>NW_026607923.1:0-300000 GCF_029499605.1 Hyla sarda | reverse complement strand
GCCAGATATGAGAGCGAGCGAGCCAGATAAGAGAGCAAGCCAGACAAGAGAGCAAGCGCGCAAGCCAAATATTCTAGCGAGCAAGCCAGATAAGAGAGCGAGCCAGACAAGAGAGCAAGCGATCGAGCCAGATATGAGAGCAAGCGAGCCAGCCAGATATGAGAGCGAGCGAGCCAGATAAGAGAGCGAGCAAGACAAGAGAGCAAGTGAGCGAGCCAGATATGAGAGCGAGCCAGATATGAGAGCAAGCGAGCCAGCCAGATGTGAGAGCGAGCGAGCCAGATATGCGAGCGAGCCAGACAAGAAAGCAAGCGAGCGAGCCAGATATGAGAGCAAGCCAGATAAGAGAGCGAACCAGACAAGAGAGCAAGAGAGAAAGCCAGATATGAGAGCGAGCGAGCCAGACATGAGAGCAAGCGAGCGAGCCAGATATGAGAGCGAGCGAGCCAGACATGAGAGCAAGCGAGCGAGCCAGATATGAGAGCGAGCGAGCCAGATAAGAGAGCAAGCCAGACAAGAGAGCAAGCGAGCGAGCCAGATATGCTAGCGAGCAAGCCAGATAAGAGAGCAAGCCAGACAAGAGAGCAAGCGAGCGAGCCAGATATGAGAGCAAGCGAGCCAGCCAGATATGAGAGCGAGCGAGCCAGATAAGAGAGCGAGGAAGACAAGAGAGCAAGCGAACTAGCCAGATATGAGAGCGAGCCAGACAAGAGAGCAAGCGAGCGTGCCAGATATGAGAGCAAGCGGGCGAGCCAGATATGAGAGCAAGCGAGCGAGCCAGAATTGAGAGCAAGCGAGCCGGCCAGAAATGAGAGCAAGCGAGCCAGCCAGATGTGAGAGCGAGCTAGCCAGATATGTGAGCGAGCCAGATATGTGAGCGAGCCAGATAAGAGAGCGAGCCAGACAAGAGAGCAAGCGAGAAAGCCAGATATGAGAGCGAGCGAGCCAGACATGAGAGCAAGCGAGCGAGCCTGATATGAGAGCGAGCGAGCCAGATAAGAGAGCGAGCCAGACAAGAGAGCAAGCGATCGAGCTAGATATGAGAGCAAGCTAGCAAGCATGATATGAGAGCGAGCCAGATGAGAGAGCGAGCCAGACAAGAGAGCAAGCGAGCGAGCCAGATATGAAAGCAAGCGAGCCAGCTAGATGTGAGAGCAAGCGAGCCAGATATGCGAGCGAGCCAGATAAGAGAGCGAACCAGATGTGAGAGCGAGCGAGCGAGCCAGATATGAGAGCAAGCGAGCGAGCCAGATATGAAAGCAAGCAAGCCAGCCAGATGTGAGAGCGAGCGAGCAAGATATGCGAGCGAGCCAGATAAGAGAGCAAGCCAGACAAGAGAGCAAGCGAGCGAGCCAGATATGAGAGCAAGCCAGCAAGCCAGATATGAGAGCGAGCCAGATAAGAGGACGAACCAGACAAGAGAGCAAGCGAGAAAGCCAGATATGAGAGTGAGCGAGCCAAACATGAGAGCTAGCGAGCGAGCCAGATAAGAGAGCCAGCGAGCCAGATAAGAGAGCAAGCCAGACAAGAGAGCAAGCCAGCGAGCCAGATATGCTAGCGAGCAAGCCAGATAAGAGAGTGAGCCAGACAAGAGAGCAAGCGAGCGAGCCAGATATGAAAGCAAGCGAGCCAGCTAGATGTGAGAGCAAGCGAGCCAGATATGCGAGCGAGCCAGATAAGAGAGCGAACCAGATGTGAGAGCGAGCGAGCGAGCCAGATATGAGAGCAAGCGAGCGAGCCAGATATGAAAGCAAGCAAGCCAGCCAGATGTGAGAGCGAGCGAGCAAGATATGCGAGCGAGCCAGAAAAGAGAGCGAGCCAGACAAGAGAGCAAGCGAGCGAGCCAGATATGAGAGCAAGCGAGCAAGCCAGATATGAGAGCGAGCCAGATAAGAGAGCGAACCAGACAAGAGAGCAAGGGAGAAAGCCAGATATGAGAGTGAGCGAGCCAGACATGAGAGCAAGCGAGCGAGCCAGATAAGAGAGCCAGCGAGCCAGATAAGAGAGCAAGCCAGACAAGAGAGCAAGCGAGCGAGCCAGATATGCTAGCGAGCAAGCCAGATAAGAGAGCGAGCCAGACAAGAGAGCAAGCGAGCGAGCCAGATATGAGAGCAAGCGAGCGAGCCAGATGTGAGAGCGAGACAGATAAGAGAGCAAGCCAGACAAGAGAGTAAGCGAGCGAGCCAGATATGCTAGCGAGCAAGCCAGATAAGAGAGCGAGCCAGACAAGAGAGCAAGCGAGCGAGCCAGATATAAGAGCAAGCGAGCGAGCCAGATGTGAGAGTGAGCGAGCAAGATATGTGAGCGAGCCAGATAAGAGAGCGAGCCAGACAAGAGAGCAGCGAGCGAGCCAGATATGAGAGCAAGCGAGCAAGCCAGATGTGAGAGAGAGCGAGGCAGATAAGAGAGCGAGACAGACAATTAAGCAAGCGAGCGAGCCAGATATGAGAGCAAGCGAGCGATCCAGATATGAGAGCGAGCCAGACATGAGAGCGAGCAAGCCAGACATGAGAGCGAGCCAGATATGAGAGCAAGCGAGCGAGCCAGATATGAGAGCAAGCAAGCCAGCCAGATATGAGAGCGAGCGAGCCAGATAAGAGAGCGAGCAAGACAAGAGAGCAAGCGAGCTAGCCAGATATGAGAGCAAGCAAGCGAGCCAGATTTGAGAGCAAGCGAGCGAGCCAGATATGAGAGCAAGCGAGCAAGCCAGATATGAGAGCGAGCGAGCCAGATATGCGAGTGAGCCAGATAAGAGAGCGAGCCAGACAAGAGAGCAAGTGAGCGAGCCAGATATGAGAGCAAGCGAGCAAGCCAGATATGAGAGCGAGCCAGATTAGAGAGCAAACCAGACAAGAGAGCAAGCGAGAAAGCCAGATATGAGAGCGAGCGAGCCAGACATGAGAGCAATCGAGCGAGCCAGATATGAGAGCGAGCGAGCCAGACATGAGATCAAGCGAGCGAGCCAGATATGAGAGCAAGCGAGCCAGATAAGAGAGCAAGCCAGACAAGAGAGCAAGCGAGCGAGCCAGATATGCTAGCGAGCAAGCCAGATAAGAGAGTGAGCCAGACAAGAGAGCAAGCGAGCGAGCCAGATATGAGAGCAAGCGAGCAAGCCAGATGTGAGAGCGAGACAGATAAGAGAGCAAGTCAGACAATAGAGCAAGTGAGAGAGCCAGATATGCTAGTGAGCAAGCCAGATAAGAGAGCGAGCCAGACAAGAGAGCAAGCGAGCGAGCCAAATATGAGAGCAAGCGAGCGAGCCAGATATGAGAGCGAGCGAGCCAGATAAGAGAGGAAGCCAGACAAGAGAGCAAGCGAGCGAGCCAGATATGCTAGCAAGCAAGCCAGATAAGAGAGCGAGCCAGACAAGAGAGCAAGCGAGCGAGCCACATATGAGAGCAAGCGAGCAAGCCAGATGTGAGAGCGAGACAAATAAGAGAGCAAGTCAGACAAGAGCAAGCGAGCGAGCCAGATATGCTAGCGAGCAAGCCAGATAAGAGAGCGAGCCAGACAAGAGAGCAAGCGAGCGAGCCAGATATGAGAGCAAGCGAGCGAGCCAGATGTGAGAGCGAGCGAGCAAGATATGCGAGCGAGCCAGATAAGAGAGTGAGCCAGACAAGAGAGCAGCGAGTGAGCCAGATATGAGAGCAAGCGAGCAAGCCAGATGTGAGAGAGAGCGAGGCAGATAAGAGCGAGCCAGACAATTAAGCAAGCGAGCGAGCCAGATAAGAGAGCGAGCCAGACAAGAGAGCAAGCGAGCAAGCCAGATAAGAGAGCGAGCCAGACAAGAGAGCAAGCGAGCAAGCCAGATAAGAGAGCAAGCCAGACAAGAGAGCAAGCGATCGAGCCAGATATGCTAGCGAGCAAGCCAGATAAGAGAGCAAGCGAGCTAGATGAGAGCAAGCGAGCGAGCCAGATGTGAGAGAGAGACAGATAAGAGAGCAAGTCAGACAAGAGAGCAAGCGAGCGAGCAAGATATGCGAGCGAGCCAGACAAGAGAGCAGCGAGCGAGCCAGATATGAGAGCAAGCGAGCAAGCCAGATGTGAGAGAGAGCGAGGCAGATAAGAGAGCGAGCCAGACAATTAAGCAAGCGAGCGAGCCAGATATGAGAGCAAGCGAGCGATCCAGATATGAGAGCGAGCCAGACATGAGAGCGAGCGAGCCAGATATGAGAGCAAGCGAGCGAGCCAGATGTGAGAGAGAGACAGATAAGAGAGCAAGTCAGACAAGAGAGCAAGCGAGCGAGCAAGATATGCGAGCGAGCCAGATAAGAGAGCGAGCCAGACAAGAGAGCAGCGAGCCAGATATGAGAGCAAGCGAGCAAGCCAGATGTAAAAGAGAGCAAGGCAGATAAGAGAGCGAGCCAGACAATTAAGCAAGCAAGCGAGCCAGACAAGAGAGCAAGAGAGCGAGCCAGATATGAGAGCAAGCGAGCGAGCCAGATATGAGAGCAAGCAAGCCAGCCAGATGTGAGAGCGAGCGAGCCAGATATGCGAGCGAGCCAGATAAGGGAGGGAGCCAGACAAGAGAGCAAGCGAGCGAGCCAGATATGAGAGCAAGCGAGCAAGCCAGATATGAGAGCGAGCCAGACGAGAGCAGCGAGCGAGCCAGATATGAGAGCAAGCGAGCAAGCCAGATGTGAGAGAGAGCGAGACAGATAAGAGAGCGAGTCAGACAATTAAGCAAGCGAGCGAGCCAGATATGAGAGCAAGCGAGCGATCCAGAAATGAGAGCGAGCCAGATATGAGAGCAAGCGAGCGAGCCAGATATGAGAGCAAGCGAGCAAGCCAGATGTGAGAGAGAGCGAGGCAGATAAGAGAGCGAGCCAGACAATTAAGCAAGCGAGCGAGCCAGACAAGAGAGCAAGAGAGCGAGCCAGATATGAGAGCAAGCGAGCGAGCCAGATATGAGAGCAAGCAAGCCAGCCAGATGTGAGAGTGAGCGAGCCAGATATGCGAGCGAGCCAGATAAGAGAGGGAGCCAGACAAGAGAGCAAGCGAGCGAGCCAGATATGAGAGCAAGCGAGCAAGCCAGATATGAGAGCGAGCCAGACAAGAGAGCAGCGAGCGAGCCAGATATGAGAGCAAGCGAGCAAGCCAGATGTGAGAGAGAGCGAGACAGATAAGAGAGCGAGTCAGACAATTAAGCAAGCGAGCGAGCCAGATATGAGAGCAAGCGAGCGATCCAGATATGAAAGCGAGCCAGATATGAGAGCAAGCGAGCGAGCCAGATATGAGAGCAAGCGAGCCAGCCAGATATGAGAGCGAGCGAGCCAGATAAGAGAGCGAGCAAGACAAGAGAGCAAGCGAGCTAGCCATATATGAGTGCGAGCCAGACAAGAGAGCAAGCGAGCGAGCCAGATATGAGAGCAAGCGAGCGAGCCAGATATGAGAGCAAGCGAGCGAGCCAGAAATGAGAGCAAGCGAGCCAGCCAGAAATGAGAGCAAGCGAGCCAGCCAGATGTGAGAGCGAGCTAGCCAGATATGCGAGCGAGCCAGATAAGAGAGGGAGCGAGCCAGACATGAGAGGAAGCGAGCGAGCCAGATATGAGAGCGAGCGAGCCAGATAAGAGAGCAAGCCAGACAAGAGAGCAAGCGAGCGAGCCAGATATGAGAGCGAGCGAGCCAGACATGAGAGGAAGCGAGCGAGCCAGATATGAGAGCGAGCGAGCCAGATAAGAGAGCAAGCCAGACAAGAGAGCAAGCGTGCGAGCCAGATATTCTAGCGAGCAAGCCAGATAAGATAGCGAGCCAGACAAAAGAGCAAGCGAGCGAACCAGATATGAGAGCAAGCGAGCCAGCCAGATATGAGAGCAAGCGAGCCAGCCAGATATGAGAGCGAGCGAGCCAGATAAGAGAGCGAGCAAGACAAGAGAGCAAGCGAGCGAGCCAGATATGAGAGCAAGCGAGCCAGCCAGATATGAGAGCGAGCGAGCCAGATAAGAGAGCGAGCAAGACAAGAGAGCAAGCGAACTAGCCAGATATGAGAGCAAGCGAGCGAGCCAGATTTGAGAGCGAGCGAACCAGATATGCGAGCGAGCCAGATAAGAGAGCGAGTCAGACAAGAGAGCAAGCGAGCGAGCCAGATATGAGAGCAAGCGAGCGAGCCGGATATGAGAGCAAGCGAGCAAGCCATATATGAGAACAAGCAAGCGAGCCAGATTTGAGAGCGAGCGAGCCAGATATGCGAGCGAGCCATAAAAGAGAGCGAGACAGACAAGAGAGCAAGCGAGCGAGCCAGATATGAAAGCAAGCAAGCCAGCCAGATGTGAGAGCGAGCGAGCAAGATATACGAGCGAGCCAGATAAGAAAGCAAGCCAGACAAGAGAGCAAGCGAGCGAGCCAGATATGAGAGCAAGCGAGCAAGCCAGATATGAGAGCGAGCCAGATAAGAGAGCGAACCAGACAAGAGAGCAAGCGAGAAAGCCAGATATGAGAGTGAGCGAGCCAGACATGAGAGCAAGCGAGCGAGCCAGATAAGAGAGCCAGCGAGCCAGATAAGAGAGCAAGCTAGACAAGAGAGCAAGCCAGCGAGCCAGATATGCTAGCGAGCAAGCCAGATAGGAGAGCGAGCCAGACAAGAGAGCAAGCGAGCGAGCCAGATATGAAAGCAAGCGAGCCAGCTAGATGTGAGAGCAAGTGAGCCAGATATGCGAGCGAGCCAGATAAGAGAGCGAACCAGATGTGAGAGCGAGCGAGCCAGATATGAGAGCAAGCGAGTGAGCCAGATATGAAAGCAAGCAAGCCAGCCAGATATGAGAGAGAGCGAGCAATATATGCAAGCGAGCCAGATAAGAGAGCGAGCCAGACAAGAGAGCAAGCGAGCGAGCCAGATATGAGAGCAAGCGAGCAAGCCAGATATGAGAGCGAGCCAGATAAGAGAGCGAACAAGACAAGAGAGCAAGCGAGAAAGCCAGATATGAGACTGAGCGAGCCAGACATGAGAGCAAGCGAGCGAGCCAGATAAGAGAGCCAGCGAGCCAGATAAGAGAGCAAGCCAGACAAGAGAGCAAGCGAGCAAGCCAGATATGCTAGCGAGCAAGCCAGATAAGAGAGCGAGCCAGACAAGAGAGCAAGCGAGCGAGCCAGATATGAGAGCAAGCGAGCGAGCCAGATGTGAGAGCGAGACAGATAAGAGAGCAAGCCAGACAAGAGAGTAAGCGAGCGAGCCAGATATGCTAGCGAGCAAGCCAGATAAGAGAGCGAGCCAGACAAGAGAGCAAGCGAGCGAGCCAGATATAAGAGCAAGCGAGCGAGCCAGATTTGAGAGTGAGCGAGCAAGATATGTGAGCGAGCCAGATAAGAGAGCGAGCCAGACAAGAGAGCAGCGAGCGAGCCAGATATGAGAGCAAGCGAGCAAGCCAGATGTGAGAGAGAGCGAGGCAGATAAGAGAGCGAGACAGACAATTAAGCAAGCGAGCGAGCCAGATATGAGAGCAAGCGAGCGATCCAGATATGAGAGCGAGCCAGACATGAGAGCGAGCAAGCCAGACATGAGAGCGAGCCAGATATGAGAGCAAGCGAGCGAGCCAGATATGAGAGCAAGCGAGCCAGCCAGATATGAGAGCGAGCGAGCCAGATAAGAGAGCGAGCAAGACAAGAGAGCAAGCGAGCTAGCCATATTTGAGAGCGAGCCAGACAAGAGAGCAAGCGAGTGAGCCAGATATGAGAGCAAGCAAGCCAGCCAGATGTGAGAGCGAGCGAGCCAGATATGCGAGCGAGCCAGATAAGAGAGGGAGCCAGACAAGAGAGCAAGCGAGCGAGCCAGATATGAGAGCAAGCGAGCAAGCCAGATATGAGAGCGAGCCAGACAAGAGAGCAGCGAGCGAGCCAGATATGAGAGCAAGCGAGCAAGCCAGATGTGAGAGAGAGCAAGACAGATAAGAGAGCGAGTCAGACAATTAAGCAAGCGAGCGAGCCAGATATGAGAGCAAGCGAGCGATCCAGATATGAGAGCGAGCCAGATATGAGAGCAAGCGAGCGAGCCAGATATGAGAGCAAGCGAGCAAGCCAGATGTGAGAGAGAGCGAGGCAGATAAGAGAGCGAGCCAGACAATTAAGCAAGCGAGCGAGCCAGACAAGAGAGCAAGAGAGCGAGCCAGATATGAGAGCAAGCGAGCGAGCCAGATATGAGAGCAAGCAAGCCAGCCAGATGTGAGAGCGAGCGAGCCAGATATGCGAGCGAGCCAGATAAGAGAGGGAGCCAGACAAGAGAGCAAGCGAGCGAGCCAGATATGAGAGCAAGCGAGCAAGCCAGATATGAGAGCGAGCCAGACAAGAGAGCAGCGAGCGAGCCAGATATGAGAGCAAGCGAGCAAGCCAGATGTGAGAGAGAGAGCGAGACAGATAAGAGAGCGAGTCAGACAATTAAGCAAGCGAGCGAGCCAGATATGAGAGCAAGCGAGCGATCCAGATATGAAAGCGAGCCAGATATGAGAGCAAGCGAGCGAGCCAGATATGAGAGCAAGCGAGCAAGCCAGATATGAGAGCGAGCGAGCCAGATAAGAGAGCGAGCAAGACAAGAGAGCAAGCGAGCTAGCCATATATGAGTGCGAGCCAGACAAGAGAGCAAGCGAGCGAGCCAGATATGAGAGCAAGCGAGCGAGCCAGATATGAGAGCAAGCGAGCGAGCCAGAAATGAGAGCAAGCGAGCCAGCCAGAAATGAGAGCAAGCGAGCCAGCCAGATGTGAGAGCGAACTAGCCAGATATGCGAGCGAGCCAGATAAGAGAGGGAGCCAGACAAGAGAGCAAGCGAACTAGCCAGATATGAGAGCAAGCGAGCGAGCCAGATTTGAGAGCGAGCGAATCAGATATGCGAGCAAGCCAGATAAGAGAGCGAGCCAGACAAGAGAGCAAGCGAGCGAGCCAGATATGAGAGCAAGCGAGCGAGCCGGATATGAGAGCAAGCGAGCAAGCCATATATGAGAACAAGCAAGCGAGCCAGATTTGAGAGCGAGCGAGCCAGATATGCGAGCGAGCCATAAAAGAGAGCGAGACAGACAAGAGAGCAAGCGAGCGAGCCAGAAATGAGAGCAAGCTAGCAAGCATGATATGAGAGCGAGCCAGATGAGAGAGCGAGCCAGACAAGAGAGCAAGCGAGCGAGCCAGATATGAAAGCAAGCGAGCCAGCTAGATGTGAGAGCAAGCGAGCCAGATATGCGAGCGAGCCAGATAAGAGAGCGAACCAGATGTGAGAGCGAGCGAGCGAGCCAGATATGAGAGCAAGCGAGCGAGCCAGATATGAAAGCAAGCAAGCCAGCCAGATGTGAGAGCGAGCGAGCAAGATATGCGAGCGAGCCAGATAAGAGAGCAAGCCAGACAAGAGAGCAAGCGAGCGAGCCAGATATGAGAGCAAGCCAGCAAGCCAGATATGAGAGCGAGCCAGATAAGAGGACGAACCAGACAAGAGAGCAAGCGAGAAAGCCAGATATGAGAGTGAGCGAGCCAAACATGAGAGCAAGCGAGCGAGCCAGATAAGAGAGCCAGCGAGCCAGATAAGAGAGCAAGCCAGACAAGAGAGCAAGCCAGCGAGCCAGATATGCTAGCGAGCAAGCCAGATAAGAGAGTGAGCCAGACAAGAGAGCAAGCGAGCGAGCCAGATATGAAAGCAAGCGAGCCAGCTAGATGTGAGAGCAAGCGAGCCAGATATGCGAGCGAGCCAGATAAGAGAGCGAACCAGATGTGAGAGCGAGCGAGCGAGCCAGATATGAGAGCAAGCGAGCGAGCCAGATATGAAAGCAAGCAAGCCAGCCAGATGTGAGAGCGAGCGAGCAAGATATGCGAGCGAGCCAGAAAAGAGAGCGAGCCAGACAAGAGAGCAAGCGAGCGAGCCAGATATGAGAGCAAACGAGCAAGCCAGATATGAGAGCGAGCCAGATAAGAGAGCGAACCAGACAAGAGAGCAAGGGAGAAAGCCAGATATGAGAGTGAGCGAGCCAGACATGAGAGCAAGCGAGCGAGCCAGATAAGAGAGCCAGCGAGCCAGATAAGAGAGCAAGCCAGACAAGAGAGCAAGCGAGCGAGCCAGATATGCTAGCGAGCAAGCCAGATAAGAGAGCGAGCCAGACAAGAGAGCAAGCGAGCGAGCCAGATATGAGAGCAAGCGAGCGAGCCAGATGTGAGAGCGAGACAGATAAGAGAGCAAGCCAGACAAGAGAGTAAGCGAGCGAGCCAGATATGCTAGCGAGCAAGCCAGATAAGAGAGCGAGCCAGACAAGAGAGCAAGCGAGCGAGCCAGATATAAGAGCAAGCGAGCGAGCCAGATGTGAGAGTGAGCGAGCAAGATATGTGAGCGAGCCAGATAAGAGAGCGAGCCAGACAAGAGAGCAGCGAGCGAGCCAGATATGAGAGCAAGCGAGCAAGCCAGATGTGAGAGAGAGCGAGGCAGATAAGAGAGCGAGACAGACAATTAAGCAAGCGAGCGAGCCAGATATGAGAGCAAGCGAGCGATCCAGATATGAGAGCGAGCCAGACATGAGAGCGAGCAAGCCAGACATGAGAGCGAGCCAGATATGAGAGCAAGCGAGCGAGCCAGATATGAGAGCAAGCAAGCCAGCCAGATATGAGAGCGAGCGAGCCAGATAAGAGAGCGAGCAAGACAAGAGAGCAAGCGAGCTAGCCAGATATGAGAGCAAGCAAGCGAGCCAGATTTGAGAGCAAGCGAGCGAGCCAGATATGAGAGCAAGCGAGCAAGCCAGATATGAGAGCGAGCGAGCCAGATATGCGAGTGAGCCAGATAAGAGAGCGAGCCAGACAAGAGAGCAAGTGAGCGAGCCAGATATGAGAGCAAGCGAGCAAGCCAGATATGAGAGCGAGCCAGATTAGAGAGCAAACCAGACAAGAGAGCAAGCGAGAAAGCCAGATATGAGAGCGAGCGAGCCAGACATGAGAGCAATCGAGCGAGCCAGATATGAGAGCGAGCGAGCCAGACATGAGATCAAGCGAGCGAGCCAGATATGAGAGCAAGCGAGCCAGATAAGAGAGCAAGCCAGACAAGAGAGCAAGCGAGCGAGCCAGATATGCTAGCGAGCAAGCCAGATAAGAGAGTGAGCCAGACAAGAGAGCAAGCGAGCGAGCCAGATATGAGAGCAAGCGAGCAAGCCAGATGTGAGAGCGAGACAGATAAGAGAGCAAGTCAGACAATAGAGCAAGTGAGCGAGCCAGATATGCTAGTGAGCAAGCCAGATAAGAGAGCGAGCCAGACAAGAGAGCAAGCGAGCGAGCCAAATATGAGAGCAAGCGAGCGAGCCAGATATGAGAGCGAGCGAGCCAGATAAGAGAGGAAGCCAGACAAGAGAGCAAGCGAGCGAGCCAGATATGCTAGCAAGCAAGCCAGATAAGAGAGCGAGCCAGACAAGAGAGCAAGCGAGCGAGCCACATATGAGAGCAAGCGAGCAAGCCAGATGTGAGAGCGAGACAAATAAGAGAGCAAGTCAGACAAGAGCAAGCGAGCGAGCCAGATATGCTAGCGAGCAAGCCAGATAAGAGAGCGAGCCAGACAAGAGAGCAAACGAGCGAGCCAGATATGAGAGCAAGCGAGCAAGCCAGATATGAGAGCGAGCCAGATAAGAGAGCAAGCGAGAAAGTCAGATATGAGAGCAAGCGAGCCAGACATGAGAGCAAGCGAGTGAGCCAGATATGAGACCGAGCGAGCCAGATAAGAGAGCAAGCCAGACAAGAGAGCAAGCGTGCGAGCCAGATATGCTAGCAAGCAAGCCAGATAAGAGAGCGAGCCAGACAAGAGAGCAAGCGAGCGAGCCAGATATGAGAGCAAGCGAGCCAGCCAGATATGAGAGCGAGCGAGCCAGATAAGAGAGCGAGCTAGATATGAGAGCAAGCGAGCGAGCCAGATGTGAGAGAGAGACAGATAAGAGAGCAAGTCAGACAAGAGAGCAAGCGAGCGAGCAAGATATGCGAGCGAGCCAGATAAGAGAGCGAGCCAGACAAGAGAGCAGCGAGCGAGCCAGATATGAGAGCAAGCGAGCAAGCCAGATGTGAGAGAGAGCGAGGCAGATAAGAGAGCGAGCCAGACAATTAAGCAAGCGAGCGAGCCAGACAAGAGAGCAAGAGAGCGAGCCAGATATGAGAGCAAGCGAGCGAGCCAGATATGAGAGCAAGCAAGCCAGCCAGATGTGAAAGCGAGCGAGCCAGATATGCGAGCGAGCCAGATAAGAGAGGGAGCCAGACAAGAGAGCAAGCGAGCGAGCCAGATATGAGAGCAAGCGAGCAAGCCAGATATGAGAGCGAGCCAGACAAGAGAGCAGCGAGCGAGCCAGATATGAGAGCAAGCGAGCAAGCCAGATGTGAGAGAGAGCGAGACAGATAAGAGAGCGAGTCAGACAATTAAGCAAGCGAGCGAGCCAGATATGAGAGCAAGCGAGCGATCCAGATATGAGAGCGAGCCAGATATGAGAGCAAGCGAGCGAGCCAGATATGAGAGCAAGCGAGCCAGCCAGATATGAGAGCGAGCGAGCCAGATAAGAGAGCGAGCAAGACAAGAGAGCAAGCGAGCTAGCCATGTATGAGAGCGAGCCAGACAAGAGAGCAAGCGAGCGAGCCAGATATGAGAGCAAGCGAGCGAGCCAGATATGAGAGCAAGCGAGCGAGCCAGAAATGAGAGCAAGCGAGCAAGCCAGATATGAGAGCGAGCCAGACAAGAGAGCAGCAAGCGAGCCAGATATGAGAGCAAGCGAGCAAGCCAGATGTGAGAGAGAGCGAGCCAGATAAGAGAGCAAACCAGACAAGAGAGCAAGCGAGCCAGATATGCTAGCGAGCAAGCCAGATAAGAGAGCGAGCTAGATATGAGAGCAAGCGAGCGAGCCAGATGTGAGAGAGAGACAGATAAGAGAGCAAGTCAGACAAGAGAGCAAGCGAGCGAGCAAGATATGCGAGCGAGCCAGATAAGAGAGCGAGCCAGACAAGAGAGCAGCAAGCGAGCCAGATATGAGAGCAAGCGAGCAAGCCAGATGTGAAAGAGAGCGAGGCAGATAAGAGAGCGAGCCAGATAATTAAGCAAGCAAGCGAGCCAGACAAGAGAGCAAGAGAGCGAGCCAGATATGAGAGCAAGCGAGCGAGCCAGATATGAGAGCAAGCAAGCCAGCCAGATGTGAGAGCGAGCGAGCCAGATATGCGAGCGAGCCAGATAAGAGAGGGAGCCAGACAAGAGAGAAAGCGAGCGAGCCAGATATGAGAGCAAGCGAGCAAGCCAGATATGAGAGCGAGCCAGACAAGAGAGCAGCGAGCGAGCCAGATATGAGAGCAAGCGAGTAAGCCAGATGTGAGAGAGAGCGAGACAGATAAGAGAGCGAGTCAGACAATTAAGCAAGCGAGCGAGCCAGATGAGAGCAAGCGAGCTATCCAGAAATGAGAGCGAGCCAGATATGAGAGCAAGCGAGCAAGCCAGATGTGAGAGAGAGCGAGGCAGATAAGAGAGCGAGCCAGACAATTAAGCAAGCGAGCGAGCCAGACAAGAGAGCAAGAGAGCGAGCCAGATATGAGAGCAAGCGAGCGAGCCAGATATGAGAGCAAGCAAGCCAGCCAGATGTGAGAGCGAGCGAGCCAGATATGCGAGCGAGCCAGATAAGAGAGGGAGCCAGACAAGAGAGCAAGCGAGCGAGCCAGATATGAGAGCAAGCGAGCAAGCCAGAAATGAGAGCGAGCCAGACAAGAGAGCAGAGAGCGAGCCAGATATGAGAGCAAGCGAGCAAGCCAGATGTGAGAGAGAGAGCGAGACAGATAAGAGAGCGAGTCAGACATTTAAGCAAGCGAGCGAGCCAGATATGAGAGCAAGCGAGCGATCCAGATATGAGAGCGAGCCAGATATGAGAGCAAGCGAGCGAGCCAGATATGAGAGCAAGCGAGCCAGCCAGATATGAGAGCGAGCGAGCCAGATAAGAGAGCGAGCAAGACAAGAGAGCAAGCGAGCTAGCCATATATGAGAGCGAGCCAGACAAGAGGGCAAGCGAGCAAGCCAGATATGAGAGCAAGCGAGCGAGCCAGATATGAGAGCAAGCGAGCGAGCCAGAAATGAGAGCAAGCGAGCCAGCTAGAAATGAGAGCAAGCGAGCCAGCCAGATGTGAGAGCGAGCTAGCCAGATATGCGAGCGAGCCAGATAAGAGAGGGAGCCAGACAAGAGAGCAAGCGAGCGAGCCAGATATGAGAGCGAGCGAGCCAGACATGAGAGGAAGCGAGCGAGCCAGATATGAGAGCGAGCGAGCCAGATAAGAGAGCAAGCCAGACAAGAGAGCAAGCGTGCGAGCCAGATATTCTAGCGAGCAAGCCAGATAAGATAGCGAGACAGACAAAAGAGCAAGCGAGCGAACCAGATATGAGAGCAAGCGAGCCAGCCAGATATGAGAGCAAGCGAGCCAGCCAGATATGAGAGCGAGCGAGCCAGATAAGAGAGCGAGCAAGACAAGAGAGCAAGCGAGCCAGCCAGATATGAGAGCGAGCGAGCCAGATAAGAGAGCGAGCAAGACAAGAGAGCAAGCGAACTAGCCAGATATGAGAGCAAGCGAGCGACTCAGATTTGAGAGCGAGCGAACATGATATGCGAGCGAGCCAGATAAGAGAGCGAGCCAGACAAGAGAGCAAGCGAGCGAGCCAGATATGAGAGCAAGCGAGCGAGCCGGATATGAGAGCAAGCGAGCAAGCCATATATGAAAACAAGCAAGCGAGCCAGATTTGAGAGCGAGCGAGCCAGATATGCAAGCGAGCCATAAAAGAGAGCGAGACAGACAAGAGAGCAAGCGGGCGAGCCAGATATGAAAGCAAGCGAGCCAGCTAGATGTGAGAGCAAGCGAGCCAGATATGCGAGCGAGCCAGATAAGAGAGCGAACCAGATGTGAGAGCGAGCGAGCGAGCCAAATATGAGAGCAAGCGAGCGAGCCAGATATGAAAGCAAGCAAGCCAGCCAGATGTGAGAGCGTGCGAGCAAGATATACGAGCGAGCCAGATAAGAAAGCAAGCCAGACAAGAGAGCAAGCGAGCGAGCCAGATATGAGAGCAAGCGAGCAAGCCAGATATGAGAGCGAGCCAGATAAGAGAGCGAACCAGACAAGAGAGCAAGCGAGAAAGCCAGATATGAGAGTGAGCGAGCCAGACATGAGAGCAAGCGAGCGAGCCAGATAAGAGAGCCAGCGAGCCAGATAAGAGAGCAAGCTAGACAAGAGAGCAAGCCAGCGAGCCAGATATGCTAGCGAGCAAGCCAGATAAGAGAGCGAGCCAGACAAGAGAGCAAGCGAGCGAGCCAGATATGAAAGCAAGCGAGCCAGCTAGATGTGAGAGCAAGCGAGCCAGATATGCGAGCGAGCCAGATAAGAGAGCGAACCAGATGTGAGAGCGAGCGAGCGAGCCAGATATGAGAGCAAGCGAGCGAGCCAGATATGAAAGCAAGCAAGCCAGCCAGATATGAGAGAGAGCGAGCAAGATATGCGAGCGAGCCAGATAAGAGAGCGAGCCAGACAAGAGAGCAAGCGAGCGAGCCAGATATGAGAGCAAGCGAGCAAGCCAGATATGAGAGCGAGCCAGATAAGAGAGCGAACCAGACAAGAGAGCAAGCGAGAAAGCCATATATGAGACTGAGCGAGCCAGACATGAGAGCAAGAGAGCGAGCCAGATAAGAGAGCCAGCGAGCCAGATAAGAGAGCAAGCCAGACAAGAGAGCAAGCGAGCAAGCCAGATATGCTAGCGAGCAAGCCAGATAAGAGAGCGAGCCAGACAAGAGAGCAAGCGAGCGAGCCAGATATGAGAGCAAGCGAGCGAGCCAGATGTGAGAGCGAGACAGATAAGAGAGCAAGCCAGACAAGAGAGTAAGCGAGCGAGCCAGATATGCTAGCGAGCAAGCCAGATAAGAGAGCGAGCCAGACAAGAGAGCAAGCGAGCGAGCCAGATATAAGAGCAAGCGAGCGAGCCAGATGTGAGAGCGAGCCAGACAAGAGAGCAGCGAGCGAGCCAGATATGAGAGCAAGCGAGCAAGCCAGATGTGAGAGAGAGCGAGGCAGATAAGAGAGCGAGACAGACAATTAAGCAAGCGAGCGAGCCAGATATGAGAGCAAGCGAGCGAGCCAGACATGAGAGCGAGCCAGACATGAGAGCGAGCAAGCCAGACATGAGAGCGAGCCAGATATGAGAGCAAGCGAGCGAGCCAGATATGAGAGCAAGCGAGCCAGCCAGATATGAGAGCGAGCGAGCCAGATAAGAGAGCGAGCAAGACAAGAGAGCAAGCGAGCTAGCCATATATGAGAGCGAGCCAGACAAGAGAGCAAGCGAGTGAGCCAGATATGAGAGCAAGCAAGCCAGCCAGATGTGAGAGCGAGCGAGCCAGATATGCGAGCGAGCCAGATAAGAGAGGGAGCCAGACAAGAGAGCAAGCGAGCGAGCCAGATATGAGAGCAAGCGAGCAAGCCAGATATGAGAGCGAGCCAGACAAGAGAGCATCGAGCGAGCCAGATATGAGAGCAAGCCAGATGTGAGAGAGAGCGAGACAGATAAGAGAGCGAGTCAGACAATTAAGCAAGCGAGCGAGCTAGACAAGAGAGCAAGAGAGCGAGCCAGATATGAGAGCAAGCGAGCGAGCCAGATATGAGAGCAAGCAAGCCAGCCAGATGTGAGAGCGAGCGAGCCAGATATGCGAACGAGCCAGATAAGAGAGGGAGCCAGACAAGAGAGCAAGCGAGCGAGCCAGACAAGAGAGCAGCGAGCGAGCCAGATATGAGAGCAAGCGAGCAAGCCAGATGTGAGAGAGAGCGAGACAGATAAGAGAGCGAGTCAGACAATTAAGCAAGCGAGCGAGCCAGATATGAGAGCAAGCGAGCGATCCAGATATGAGAGCGAGCCAGATATGAGAGCAAGCGAGCGAGCCAGATATGAGAGCAAGCGAGCCAGCCAGATATGAGAGCGAGCGAGCCAGATAAGAGAGCGAGCAAGACAAGAGAGCAAGCGAGCTAGCCATATATGAGAGCGAGCCAGACAGGAGAGCAAGCGAGCGAGCCAGATATGAGAGCAAGCGAGCGAGCCAGATATGAGAGCAAGCGAGCGAGCCAGATATGAGAGCAAGCGAGCGAGCCAGAAATGAGAGCAAGCGAGCCAGCCAGAAATGAGAGCAAGCGAGCCAGCCAGATGTGAGAGCGAGCTAGCCAGATATGCGAGCGAGCCAGATAAGAGAGGGAGCCAGACAAGAGAGCAAGCGAGCGAGCCAGATATGAGAGCGAGCGAGCCAGACATGAGAGGAAGCGAGCGAGCCAGATATGAGAGCGAGCGAGCCAGATAAGAGAGCAAGCCAGACAAGAGAGCAAGCGTGCGAGCCAGATATTCTAGCGAGCAAGCCAGATAAGATAGCGAGACAGACAAAAGAGCAAGCGAGCGAACCAGATATGAGAGCAAGCGAGCCAGCCAGATATGAGAGCAAGCGAGCCAGCCAGATATGAGAGCGAGCGAGCCAGATAAGAGAGCGAGCAAGACAAGAGAGCAAGCGAGCGAGCCAGATATGAGAGCAAGCGAGCCAGCCAGATATGAGAGCGAGCGAGCCAGATAAGAGAGCGAGCAAGACAAGAGAGCAAGCGAACTAGCCAGATATGAGAGCAAGCGAGCGACTCAGATTTGAGAGCGAGCGAACATGATATGCGAGCGAGCCAGATAAGAGAGCGAGCCAGACAAGAGAGCAAGCGAGCGAGCCAGATATGAGAGCAAGCGAGCGAGCCGGATATGAGAGCAAGCGAGCAAGCCATATATGAGAACAAGCAAGCGAGCCAGATTTGAGAGCGAGCGAGCCAGATATGCAAGCGAGCCATAAAAGAGAGCGAGACAGACAAGAGAGCAAGCGGGCGAGCCAGATATGAAAGCAAGCGAGCCAGCTAGATGTGAGAGCAAGCGAGCCAGATATGCGAGCGAGCCAGATAAGAGAGCGAACCAGATGTGAGAGCGAGCGAGCGAGCCAAATATGAGAGCAAGCGAGCGAGCCAGATATGAAAGCAAGCAAGCCAGCCAGATGTGAGAGCGTGCGAGCAAGATATACGAGCGAGCCAGATAAGAAAGCAAGCCAGACAAGAGAGCAAGCGAGCGAGCCAGATATGAGAGCAAGCGAGCAAGCCAGATATGAGAGCGAGCCAGATAAGAGAGCGAACCAGACAAGAGAGCAAGCGAGAAAGCCAGATATGAGAGTGAGCGAGCCAGACATGAGAGCAAGCGAGCGAGCCAGATAAGAGAGCCAGCGAGCCAGATAAGAGAGCAAGCTAGACAAGAGAGCAAGCCAGCGAGCCAGATATGCTAGCGAGCAAGCCAGATAAGAGAGCGAGCCAGACAAGAGAGCAAGCGAGCGAGCCAGATATGAAAGCAAGCGAGCCAGCTAGATGTGAGAGCAAGCGAGCCAGATATGCGAGCGAGCCAGATAAGAGAGCGAACCAGATGTGAGAGCGAGCGAGCGAGCCAGATATGAGAGCAAGCGAGCGAGCCAGATATGAAAGCAAGCAAGCCAGCCAGATATGAGAGAGAGCGAGCAAGATATGCGAGCGAGCCAGATAAGAGAGCGAGCCAGACAAGAGAGCAAGCGAGCGAGCCAGATATGAGAGCAAGCGAGCAAGCCAGATATGAGAGCGAGCCAGATAAGAGAGCGAACCAGACAAGAGAGCAAGCGAGAAAGCCATATATGAGACTGAGCGAGCCAGACATGAGAGCAAGAGAGCGAGCCAGATAAGAGAGCCAGCGAGCCAGATAAGAGAGCAAGCCAGACAAGAGAGCAAGCGAGCAAGCCAGATATGCTAGCGAGCAAGCCAGATAAGAGAGCGAGCCAGACAAGAGAGCAAGCGAGCGAGCCAGATATGAGAGCAAGCGAGCGAGCCAGATGTGAGAGCGAGACAGATAAGAGAGCAAGCCAGACAAGAGAGTAAGCGAGCGAGCCAGATATGCTAGCGAGCAAGCCAGATAAGAGAGCGAGCCAGACAAGAGAGCAAGCGAGCGAGCCAGATATAAGAGCAAGCGAGCGAGCCAGATGTGAGAGTGAGCGAGCAAGATATGTGAGCGAGCCAGATAAGAGAGCGAGCCAGACAAGAGAGCAGCGAGCGAGCCAGATATGAGAGCAAGCGAGCAAGCCAGATGTGAGAGAGAGCGAGGCAGATAAGAGAGCGAGACAGACAATTAAGCAAGCGAGCGAGCCAGATATGAGAGCAAGCGAGCGAGCCAGACATGAGAGCGAGCCAGACATGAGAGCGAGCAAGCCAGACATGAGAGCGAGCCAGATATGAGAGCAAGCGAGCGAGCCAGATATGAGAGCAAGCGAGCCAGCCAGATATGAGAGCGAGCGAGCCAGATAAGAGAGCGAGCAAGACAAGAGAGCAAGCGAGCTAGCCATATATGAGAGCGAGCCAGACAAGAGAGCAAGCGAGTGAGCCAGATATGAGAGCAAGCAAGCCAGCCAGATGTGAGAGCGAGCGAGCCAGATATGCGAGCGAGCCAGATAAGAGAGGGAGCCAGACAAGAGAGCAAGCGAGCGAGCGAGATATGAGAGCAAGCGAGCAAGCCAGATATGAGAGCGAGCCAGACAAGAGAGCATCGAGCGAGCCAGATATGAGAGCAAGCGAGCAAGCCAGATGTGAGAGAGAGCGAGACAGATAAGAGAGCGAGTCAGACAATTAAGCAAGCGAGCGAGCTAGACAAGAGAGCAAGAGAGCGAGCCAGATATGAGAGCAAGCGAGCGAGCCAGATATGAGAGCAAGCAAGCCAGCCAGATGTGAGAGCGAGCGAGCCAGATATGCGAGCGAGCCAGATAAGAGAGGGAGCCAGACAAGAGAGCAAGCGAGCGAGCCAGACAAGAGAGCAGCGAGCGAGCCAGATATGAGAGCAAGCGAGCAAGCCAGATGTGAGAGAGAGCGAGACAGATAAGAGAGCGAGTCAGACAATTAAGCAAGCGAGCGAGCCAGATATGAGAGCAAGCGAGCGATCCAGATATGAGAGCGAGCCAGATATGAGAGCAAGCGAGCGAGCCAGATATGAGAGCAAGCGAGCCAGCCAGATATGAGAGCGAGCGAGCCAGATAAGAGAGCGAGCAAGACAAGAGAGCAAGCGAGCTAGCCATATATGAGAGCGAGCCAGACAGGAGAGCAAGCGAGCGAGCCAGATATGAGAGCAAGCGAGCGAGCCAGATATGAGAGCAAGCGAGCGAGCCAGATATGAGAGCAAGCGAGCGAGCCAGAAATGAGAGCAAGCGAGCCAGCCAGAAATGAGAGCAAGCGAGCCAGCCAGATGTGAGAGCGAGCTAGCCAGATATGCGAGCGAGCCAGATAAGAGAGGGAGCCAGACAAGAGAGCAAGCGAGCGAGCCAGATATGAGAGCGAGCGAGCCAGACATGAGAGGAAGCGAGCGAGCCAGATATGAGAGCGAGCGAGCCAGATAAGAGAGCAAGCCAGACAAGAGAGCAAGCGTGCGAGCCAGATATTCTAGCGAGCAAGCCAGATAAGATAACGAGCCAGACAAAAGAGCAAGCGAGCGAACCAGATATGAGAGCAAGTGAGCCAGCCAGATATGAGAGCAAGCGAGCCAGCCAGATATGAGAGCGAGCGAGCCAGATAAGAGAGCGAGCAAGACAAGAGAGCAAGCGAGCGAGCCAGATATGAGAGCAAGCGAGCCAGCCAGATATGAGAGCGAGCGAGCCAGATAAGAGAGCGAGCAAGACAAGAGAGCAAGCGAACTAGCCAGATATGAGAGCAAGCGAGCGAGCCAGATTTGAGAGCGAGCGAATCAGATATGCGAGCGAGCCAGATAAGAGAGCGAGCCAGACAAGAGAGCAAGCGAGCGAGCCAGATATGAGAGCAAGCGAGCGAGCCGGATATGAGAGCAAGCGAGCAAGCCATATATGAGAACAAGCAAGCGAGCCAGATTTGAGAGCGAGCGAGCCAGCTATGCGAGCGAGCCATAAAAGAGAGCGAGACAGACAAGAGAGCAAGCGAGCGAGCCAGAAATGAGAGCAAGCTAGCAAGCATGATATGAGAGCGAGCCAGATGAGAGAGCGAGCCAGACAAGAGAGCAAGCGAGCGAGCCAGATATGAAAGCAAGCGAGCCAGCTAGATGTGAGAGCAAGCGAGCCAGATATGCGAGCGAGCCAGATAAGAGAGCGAACCAGATGTGAGAGCGAGCGAGCCAGATATGAGAGCAAGCGAGCGAGCCAGATATGAAAGCAAGCAAGCCAGCCAGATGTGAGAGCGAGCGAGCAAGATATGCGAGCGAGCCAGATAAGAGAGCAAGCCAGACAAGAGAGCAAGCGAGCGAGCCAGATATGAGAGCAAGCCAGCAAGCCAGATATGAGAGCGAGCCAGATAAGAGAGCGAACCAGACAAGAGAGCAAGCGAGAAAGCCAGATATGAGAGTGAGCGAGCCAGACATGAGAGCAAGCGAGCGAGCCAGATAAGAGAGCCAGCGAGCCAGATAAGAGAGCAAGGCAGACAAGAGAGCAAGCCAGCGAGCCAGATATGCTAGCGAGCAAGCCAGATAAGAGAGTGAGCCAGACAAGAGAGCAAGCGAGCGAGCCAGATATGAAAGCAAGCGAGCCAGCTAGATGTGAGAGCAAGCGAGCCAGATATGCGAGCGAGCCAGATAAGAGAGCGAACCAGATGTGAGAGCGAGCGAGCCAGATATGAGAGCAAGCGAGCGAGCCAGATATGAAAGCAAGCAAGCCAGCCAGATGTGAGAGCGAGCGAGCGAGCCAGATATGAGAGCAAGCGAGCAAGCCAGATATGAGAGCGAGCCAGATAAGAGAGCGAACCAGACAAGAGAGCAAGCGAGAAAGCCAGATATGAGAGTGAGCAAGCCAGACATGAGAGCAAGCGAGCGAGCCAGATAAGAGAGCCAGCGAGCCAGATAAGAGAGCAAGCCAGACAAGAGAGCAAGCGAGCGAGCCAGATATGTTAGCGAGCAAGCCAGATAAGAGAGCGAGACAGACAAGAGAGCAAGCGAGCGAGCCAGAAATGAGAGCAAGCTAGCAAGCATGATATGAGAGCGAGCCAGATGAGAGAGCGAGCCAGACAAGAGAGCAAGCGAGCGAGCCAGATATGAAAGCAAGCGAGCCAGCTAGATGTGAGAGCAAGCGAGCCAGATATGCGAGCGAGCCAGATAAGAGAGCGAACCAGATGTGAGAGCGAGCGAGCGAGCCAGATATGAGAGCAAGCGAGCGAGCCAGATATGAAAGCAAGCAAGCCAGCCAGATGTGAGAGCGAGCGAGCAAGATATGCGAGCGAGCCAGATAAGAGAGCAAGCCAGACAAGAGAGCAAGCGAGCGAGCCAGATATGAGAGCAAGCCAGCAAGCCAGATATGAGAGCGAGCCAGATAAGAGGACGAACCAGACAAGAGAGCAAGCGAGAAAGCCAGATATGAGAGTGAGCGAGCCAAACATGAGAGCAAGCGAGCGAGCCAGATAAGAGAGCCAGCGAGCCAGATAAGAGAGCAAGCCAGACAAGAGAGCAAGCCAGCGAGCCAGATATGCTAGCGAGCAAGCCAGATAAGAGAGTGAGCCAGACAAGAGAGCAAGCGAGCGAGCCAGATATGAAAGCAAGCGAGCCAGCTAGATGTGAGAGCAAGCGAGCCAGATATGCGAGCGAGCCAGATAAGAGAGCGAACCAGATGTGAGAGCGAGCGAGCGAGCCAGATATGAGAGCAAGCGAGCGAGCCAGATATGAAAGCAAGCAAGCCAGCCAGATGTGAGAGCGAGCGAGCAAGATATGCGAGCGAGCCAGATAAGAGAGCAAGCCAGACAAGAGAGCAAGCGAGCGAGCCAGATATGAGAGCAAGCCAGCAAGCCAGATATGAGAGCGAGCCAGATAAGAGGACGAACCAGACAAGAGAGCAAGCGAGAAAGCCAGATATGAGAGTGAGCGAGCCAAACATGAGAGCAAGCGAGCGAGCCAGATAAGAGAGCCAGCGAGCCAGATAAGAGAGCAAGCCAGACAAGAGAGCAAGCCAGCGAGCCAGATATGCTAGTGAGCAAGCCAGATAAGAGAGTGAGCCAGACAAGAGAGCAAGCGAGCGAGCCAGATATGAAAGCAAGCGAGCCAGCTAGATGTGAGAGCAAGCGAGCCAGATATGCGAGCGAGCCAGATAAGAGAGCGAACCAGATGTGAGAGCGAGCGAGCGAGCCAGATATGAGAGCAAGCGAGCGAGCCAGATATGAAAGCAAGCAAGCCAGCCAGATGTGAGAGCGAGCGAGCAAGATATGCGAGCGAGCCAGAAAAGAGAGCGAGCCAGACAAGAGAGCAAGCGAGCGAGCCGGATATGAGAGCAAGCGAGCAAGCCAGATATGAGAGCGAGCCAGATAAGAGAGCGAACCAGACAAGAGAGCAAGGGAGAAAGCCAGATATGAGAGTGAGCGAGCCAGACATGAGAGCAAGCGAGCGAGCCAGATAAGAGAGCCAGCGAGCCAGATAAGAGAGCAAGCCAGACAAGAGAGCAAGCGAGCGAGCCAGATATGCTAGCGAGCAAGCCAGATAAGAGAGCGAGCCAGACAAGAGAGCAAGCGAGCGAGCCAGATATGAGAGCAAGCGAGCGAGCCAGATGTGAGAGCGAGACAGATAAGAGAGCAAGCCAGACAAGAGAGTAAGCGAGCGAGCCAGATATGCTAGCGAGCAAGCCAGATAAGAGAGCGAGCCAGACAAGAGAGCAAGCGAGCGAGCCAGATATAAGAGCAAGCGAGCGAGCCAGATGTGAGAGTGAGCGAGCAAGATATGTGAGCGAGCCAGATAAGAGAGCGAGCCAGACAAGAGAGCAGCGAGCGAGCCAGATATGAGAGCAAGCGAGCAAGCCAGATGTGAGAGAGAGCGAGGCAGATAAGAGAGCGAGACAGACAATTAAGCAAGCGAGCGAGCCAGATATGAGAGCAAGCGAGCGATCCAGATATGAGAGCGAGCCAGACATGAGAGCGAGCAAGCCAGACATGAGAGCGAGCCAGATATGAGAGCAAGCGAGCGAGCCAGATATGAGAGCAAGCAAGCCAGCCAGATATGAGAGCGAGCGAGCCAGATAAGAGAGCGAGCAAGACAAGAGAGCAAGCGAGCTAGCCAGATATGAGAGCAAGCAAGCGAGCCAGATTTGAGAGCAAGCGAGCGAGCCAGATATGAGAGCAAGCGAGCAAGCCAGATATGAGAGCGAGCGAGCCAGATATGCGAGTGAGCCAGATAAGAGAGCGAGCCAGACAAGAGAGCAAGTGAGCGAGCCAGATATGAGAGCAAGCGAGCAAGCCAGATATGAGAGCGAGCCAGATTAGAGAGCAAACCAGACAAGAGAGCAAGCGAGAAAGCCAGATATGAGAGCGAGCGAGCCAGACATGAGAGCAATCGAGCGAGCCAGATATGAGAGCGAGCGAGCCAGACATGAGATCAAGCGAGCGAGCCAGATATGAGAGCAAGCGAGCCAGATAAGAGAGCAAGCCAGACAAGAGAGCAAGCGAGCGAGCCAGATATGCTAGCGAGCAAGCCAGATAAGAGAGTGAGCCAGACAAGAGAGCAAGCGAGCGAGCCAGATATGAGAGCAAGCGAGCAAGCCAGATGTGAGAGCGAGACAGATAAGAGAGCAAGTCAGACAATAGAGCAAGTGAGCGAGCCAGATATGCTAGTGAGCAAGCCAGATAAGAGAGCGAGCCAGACAAGAGAGCAAGCGAGCGAGCCAAATATGAGAGCAAGCGAGCGAGCCAGATATGAGAGCGAGCGAGCCAGATAAGAGAGGAAGCCAGACAAGAGAGCAAGCGAGCGAGCCAGATATGCTAGCAAGCAAGCCAGATAAGAGAGCGAGCCAGACAAGAGAGCAAGCGAGCGAGCCACATATGAGAGCAAGCGAGCAAGCCAGATGTGAGAGCGAGACAAATAAGAGAGCAAGTCAGACAAGAGCAAGCGAGCGAGCCAGATATGCTAGCGAGCAAGCCAGATAAGAGAGCGAGCCAGACAAGAGAGCAAACGAGCGAGCCAGATATGAGAGCAAGCGAGCAAGCCAGATATGAGAGCGAGCCAGATAAGAGAGCAAGCGAGAAAGTCAGATATGAGAGCAAGCGAGCCAGACATGAGAGCAAGCGAGTGAGCCAGATATGAGACCGAGCGAGCCAGATAAGAGAGCAAGCCAGACAAGAGAGCAAGCGTGCGAGCCAGATATGCTAGCAAGCAAGCCAGATAAGAGAGCGAGCCAGACAAGAGAGCAAGCGAGCGAGCCAGATATGAGAGCAAGCGAGCCAGCCAGATATGAGAACGAGCGAGCCAGATAAGAGAGCGAGCTAGATATGAGAGCAAGCGAGCGAGCCAGATGTGAGAGAGAGACAGATAAGAGAGCAAGTCAGACAAGAGAGCAAGCGAGCGAGCAAGATATGCGAGCGAGCCAGATAAGAGAGCGAGCCAGACAAGAGAGCAGCGAGCGAGCCAGATATGAGAGCAAGCGAGCAAGCCAGATGTGAGAGAGAGCGAGGCAGATAAGAGAGCGAGCCAGACAATTAAGCAAGCGAGCGAGCCAGACAAGAGAGCAAGAGAGCGAGCCAGATATGAGAGCAAGCGAGCGAGCCAGATATGAGAGCAAGCAAGCCAGCCAGATGTGAAAGCGAGCGAGCCAGATATGCGAGCGAGCCAGATAAGAGAGGGAGCCAGACAAGAGAGCAAGCGAGCGAGCCAGATATGAGAGCAAGCGAGCAAGCCAGATATGAGAGCGAGCCAGACAAGAGAGCAGCGAGCGAGCCAGATATGAGAGCAAGCGAGCAAGCCAGATGTGAGAGAGAGCGAGACAGATAAGAGAGCGAGTCAGACAATTAAGCAAGCGAGTGAGCCAGATATGAGAGCAAGCGAGCGATCCAGATATGAGAGCGAGCCAGATATGAGAGCAAGCGAGCGAGCCAGATATGAGAGCAAGCGAGCCAGCCAGATATGAGAGCGAGCGAGCCAGATAAGAGAGCGAGCAAGACAAGAGAGCAAGCGAGCTAGCCATGTATGAGAGCGAGCCAGACAAGAGAGCAAGCGAGCGAGCCAGATATGAGAGCAAGCGAGCGAGCCAGATATGAGAGCAAGCGAGCGAGCCAGAAATGAGAGCAAGCGAGCAAGCCAGATATGAGAGCGAGCCAGACAAGAGAGCAGCAAGCGAGCCAGATATGAGAGCAAGCGAGCAAGCCAGATGTGAGAGAGAGCGAGCCAGATAAGAGAGCAAACCAGACAAGAGAGCAAGCAAGCCAGATATGCTAGCGAGCAAGCCAGATAAGAGAGCGAGCTAGATATGAGAGCAAGCGAGCGAGCCAGATGTGAGAGAGAGACAGATAAGAGAGCAAGTCAGACAAGAGAGCAAGCGAGCGAGCAAGATATGCGAGCGAGCCAGATAAGAGAGCGAGCCAGACAAGAGAGCAGCGAGCGAGCCAGATATGAGAGCAAGCGAGCAAGCCAGATGTGAAAGAGAGCGAGGCAGATAAGAGAGCGAGCCAGATAATTAAGCAAGCAAGCGAGCCAGACAAGAGAGCAAGAGAGCGAGCCAGATATGAGAGCAAGCGAGCGAGCCAGATATGAGAGCAAGCAAGCCAGCCAGATGTGAGAGCGAGCGAGCCAGATATGCGAGCGAGCCAGATAAGAGAGGGAGCCAGACAAGAGAGAAAGCGAGCGAGCCAGATATGAGAGCAAGCGAGCAAGCCAGATATGAGAGCGAGCCAGGCAAGAGAGCAGCGAGCGAGCCAGATATGAGAGCAAGCGAGTAAGCCAGATGTGAGAGAGAGCGAGACAGATAAGAGAGCGAGTCAGACAATTAAGCAAGCGAGCGAGCCAGATATGAGAGCAAGCGAGCTATCCAGAAATGAGAGCGAGCCAGATATGAGAGCAAGCGAGCAAGCCAGATGTGAGAGAGAGCGAGGCAGATAAGAGAGCGAGCCAGACAATTAAGCAAGCGAGCGAGCCAGACAAGAGAGCAAGAGAGCGAGCCAGATATGAGAGCAAGCGAGCGAGCCAGATATGAGAGCAAGCAAGCCAGCCAGATGTGAGAGCGAGCGAGCCAGATATGCGAGCGAGCCAGATAAGAGAGGGAGCCAGACAAGAGAGCAAGCGAGCGAGCCAGATATGAGAGCAAGCGAGCAAGCCAGATATGAGAGCGAGCCAGACAAGAGAGCAGAGAGCGAGCCAGATATGAGAGCAAGCGAGCAAGCCAGATGTGAGAGAGAGAGCGAGACAGATAAGAGAGCGAGTCAGACATTTAAGCAAGCGAGCGAGCCAGATATGAGAGCAAGCGAGCGATCCAGATATGAGAGCGAGCCAGATATGAGAGCAAGCGAGCGAGCCAGATATGAGAGCAAGCGAGCCAGCCAGATATGAGAGCGAGCGAGCCAGATAAGAGAGCGAGCAAGACAAGAGAGCAAGCGAGCTAGCCATATATGAGAGCGAGCCAGACAAGAGGGCAAGCGAGCAAGCCAGATATGAGAGCAAGCGAGCGAGCCAGATATGAGAGCAAGCGAGCGAGCCAGAAATGAGAGCAAGCGAGCCAGCTAGAAATGAGAGCAAGCGAGCCAGCCAGATGTGAGAGCGAGCTAGCCAGATATGCGAGCGAGCCAGATAAGAGAGGGAGCCAGACAAGAGAGCAAGCGAGCGAGCCAGATATGAGAGCGAGCGAGCCAGACATGAGAGGAAGCGAGCGAGCCAGATATGAGAGCGAGCGAGCCAGATAAGAGAGCAAGCCAGACAAGAGAGCAAGCGTGCGAGCCAGATATTCTAGCGAGCAAGCCAGATAAGATAGCGAGACAGACAAAAGAGCAAGCGAGCGAACCAGATATGAGAGCAAGCGAGCCAGCCAGATATGAGAGCAAGCGAGCCAGCCAGATATGAGAGCGAGCGAGCCAGATAAGAGAGCGAGCAAGACAAGAGAGCAAGCGAGCGAGCCAGATATGAGAGCAAGCGAGCCAGCCAGATATGAGAGCGAGCGAGCCAGATAAGAGAGCGAGCAAGACAAGAGAGCAAGCGAACTAGCCAGATATGAGAGCAAGCGAGCGACTCAGATTTGAGAGCGAGCGAACATGATATGCGAGCGAGCCAGATAAGAGAGCGAGCCAGACAAGAGAGCAAGCGAGCGAGCCAGATATGAGAGCAAGCGAGCGAGCCGGATATGAGAGCAAGCGAGCAAGCCATATATGAGAACAAGCAAGCGAGCCAGATTTGAGAGCGAGCGAGCCAGATATGCAAGCGAGCCATAAAAGAGAGCGAGACAGACAAGAGAGCAAGCGGGCGAGCCAGATATGAAAGCAAGCGAGCCAGCTAGATGTGAGAGCAAGCGAGCCAGATATGCGAGCGAGCCAGATAAGAGAGCGAACCAGATGTGAGAGCGAGCGAGCGAGCCAAATATGAGAGCAAGCGAGCGAGCCAGATATGAAAGCAAGCAAGCCAGCCAAATGTGAGAGCGTGCGAGCAAGATATACGAGCGAGCCAGATAAGAAAGCAAGCCAGACAAGAGAGCAAGCGAGCGAGCCAGATATGAGAGCAAGCGAGCAAGCCAGATATGAGAGCGAGCCAGATAAGAGAGCGAACCAGACAAGAGAGCAAGCGAGAAAGCCAGATATGAGAGTGAGCGAGCCAGACATGAGAGCAAGCGAGCGAGCCAGATAAGAGAGCCAGCGAGCCAGATAAGAGAGCAAGCTAGACAAGAGAGCAAGCCAGCGAGCCAGATATGCTAGCGAGCAAGCCAGATAAGAGAGCGAGCCAGACAAGAGAGCAAGCGAGCGAGCCAGATATGAAAGCAAGCGAGCCAGCTAGATGTGAGAGCAAGCGAGCCAGATATGCGAGCGAGCCAGATAAGAGAGCGAACCAGATGTGAGAGCGAGCGAGCGAGCCAGATATGAGAGCAAGCGAGCGAGCCAGATATGAAAGCAAGCAAGCCAGCCAGATATGAGAGAGAGCGAGCAAGATATGCGAGCGAGCCAGATAAGAGAGCGAGCCAGACAAGAGAGCAAGCGAGCGAGCCAGATATGAGAGCAAGCGAGCAAGCCAGATATGAGAGCGAGCCAGATAAGAGAGCGAACCAGACAAGAGAGCAAGCGAGAAAGCCATATATGAGACTGAGCGAGCCAGACATGAGAGCAAGAGAGCGAGCCAGATAAGAGAGCCAGCGAGCCAGATAAGAGAGCAAGCCAGACAAGAGAGCAAGCGAGCAAGCCAGATATGCTAGCGAGCAAGCCAGATAAGAGAGCGAGCCAGACAAGAGAGCAAGCGAGCGAGCCAGATATGAGAGCAAGCGAGCGAGCCAGATGTGAGAGCGAGACAGATAAGAGAGCAAGCCAGACAAGAGAGTAAGCGAGCGAGCCAGATATGCTAGCGAGCAAGCCAGATAAGAGAGCGAGCCAGACAAGAGAGCAAGCGAGCGAGCCAGATATAAGAGCAAGCGAGCGAGCCAGATGTGAGAGTGAGCGAGCAAGATATGTGAGCGAGCCAGATAAGAGAGCGAGCCAGACAAGAGAGCAGCGAGCGAGCCAGATATGAGAGCAAGCGAGCAAGCCAGATGTGAGAGAGAGCGAGGCAGATAAGAGAGCGAGACAGACAATTAAGCAAGCGAGCGAGCCAGATATGAGAGCAAGCGAGCGAGCCAGACATGAGAGCGAGCCAGACATGAGAGCGAGCAAGCCAGACATGAGAGCGAGCCAGATATGAGAGCAAGCGAGCGAGCCAGATATGAGAGCAAGCGAGCCAGCCAGATATGAGATCGAGCGAGCCAGATAAGAGAGCGAGCAAGACAAGAGAGCAAGCGAGCTAGCCATATATGAGAGCGAGCCAGACAAGAGAGCAAGCGAGTGAGCCAGATATGAGAGCAAGCAAGCCAGCCAGATGTGAGAGCGAGCGAGCCAGATATGCGAGCGAGCCAGATAAGAGAGGGAGCCAGACAAGAGAGCAAGCGAGCGAGCCAGATATGAGAGCAAGCGAGCAAGCCAGATATGAGAGCGAGCCAGATAAGAGAGCGAACCAGACAAGAGAGCAAGCGAGCAAGCCAGATGTGAGAGAGAGCGAGCCAGATAAGAGAGCAAACCAGACAAGAGAGCAAGCAAGCCAGATATGCTAGCGAGCAAGCCAGATAAGAGAGCGAGCTAGATATGAGAGCAAGCGAGCGAGCCAGATGTGAGAGAGAGACAGATAAGAGAGCAAGTCAGACAAGAGAGCAAGCGAGCGAGCAAGATATGCGAGCGAGCCAGATAAGAGAGCGAGCCAGACAAGAGAGCATCGAGCGAGCCAGATATGAGAGCAAGCGAGCAAGCCAGATGTGAGAGAGAGCGAGACAGATAAGAGAGCGAGTCAGACAATTAAGCAAGCGAGCGAGCTAGACAAGAGAGCAAGAGAGCGAGCCAGATATGAGAGCAAGCGAGCGAGCCAGATATGAGAGCAAGCAAGCCAGCCAGATGTGAGAGCGAGCGAGCCAGATATGCGAGCGAGCCAGATAAGAGAGGGAGCCAGACAAGAGAGCAAGCGAGCGAGCCAGACAAGAGAGCAGCGAGCGAGCCAGATATGAGAGCAAGCGAGCAAGCCAGATGTGAGAGAGAGCGAGACAGATAAGAGAGCGAGTCAGACAATTAAGCAAGCGAGCGAGCCAGATATGAGAGCAAGCGAGCGATCCAGATATGAGAGCGAGCCAGATATGAGAGCAAGCGAGCGAGCCAGATATGAGAGCAAGCGAGCCAGCCAGATATGAGAGCGAGCGAGCCAGATAAGAGAGCGAGCAAGACAAGAGAGCAAGCGAGCTAGCCATATATGAGAGCGAGCCAGACAGGAGAGCAAGCGAGCGAGCCAGATATGAGAGCAAGCGAGCGAGCCAGATATGAGAGCAAGCGAGCGAGCCAGATATGAGAGCAAGCGAGCGAGCCAGAAATGAGAGCAAGCGAGCCAGCCAGAAATGAGAGCAAGCGAGCCAGCCAGATGTGAGAGCGAGCTAGCCAGATATGCGAGCGAGCCAGATAAGAGAGGGAGCCAGACAAGAGAGCAAGCGAGCGAGCCAGATATGAGAGCGAGCGAGTCAGACATGAGAGGAAGCGAGCGAGCCAGATATGAGAGCGAGCGAGCCAGATAAGAGAGCAAGCCAGACAAGAGAGCAAGCGTGCGAGCCAGATATTCTAGCGAGCAAGCCAGATAAGATAACGAGCCAGACAAAAGAGCAAGCGAGCGAACCAGATATGAGAGCAAGTGAGCCAGCCAGATATGAGAGCAAGCGAGCCAGCCAGATATGAGAACGAGCGAGCCAGATAAGAGAGCGAGCAAGACAAGAGAGCAAGCGAGCGAGCCAGATATGAGAGCAAGCGAGCCAGCCAGATATGAGAGCGAGCGAGCCAGATAAGAGAGCGAGCAAGACAAGAGAGCAAGCGAACTAGCCAGATATGAGAGCAAGCGAGCGAGCCAGATTTGAGAGCGAGCGAATCAGATATGCGAGCGAGCCAGATAAGAGAGCGAGCCAGACAAGAGAGCAAGCGAGCGAGCCAGATATGAGAGCAAGCGAGCGAGCCGGATATGAGAGCAAGCGAGCAAGCCATATATGAGAACAAGCAAGCGAGCCAGATTTGAGAGCGAGCGAGCCAGCTATGCGAGCGAGCCATAAAAGAGAGCGAGACAGACAAGAGAGCAAGCGAGCGAGCCAGAAATGAGAGCAAGCTAGCAAGCATGATATGAGAGCGAGCCAGATGAGAGAGCGAGCCAGACAAGAGAGCAAGCGAGCGAGCCAGATATGAAAGCAAGCGAGCCAGCTAGATGTGAGAGCAAGCGAGCCAGATATGCGAGCGAGCCAGATAAGAGAGCGAACCAGATGTGAGAGCGAGCGAGCCAGATATGAGAGCAAGCGAGCGAGCCAGATATGAAAGCAAGCAAGCCAGCCAGATGTGAGAGCGAGCGAGCAAGATATGCGAGCGAGCCAGATAAGAGAGCAAGCCAGACAAGAGAGCAAGCGAGCGAGCCAGATATGAGAGCAAGCCAGCAAGCCAGATATGAGAGCGAGCCAGATAAGAGAGCGAACCAGACAAGAGAGCAAGCGAGAAAGCCAGATATGAGAGTGAGCGAGCCAGACATGAGAGCAAGCGAGCGAGCCAGATAAGAGAGCCAGCGAGCCAGATAAGAGAGCAAGGCAGACAAGAGAGCAAGCCAGCGAGCCAGATATGCTAGCGAGCAAGCCAGATAAGAGAGTGAGCCAGACAAGAGAGCAAGCGAGCGAGCCAGATATGAAAGCAAGCGAGCCAGCTAGATGTGAGAGCAAGCGAGCCAGATATGCGAGCGAGCCAGATAAGAGAGCGAACCAGATGTGAGAGCGAGCGAGCCAGATATGAGAGCAAGCGAGCGAGCCAGATATGAAAGCAAGCAAGCCAGCCAGATGTGAGAGCGAGCGAGCGAGCCAGATATGAGAGCAAGCGAGCAAGCCAGATATGAGAGCGAGCCAGATAAGAGAGCGAACCAGACAAGAGAGCAAGCGAGAAAGCCAGATATGAGAGTGAGCAAGCCAGACATGAGAGCAAGCGAGCGAGCCAGATAAGAGAGCCAGCGAGCCAGATAAGAGAGCAAGCCAGACAAGAGAGCAAGCGAGCGAGCCAGATATGTTAGCGAGCAAGCCAGATAAGAGAGCGAGCCAGACAAGAGAGCAAGCGAGCGAGCCAGATGTGAGAGCGAGACAGATAAGAGAGCAAGCCAGACAAGAGAGTAAGCGAGCGAGCCAGATATGCTAGCGAGCAAGCCAGATAAGAGAGCGAGCCAGACAAGAGAGCAAGCGAGCGAGCCAGATATAAGAGCAAGCGAGCGAGCCAGATGTGAGAGTGAGCGAGCAAGATATGTGAGCGAGCCAGATAAGAGAGCGAGCCAGACAAGAGAGAAGCGAGCGAGCCAGATATGAGAGCAAGCGAGCAAGCCAGATGTGAGAGAGAGCGAGGCAGATAAGAGAGCGAGACAGACAATTAAGCAAGCGAGCGAGCCAGATATGAGAGAAAGCGAGCGATCCAGATATGAGAGCGAGCCAGACATGAGAGCGAGCAAGCCAGACATGAGAGCGAGCCAGATATGAGAGCAAGCGAGCGAGCCAGATATGAGAGCAAGCAAGCCAGCCAGATATGAGTGCGAGCGAGCCAGATAAGAGAGCGAGCAAGACAAGAGAGCAAGCGAGCTAGCCAGATATGAGAGCAAGCAAGCGAGCCAGATTTGAGAGCAAGCGAGCGAGCCAGATATGAGAGCAAGCGAGCAAGCCAGATATGAGAGCGAGCGAGCCAGATATGCGAGTGAGCCAGATAAGAAAGCGAGCCAGACAAGAGAGCAAGTGAGCGAGCCAGATATGAGAGCAAGCGAGCAAGCCAGATATGAGAGCGAGGCAGATTAGAGAGCAAACCAGACAAGAGAGCAAGCGAGAAAGCCAGATATGAGAGCGAGCGAGCCAGACATGAGAGCAATCGAGCGAGCCAGATATGAGAGCGAGCCAGCCAGACATGAGATCAAGCGAGCGAGCCAGATATGAGAGCAAGCGAGCCAGATAAGAGAGGAAGCCAGACAAGAGAGCAAGCGAGCGAGCCAGATATGCTAGCGAGCAAGCCAGATAAGAGAGCGAGCCAGACAAGAGAGCAAGCGAGCGAGCCAGATATGAGAGCAAGCGAGCAAGCCAGATGTGAGAGCGAGACAGAGAAGAGAGCAAGCCAGACAAGAGAGGAAGCGAGCGAGCCAGATATGCTAGCGAGCAAGCCAGATAAGAGAGCTAGCCAGACAAGAGAGCAAGCGAGCGAGCCAGATATGAGAGCAAGCGAGTAAGCCAGATATGAGAGTTAGCCACATAAGAGAGCGAACCAGACAAGAGAGCAAGTGAGAAAGTCAGATATGAGAGCGAGCGAGCCAGACATGAGAGCAAGCGAGCGAGCCAGATATGAGAGCAAGCGAGCCAGATAAGAGAGCAAGCCAGATAAGAGAGCGAGCGAGCTAGATATGAGAGCAAGCGAGCGAGCCAGATGTGAGAGCGAGACAGATAAGAGAGCAAGCGAGCGAGCAAGATATGCGAGCGAGCCAGATAAGAGAGCGAGCCAGACAAGAGAGCAGCGAGCGAGCCAGGCCTGATATGAGAGCAAGCGAGCAAGCCAGATGTGAGAGAGAGCGAGGCAGATAAGAGAGCGAGCCAGACAATTAAGCAAGCGAGTGAGCCAGATATGAGAGCAAGCGAGCGATCCAGATATGAGAGCGAGCCAGACATGAGAGCGAGCGAGCCAGATATGAGAGCAAGCGAGCGAGCCAGATATGAGAGCAAGCGAGCCAGATAAGAGAGCGAGCAAGACAAGAGAGCAAGCGAGCGAGCCAGATATGAGAGTAAGCGAGCCAGCCAGATATGAGAGCGAGCGAGCCAGATAAGAGAGCGAGCAAGACAAGAGAGCGAGCGAACTAGCCAGATATGAGAGCAAGCGAGCGAGCCAGATTTGAGAGCGAGCGAGCCAGATAAGAGAGTGAGCCAGACAAGAGAGCAAGCGAGCGAGCCAGATATGAGAGCAAGCGAGCGAGCCGGATATGAGAGCAAGCGAGCAAGCCAGATATGAGAGCAAGCGAGCGAGCCAGAATTGAGAGCGAGCGAGCCAGATTTGAGAGCGAGCGAGCAAGATATGTGAGCGAGCCATAAAAGAGAGCGAGGCAGACAAGAGAGAAAGCGAGCGAGCCAGATATGAGAGCAAGCTAGCAAGCCAGATATGAGAGCGAGCCAGATAAGAGAGCGAGCCAGACAAGAGAGCAAGCGAGCGAGCCAGATATGAGAGCAAGCGAGCCAGCTCGATGTGAGAGCGAGCTAGCCAGATATGCAAGCGAGCCAGATAAGAGAGCGAGCCAGACAAGAGAGCAAGCGAGCGAGCCAGATATGAGAGCAAGTGAGCGAGCCAGATATGAGAGCAAGCAAGCCATCCAGATGTGAGAGCGAGCGAGCCAGATATGCGAGCGAGCCAAATAACAGTGCGAGCCAGACAAGAGAGCAAGCGAGCGAGCCAGATATGAGAGCAAGCGAGCAAGCCAGATATGAGAGCGAGCCAGAAAAGAGAGCAGCGAGCGAGCCAGATATGAGAGCAAGCGAGCAAGCCAGATGTGAGAGAGAGCGAGGCAGATAAGAGAGCGAGCCAGACAATTAAGCAAGCGAGCGAGCCAGATATGAGAGCAAGCGAGCGATCCAGATATGAGAGCGAGCCAGACATGAGAGCAAGCGAGCGAGCCAGATATGAGAGCAAGCGAGCGAGCCAGATATGAGAGCAAGCGAGCCAGCCAGATATGAGAGCGAGCGAGCCAGATAAGAGAGCGAGCAAGACAAGAGAGCAAGCGAGCTAGCCAGATATGAGAGCGAGCCAGACAAGAGAGCAAGCGAGCGTGCCAGATATGAGAGCAAGCGAGCGAGCCAGATATGAGAGCAAGCGAGCGAGCCAGAAATGAGAGCAAGCGAGCCAGCCAGAAATGAGAGCAAGCGAGCCAGCCAGATGTGAGAGCGAGCCAGCCAGATATGCGAGCGAGCCAGATAAGACAGCGAGCCAGACAAGAGAGCAAGCGAGAAAGACAGATATGAGAGCAAGCGAGCCAGACATGAGAGCAAGCGAGCGAGCCAGATATGAGAGCGAGCGAGCCAGATAAGAGAGCAAGCCAGACAAGAGAGCAAGCGCGCGAGCCAGATATTCTAGCGAGCAAGCCAGATAAGAGAGCGAGCCAGACAAGAGAGCAAGCGAGCGAGCCAGATAGGAGAGCAAGCGAGCCAGCCAGATATGAGAGCGGGCGAGCCAGATAAGAGAGCGAGCAAGACAAGAGAGCAAGCGAGCGAGCCAGATATGAGAGCGAGCGAGCCAGATATGAGAGCAAGCGAGCCAGCCAGATGTGAGAGCGAGCGAGCCAGATATGCGAGCGAGCCAGACAAGAAAGCAAGCGAACGAGCCAGATATGAGAGCAAGCGAGCAAGCCAGATATGAGAGCGAGCCAGATAAGAGAGCGAACCAGACAAGAGAGCAAGCGAGAAAGCCAGATATGAGAGCGAGCGAGCCAGACATGAGAGCAAGCGAGCGAGCCAGATATGAGAGCGAGCGAGCCAGACATGAGAGCAAGCGAGCGAGCCAGATATGAGAGCGAGCGAGCCAGATAAGAGAGGAAGCCAGACAAGAGAGCAAGCGAGCGAGCCAGATATGCTAGCGAGCAAGCCAGATAAGAGAGCGAGCCAGACAAGAGAGCAAGCGAGCGAGCCAGATATGAGAGCAAGCCAGATGTGAGAGCGAGACAAATAAGAGAGCAAGTCAGACAAGAGAGCAAGCGAGCGAGCCAGATATGAGAGCAAGCGAGCAAGCCAGATATGAGAGCGAACCAGATAAGAGAGCGAACCAGACAAGAGAGCAAGCGAGAAAGTCAGATATGAGAGCGAGTGAGCCAGACATGAGAGTAAGCGAGCGAGCCAGATATGAGAGCGAGCGAGCCAGATAAGAGAGGAAGCCAGACAAGAGAGCAAGCGAGCGAGCCAGATATGCTAGCGAGCAAGCCAGATAAGAGAGCGAGCCAGACAAGAGAGCAAGCGAGCGAGCCAGATATGAGATCAAGCGAGCAAGCCAGATGTGAGAGCCAGACAGATAAGAGAGCAAGCCAGACAAGAGAGGAAGCGAGCGAGCCAGATATGCTAGCGAGCAAGCCAGATAAGAGAGCTAGCCAGACAAGAGAGCAAGCGAGCGAGCCAGATATGAGAGCAAGCGAGCGAGCCAGATGTGAGAGTGAGCGAGCAAGATGTGCGAGCGAGCAAGATAAGAGAGCGAGCCAGACAAGAGAGCAAGCGATCGAGCCAGATATGAGAGAAAGCGAGCAAGCCAGATATGAGAGTTAGCCACATAAGAGAGCGAACCAGACAAGAGAGCAAGCGAGAAAGTCAGATATGAGAGCGAGCGAGCCAGACATGAGAGCAAGCGAGCGAGCCAGATATGAGAGCGAGCGAGCCAGATAAGAGAGCAAGCCAGACAAGAGAGCAAGCGAGCGAGCCAGATATGCTAGCGAGTAAGCCAGATAAGAGAGCGAGCGAGCGAGCTAGATATGAGAGCAAGCGAGCGAGCCAGATGTGAGAGCGAGACAGATAAGAGAGCAGCGAGCGAGCCAGGCCAGATATGAGAGCAAGCGAGCAAGCCAGATGTGAGAGAGAGCGAGGCAGATAAGAGAGCGAGCCAGACAATTAAGCAAGCGAGCGAGCCAGATATGAGAGCGAGCCAGACATGAGAGCGAGCGAGCCAGATATGAGAGCAAGCGAGCGAGTCAGATATGAGAGCAAGCGAGCCAGCCAGATAAGAGAGCGAGCGAGCCAGATAAGAGTGAGCAAGACAAGAGAGCAAGCGAGCTAGCCAGATATGATAGCGAGCCAGACAAGAGAGCAAGCGAGCGAGCCAGATATGAGAGCAAGCGAGCGAGCCAGATATGAGAGCAAGCGAGCGAGCCAGAAATGAGAGCAAGCGAGCCAGCCAGAAATGAGAGCAAGTGAGCCAGCCAGATGTGAGAGCGAGCGAGCCAGATATGCGAGCGAGCCAGATAAGAGAGCGAGCCAGACAAGAGAGCAAGCGAGAAAGCCAGATATGAGAGCAAGCGAGCCAGACATGAGAGCAAGCGAGCGAGCCAGATATGAGACCGAGCGAGCCAGATAAGAGAGCAAGCCAGACAAGAGAGCAAGCGTGCGAGCCAGATATGCTAGCGAGCAAGCCAGATAAGAGAGCGAGCCAGACAAGAGAGCAAGCGAGCGAGCAAGATATGAGAGTAAGCGAGCCAGCCAGATATGAGAGCAAGCAAGCCAGATAAGAGAGCGAGCAAGACAAGAGAGCGAGCGAACTATCCAGATATGAGAGCAAGCGAGCGAGCCAGATTTGAGAGCGAGCGAGAAAGATATGCGAGCGAGCCAGATAAGAGAGCGAGCCAGACAAGAGAGCAAGCGAGCGAGCCAGATATGAGAGCAAGCGAGCGAGCCGGATATGAGAGCAAGCGAGCAAGCCAGACATGAGAGCAAGCGAGCGAGCCAGATTTGAGAGCGAGCGAGCCAGATTTGAGAGCGAGCGAGCCAGATATGTGAGCGAGCCATAAAAGAGAGCGAGGCAGACAAGAGAGAAAGCGAGCGAGCCAGATATGAGAGCAAGCTAGCAAGCCAGATATGAGAGCGAGCCAGATAAGAGAGCGAGCCAGACAAGAGAGCAAGCGAGCGAGCCAGATATGAGAGCAAGCGAGCCAGCTCGATGTGAGAGCGAGCGAGCCAAATATGCGAGCGAGCCAGATAAGAGAGCGAGCCAGACAAGAGAGCAAGCGAGCGAGCCAGATATGAGAGCAAGCGAGCGAGCCAGATATGAGAGCAAGCAAGCCAGCCAGATGTGAGAGCGAGCGAGCCAGATATGCGAGCGAGCCAAATAAGAGAGCGAGCCAGACAAGAGAGCAAGCGAGCGAGCCAGATATGCGAGCAAGCCAGATATGAGAGCGAGCCAGACAAGAGAGCAGCGAGCGAGCCAGATATGAGAGCAAGCGAGCAAGCCAGATGTGAGAGAGAGCGAGGCAGATAAGAGAGCGAGCCAGACAATTAAGCAAGCGAGCGAGCCAGATATGAGAGCAAGCGAGCGATCCAGATATGAGAGCGAGCCAGACATGAGAGCAAGCGAGCGAGCCAGATATGAGAGCAAGCGAGCTAGCCAGATATGAGAGCAATCGAGCCAGCCAGATATGAGAGCGAGCGAGCCAGATAAGAGAGCGAGCAAGACAAGAGAGCAAGCGAGCTAGCAAGATATGAGAGCGAGCCTGACAAGAGAGCAAGCGAGCCAGCCAGATATGAGAGCAAGCAAGCCAGATAAGAGAGCGAGCAAGACAAGAGAGCGAGCGAACTAGCCAGATATGAGAGCAAGCGAGCGAGCCAGATTTGAGAGCGAGCGAGAAAGATATGCGAGCGAGCCAGATAAGAGAGCGAGCCAGACAAGAGAGCAAGCGAGCGAGCCAGATATGAGAGCAAGCGAGCGAGCCGGATATGAGAGCAAGCGAGCAAGCCAGACATGAGAGCAAGCGAGCCAGCCAGATGTGAGAGCGAGCTAGCCAGATATGCGAGCGAGCCAGATAAGAGAGCGAGCCAGACAAGAGAGCAAGCGAGAAAGACAGATATGAGAGCAAGCGAGCCAGACATGAGAGCAAGCGAGCGAGCCAGATATGAGAGCGAGCGAGCCAGATAAGAGAGCAAGCCAGACAAGAGAGCAAGCGCGCAAGCCAAATATTCTAGCGAGCAAGCCAGATAAGAGAGCGAGCCAGACAAGAGAGCAAGCGATCAAGCCAGATATGAGAGCAAGCGAGCCAGCCAGATATGAGAGCGAGCGAGCCAGATAAGAGAGCGAGCAAGACAAGAGAGCAAGTGAGCGAGCCAGATATGAGAGCGAGCGAGCCAGATATGAGAGCAAGCGAGCCAGCCAAATGTGAGAGCGAGCGAGCCAGATATGCGAGCGAGCCAGACAAGAAAGCAAGCGAGCCAGCCAGATATGAGAGCAAGCGAGCAAGCCAGATATGAGAGCGAGCCAGATAAGAGAGCGAACCAGACAAGAGAGCAAGAGAGAAAGCCAGATATGAGAGCGAGCGAGCCAGACATGAGAGCAAGCGAGCGAGCCAGATATGAGAGCGAGCGAGCCAGACATGAGAGCAAGCGAGCGAGCCAGATATGAGAGCGAGCGAGCCAGATAAGAGAGAAAGCCAGACAAGAGAGCAAGCGAGCGAGCCAGATATGCTAGCGAGCAAGCCAGATAAGAGAGCGAGCCAGACAAGAGAGCAAGCGAGCGAGCCAGATATGAGAGAAAGCGAGCCAGCCAGATATGAGAGCGAGCGAGCCAGATAAGAGAACGAGCAAGACAAGAGAGCAAGCTAACTAGCCAGATATGAGAGCGAGCGAGCCAGATAAGAGTGAGCAAGACAAGAGAGCAAGCGAGCTAGCCAGATATGATAGCGAGCCAGACAAGAGAGCAAGCGAGCGAGCCAGATATGAGAGCAAGCGAGCGAGCCAGATATGAGAGCAAGCGAGCGAGCCAGAAATGAGAGCAAGCGAGCCAGCCAGAAATGAGAGCAAGTGAGCCAGCCAGATGTGAGAGCGAGCGAGCCAGATATGCGAGCGAGCCAGATAAGAGAGCGAGCCAGACAAGAGAGCAAGCGAGAAAGCCAGGTATGAGAGCAAGCGAGCCAGACATGAGAGCAAGCGAGCGAGCCAGATATGAGACTGAGCGAGCCAGATAAGAGAGCAAGCCAGACAAGAGAGCAAGCGTGCGAGCCAGATATGCTAGCGAGCAAGCCAGATAAGAGAGCGAGCCAGACAAGAGAGCAAGCGAGCGAGCCAGATATGAGAGTAAGCGAGCCAGCCAGATATGAGAGCGAGACAGATAAGAGAGCAAGCGAGCGAGCAAGATATGCGAGCGAGCCAGATAAGAGAGCGAGCCAGACAAGAGAGCAGCGAGCGAGCCAGGCCTGATATGAGAGCAAGCGAGCAAGCCAGATGTGAGAGAGAGCGAGGCAGATAAGAGAGCGAGCCAGACAATTAAGCAAGCGAGCGAGCCAGATATGAGAGCAAGCGAGCGATCCAGATATGAGAGCGAGCCAGACATGAGAGCGAGCGAGCCAGATATGAGAGCAAGCGAGCAAGCCAGATATGAGAGCAAGCGAGCCAGCCAGATATGAGAGCGAGCGAGCCAGATAAGAGTGAGCAAGACAAGAGAGCAAGCGAGCTAGCCAGATATGATAGCGAGCCAGACAAGAGAGCAAGCGAGCGAGCCAGATATGAGAGCAAGCGAGCGAGCCAGATATGAGAGCAAGCGAGCAAGCCAGAAATGAGAGCAAGCGAGCCAGCCAGAAATGAGAGCAAGTGAGCCAGCCAGATGTGAGAGCGAGCGAGCCAGATATGCGAGCGAGCCAGATAAGAGAGCGAGCCAGACAAGAGAGCAAGCGAGAAAGCCAGGTATGAGAGCAAGCGAACCAGACATGAGAGCAAGCGAGCGAGCCAGATATGAGACTGAGCGAGCCAGATAAGAGAGCAAGCCAGACAAGAGAGCAAGCGTGCGAGCCAGATATGCTAGCGAGCAAGCCAGATAAGAGAGCGAGCCAGACAAGAGAGCACGCGAGCGAGCCAGATATGAGAGTAAGCGAGCCGGCCAGATATGAGAGCGAGCGAGCCAGATAAGAGAGCGAGCAAGACAAGAGAGCGAGCGAACTAGCCAGATATGAGAGCAAGCGAGCGAGCCAGATTTGAGAGCGAGCGAGCCAGATAAGAGAGTGAGCCAGACAAGAGAGCAAGCGAGCGAGCCAGATATGAGAGCAAGCGAGCGAGCCGGATATGAGAGCAAGCGAGCAAGCCAGATATGAGAGCAAGCGAGCGAGCCAGATTTGAGAGCGAGCGAGCCAGATTTGAGAGCGAGCGAGCAAGATATGTGAGCGAGCCATAAAAGAGAGCGAGGCAGACAAGAGAGAAAGCGAGCGAGCCAGATATGAGAGCAAGCTAGCAAGCCAGATATGAGAGCGAGCCAGATAAGAGAGCGAGCCAGACAAGAGAGCAAGCGAGTGAGCCAGATATGAGAGCAAGCGAGCCAGCTCGATGTGAGAGCGAGCGAGCCAGATATGCAAGCGAGCCAGATAAGAGAGCGAGCCAGACAAGAGAGCAAGCGAGCGAGCCAGATATGAGAGCAAGTGAGCGAGCCAGATATGAGAGCAAGCAAGCCATCCAGATGTGAGAGCGAGCGAGCCAGATATGCGAGCGAGCCAAATAACAGAGCGAGCCAGACAAGAGAGCAAGCGAGCGAGCCAGATATGAGAGCAAGCGAGCAAGCCAGATATGAGAGCGAGCCAGAAAAGAGAGCAGCGAGCGAGCCAGATATGAGAGCAAGCGAGAAAGCCAGATGTGAGAGAGAGCGAGGCAGATAAGAGAGCGAGCCAGACAATTAAGCAAGCGAGCGAGCCACATATGAGAGCAAGCGAGGGATCCAGATATGAGAGCGAGCCAGACATGAGAGCAAGCGAGCGAGCCAGATATGAGAGCAAGCGAGCGAGCCAGATATGAGAGCAAGCGAGCCAGCCAGATATGAGAGCGAGCGAGCCAGATAAGAGAGCGAGCAAGACAAGAGAGCAAGCGAGCTAGCCAGATATGAGAGCGAGCCAGACAAGAGAGCAAGCGAGCGTGCCAGATATGAGAGCAAGCGAGCGAGCCAGATATGAGAGCAAGCGAGCGAGCCAGAAATGAGAGCAAGCGAGCCAGCCAGAAATGAGAGCAAGCGAGCCAGCCAGATGTGAGAGCGAGCCAGCCAGATATGCGAGCGAGCCAGATAAGACAGCGAGCCAGACAAGATAGCAAGCGAGAAAGACAGATATGAGAGCAAGCGAGCGAGCCAGATATGAGAGCGAGCGAGCCAGATAAGAGAGCAAGCCAGACAAGAGAGCAAGCGCGCGAGCCAGATATTCTAGCGAGCAAGCCAGATGAGAGAGCGAGCCAGACAAGAGAGCAAGCGAGCGAGCCAGATAGGAGAGCAAGCGAGCCAGCCAGAAATGAGAGCGGGCGAGCCAGATAAGAGAGCGAGCAAGACAAGAGAGCAAGCGAGCGAGCCAGATATGAGAGCGAGCGAGCCAGATATGAGAGCAAGCGAGCCAGCCAGATGTGAGAGCGAGCGAGCCAGATATGCGAGCGAGCCAGACAAGAAAGCAAGCGAACGAGCCAGATATGAGAGCAAGCGAGCAAGCCAGATATGAGAGCGAGCCAGATAAGAGAGCGAACCAGACAAGAGAGCAAGCGAGAAAGCCAGATATGAGAGCGAGCGAGCCAGACATGAGAGCAAGCGAGCGAGCCAGATATGAGAGCGAGCGAGCCAGACATGAGAGCAAGCGAGCGAGCCAGATATGAGAGCGAGCGAGCCAGATAAGAGAGGAAGCCAGACAAGAGAGCAAGCGAGCGAGCCAGATATGCTAGCGAGCAAGCCAGATAAGAGAGCGAGCCAGACAAGAGAGCAAATGAGCGAGCCAGATATGAGAGCAAGCGAGCAAGCCAGATGTGAGAGCGAGACAAATAAGAGAGCAAGTCAGACAAGAGAGCAAGCGAGCGAGCCAGATATGAGAGCAAGCGAGCAAGCCAGATATGAGAGCGAACCAGATAAGAGAGCGAACCAGACAAGAGAGCAAGCGAGAAAGTCAGATATGAGAGCGAGCGAGCCAGACATGAGAGTAAGCGAGCGAGCCAGATATGAGAGCGAGCGAGCCAGATAAGAGAGGAAGCCAGACAAGAGAGCAAGCGAGCGAGCCAGATATGCTTGCGAGCAAGCCAGATAAGAGAGCGAGCCAGACAAGAGAGCAAGCGAGCGAGCCAGATATGAGATCCACCGAGCAAGCCAGATGTGAGAGCCAGACAGATAAGAGAGCAAGCCAGACAAGAGAGGAAGCGAGCGAGCCAGATATGCTAGCGAGCAAGCCAGATAAGAGAGCTAGCCAGACAAGAGAGCAAGCGAGCGAGCCAGATATGAGAGCAAGCGAGCGAGCCAGATGTGAGAGTGAGCGAGCAAGATGTGCGAGCGAGCCAGATAAGAGAGCGAGCCAGACAAGAGAGCAAGCGATCGAGCCAGATAGGAGAGAAAGCGAGCAAGCCAGATATGAGAGTTAGCCACATAAGAGAGCGAACCAGACAAGAGAGCAAGCGAGAAAGTCAGATATGAGAGCGAGCGAGCCAGACATGAGAGCAAGCGAGCGAGCCAGATATGAGAGCGAGCGAGCCAGATAAGAGAGCAAGCCAGACAAGAGAGCAAGCGAGCGAGCCAGATATGCTAGCGAGCAAGCCAGATAAGAGAGCGAGCGAGCGAGCTAGATATGAGAGCAAGCGAGCGAGCCAGATGTGAGAGCGAGACAGATAAGAGAGCAGCGAGCGAGCCAGGCCAGATATGAGAGCAAGCGAGCAAGCCAGATGTGAGAGAGAGCGAGGCAGATAAGAGAGCGAGCCAGACAATTAAGCAAGCGAGCGAGCCAGATATGAGAGCAAGCGAGCGATCCAGATATGAGAGCAAGCGAGCGAGCCAGATATGAGAGCAAGCGAGCCAGCCAGATATGAGAGCGAGCGAGCCAGATAAGAGAGCGAGCAAGACAAGAGAGCAAGCGAGCTAGCCAGATATGAGAGCGAGCCAGACAAGAGAGCAAGCGAGCGTGCCAGATATGAGAGCAAGCGAGCGAGCCAGATATGAGAGCAAGCGAGCGAGCCAGAAATGAGAGCAAGCGAGCCAGCCAGAAATGAGAGCAAGCGAGCCAGCCAGATGTGAGAGCGAGCCAGCCAGATATGCGAGCGAGCCAGATAAGACAGCGAGCCAGACAAGATAGCAAGCGAGAAAGACAGATATGAGAGCAAGCGAGCGAGCCAGATATGAGAGCGAGCGAGCCAGATAAGAGAGCAAGCCAGACAAGAGAGCAAGCGCGCGAGCCAGATATTCTAGCGAGCAAGCCAGATAAGAGAGCGAGCCAGACAAGAGAGCAAGCGAGCGAGCCAGATAGGAGAGCAAGCGAGCCAGCCAGAAATGAGAGCGGGCGAGCCAGATAAGAGAGCGAGCAAGACAAGAGAGCAAGCGAGCGAGCCAGATATGAGAGCGAGCGAGCCAGATATGAGAGCAAGCGAGCCAGCCAGATGTGAGAGCGAGCGAGCCAGATATGCGAGCGAGCCAGACAAGAAAGCAAGCGAACGAGCCAGATATGAGAGCAAGCGAGCAAGCCAGATATGAGAGCGAGCCAGATAAGAGAGCGAACCAGACAAGAGAGCAAGCGAGAAAGCCAGATATGAGAGCGAGCGAGCCAGACATGAGAGCAAGCGAGCGAGCCAGATATGAGAGCGAGCGAGCCAGACATGAGAGCAAGCGAGCGAGCCAGATATGAGAGCGAGCGAGCCAGATAAGAGAGGAAGCCAGACAAGAGAGCAAGCGAGCGAGCCAGATATGCTAGCGAGCAAGCCAGATAAGAGAGCGAGCCAGACAAGAGAGCAAATGAGCGAGCCAGATATGAGAGCAAGCGAGCAAGCCAGATGTAAGAGCGAGACAAATAAGAGAGCAAGTCAGACAAGAGAGCAAGCGAGCGAGCCAGATATGAGAGCAAGCGAGCAAGCCAGATATGAGAGCGAACCAGATAAGAGAGCGAACCAGACAAGAGAGCAAGCGAGAAAGTCAGATATGAGAGCGAGCGAGCCAGACATGAGAGTAAGCGAGCGAGCCAGATATGAGAGCGAGCGAGCCAGATAAGAGAGGAAGCCAGACAAGAGAGCAAGCGAGCGAGCCAGATATGCTTGCGAGCAAGCCAGATAAGAGAGCGAGCCAGACAAGAGAGCAAGCGAGCGAGCCAGATATGAGATCCACCGAGCAAGCCAGATGTGAGAGCCAGACAGATAAGAGAGCAAGCCAGACAAGAGAGGAAGCGAGCGAGCCAGATATGCTAGCGAGCAAGCCAGATAAGAGAGCTAGCCAGACAAGAGAGCAAGCGAGCGAGCCAGATATGAGAGCAAGCGAGCGAGCCAGATGTGAGAGTGAGCGAGCAAGATGTGCGAGCGAGCAAGATAAGAGAGCGAGCCAGACAAGAGAGCAAGCGATCGAGCCAGATAGGAGAGAAAGCGAGCAAGCCAGATATGAGAGTTAGCCACATAAGAGAGCGAACCAGACAAGAGAGCAAGCGAGAAAGTCAGATATGAGAGCGAGCGAGCCAGACATGAGAGCAAGCGAGCGAGCCAGATATGAGAGCGAGCGAGCCAGATAAGAGAGCAAGCCAGACAAGAGAGCAAGCGAGCGAGCCAGATATGCTAGCGAGCAAGCCAGATAAGAGAGCGAGCGAGCGAGCTAGATATGAGAGCAAGCGAGCGAGCCAGATGTGAGAGCGAGACAGATAAGAGAGCAGCGAGCGAGCCAGGCCAGATATGAGAGCAAGCGAGCAAGCCAGATGTGAGAGAGAGCGAGGCAGATAAGAGAGCGAGCCAGACAATTAAGCAAGCGAGCGAGCCAGATATGAGAGCAAGCGAGCGATCCAGATATGAGAGCGAGCCAGACATGAGAGCGAGCGAGCCAGATATGAGAGCAAGCGAGCGAGCCAGATATGAGAGCAAGCGAGCCAGCCAGATAAGAGAGCGAGCGAGCCAGATAAGAGTGAGCAAGACAAGAGAGCAAGCGAGCTAGCCAGATATGATAGCGAGCCAGACAAGAGAGCAAGCGAGCGAGCCAGATATGAGAGCAAGCGAGCGAGCCAGATATGAGAGCAAGCGAGCGAGCCAGAAATGAGAGCAAGCGAGCCAGCCAGAAATGAGAGCAAGTGAGCCAGCCAGATGTGAGAGCGAGCGAGCCAGATATGCGAGCGAGCCAGATAAGAGAGCGAGCCAGACAAGAGAGCAAGCGAGAAAGCCAGATATGAGAGCAAGCGAGCCAGACATGAGAGCAAGCGAGCGAGCCAGATATGAGACCGAGCGAGCCAGATAAGAGAGCAAGCCAGACAAGAGAGCAAGCGTGCGAGCCAGATATGCTAGCGAGCAAGCCAGATAAGAGAGCGAGCCAGACAAGAGAGCAAGCGAGCGAGCCAGATATGAGAGTAAGCGAGCCAGCCAGATATGAGAGCAAGCAAGCCAGATAAGAGAGCGAGCAAGACAAGAGAGCGAGCGAACTATCCAGATATGAGAGCAAGCGAGCGAGCCAGATTTGAGAGCGAGCGAGAAAGATATGCGAGCGAGCCAGATAAGAGAGCGAGCCAGACAAGAGAGCAAGCGAGCGAGCAAGATATGAGAGCAAGCAAGCGAGCCGGATATGAGAGCAAGCGAGCAAGCCAGACATGAGAGCAAGCGAGCGAGCCAGATTTGAGAGCGAGCGAGCCAGATTTGAGAGCGAGCGAGCCAGATATGTGAGCGAGCCATAAAAGAGAGCGAGGCAGACAAGAGAGAAAGCGAGCGAGCCAAATATGAGAGCAAGCTAGCAAGCCAGATATGAGAGCGAGCCAGATAAGAGAGCGAGCCAGACAAGAGAGCAAGCGAGCGAGCCAGATTTGAGAGCAAGCGAGCCAGCTCGATGTGAGAGCGAGCGAGCCAGATATGCGAGCGAGCCAGATAAGAGAGCGAGCCAGACAAGAGAGCAAGCGAGCGAGCCAGATATGAGAGCAAGCGAGCGAGCCAGATATGAGAGCAAGCAAGCCAGCCAGATGTGAGAGCGAGCGAGCCAGATATGCGAGCGAGCCAAATAAGAGAGCGAGCCAGACAAGAGAGCAAGCGAGCGAGCCAGATATGCGAGCAAGCCAGATATGAGAGCGAGCCAGACAAGAGAGCAGCGAGTGAGCCAGATATGAGAGCAAGCGAGCAAGCCAGATGTGAGAGAGAGCGAGGCAGATAAGAGAGCGAGCCAGACAATTAAGCAAGCGAGCGAGCCAGATATGAGAGCAAGCGAGCGATCCAGATATGAGAGCGAGCCAGACATGAGAGCAAGCGAGCGAGCCAGATATGAGAGCAAGCGAGCTAGCCAGATATGAGAGCAATCGAGCCAGCCAGATATGAGAGCGAGCGAGCTAGATAAGAGAGCGAGCAAGACAAGAGAGCAAGCGAGCTAGCAAGATATGAGAGCGAGCCTGACAAGAGAGCAAGCGAGCGTGCCAGATATGAGAGCAAGCGAGCGAGCCAGATATGAGAGCAAGCGAGCAAGCCAGAAATGAGAGCAAGCGAGCCAGCCAGAAATGAGAGCAAGCGAGCCAGATGTGAGAGTGAGCTAGCCAGATATGCGAGCGAGCCAGATAAGAGAGCGAGCCAGACAAGAGAGCAAGCGAGAAAGACAGATATGAGAGCAAGCGAGCCAGACATGAGAGCAAGCGAGCGAGCCAGATATGAGAGCGAGCGAGCCAGATAAGAGAGCAAGCCAGACAAGAGAGCAAGCGCGCAAGCCAAATATTCTAGCGAGCAAGCCAGATAAGAGAGCGAGCCAGACAAGAGAGCAAGCGATCGAGCCAGATATGAGAGCAAGCGAGCCAGCCAGATATGAGAGCGAGCGAGCCAGATAAGAGAGCGAGCAAGACAAGAGAGCAAGTGAGCGAGCCAGATATGAGAGCGAGCGAGCCAGATATGAGAGCAAGCGAGCCAGCCAGATGTGAGAGCGAGCGAGCCAGATATGCGAGCGAGCCAGACAAGAAAGCAAGCGAGCGAGCCAGATATGAGAGCAAGCGAGCAAGCCAGATATGAGAGCGAGCCAGATAAGAGAGCGAACCAGACAAGAGAGCAAGAGAGAAAGCCAGATATGAGAGCGAGCCAGCCAGATATGAGAGCGAGCGAGCTAGATAAGAGAGCGAGCAAGACAAGAGAGCAAGCGAGCTAGCAAGATATGAGAGCGAGCCTGACAAGAGAGCAAGCGAGCGTGCCAGATATGAGAGCAAGCGAGCGAGCCAGATATGAGAGCAAGCGAGCGAGCCAGAAATGAGAGCAAGCGAGCCAGCCAGAAATGAGAGCAAGCGAGCCAGATGTGAGAGCGAGCTAGCCAGATATGCGAGCGAGCCAGATAAGAGAGCGAGCCAGACAAGAGAGCAAGCGAGAAAGACAGATATGAGAGCAAGCGAGCCAGACATGAGAGCAAGCGAGCGAGCCAGATATGAGAGCGAGCGAGCCAGATAAGAGAGCAAGCCAGACAAGAGAGCAAGCGCGCAAGCCAAATATTCTAGCGAGCAAGCCAGATAAGAGAGCGAGCCAGACAAGAGAGCAAGCGATCGAGCCAGATATGAGAGCAAGCGAGCCAGCCAGATATGAGAGCGAGCGAGCCAGATAAGAGAGCGAGCAAGACAAGAGAGCAAGTGAGCGAGCCAGATATGAGAGCGAGCGAGCCAGATATGAGAGCAAGCGAGCCAGCCAGATGTGAGAGCGAGCGAGCCAGATATGCGAGCGAGCCAGACAAGAAAGCAAGCGAGCGAGCCAGATATGAGAGCAAGCGAGCAAGCCAGATATGAGAGCGAGCCAGATAAGAGAGCGAACCAGACAAGAGAGCAAGAGAGAAAGCCAGATATGAGAGCGAGCGAGCCAGACATGAGAGCAAGCGAGCGAGCCAGATATGAGAGCGAGCGAGCCAGACATGAGAGCAAGCGAGCGAGCCAGATATGAGACCGAGCGAGCCAGATAAGAGAGCAAGCCAGACAAGAGAGCAAGCGAGCGAGCCAGATATGCTAGCGAGCAAGCCAGATAAGAGAGCGAGCCAGACAAGAGAGCAAGCGAGCGAGCCAGATATGAGAGCAAGCGAGCCAGCCAGATATGAGAGCGAGTGAGCCAGATAAGAGAGCGAGCAAGACAAGAGAGCAAGCGAACTAGCCAGATATGAGAGCGAGCCAGACAAGAGAGCAAGCGAGCGTGCCAGATATGAGAGCAAGCGGGCGAGCCAGATATGAGAGCAAGCGAGCGAGCCAGAAATGAGAGCAAGCGAGCCAGCCAGAAATGAGAGCAAGCGAGCCAGCCAGATGTGAGAGCGAGCTAGCCAGATATGTGAGCGAGCCAGATATGTGAGCGAGCCAGATAAGAGAGCGAGCCAGACAAGAGAGCAAGCGAGAAAGCCAGATATGAGAGCGAGCGAGCCAGACATGAGAGCAAGCGAGCGAGCCTGATATGAGAGCGAGCGAGCCAGATAAGAGAGCGAGCCAGACAAGAGAGCAAGCGATCGAGCTAGATATGAGAGCAAGCGAGCCAGCCAGATATGAGAGCGAGCAAGCCAGATAAGAGAGCGAGCAAGACAAGAGAGCAAGCGAGCGAGCCAGATGTGAGAGCGAGCGAGCCAGCCAGATATGAGAGCGAGCGAGCCAGATAAGAGAGCAAGCAAGACAAGAGAGCAAGCGAGCGAGCCAGATATGAGAGCGAGCGAGCCAGATATGAGAGCAAGCGAGCCAGCCAGATGTGAGAGCGAGCGAGCCAGATATGCAAACGAGCCAGACAAGAAAGCAAGCGAGCGAGCCAGATATGAGAGCAAGCGAGCAAGCCAGATATGAGAGCGAGCCAGATAAGAGAGCGAACCAGACAAGAGAGCAAGAGAGAAAGCCAGATATGAGAGCGAGCGAGCCAGACATGAGAGCAAGCGAGCGAGCCAGATATGAGAGCGAGCGAGCCAGACATGAGAGCAAGCGAGCGAGCCAGATATGAGAGCGAGCGAGCCAGATAAGAGAGCAAGCCAGACAAGAGAGCAAGCGAGCGAGCCAGATATGCTAGCGAGCAAGCCAGATAAGAGAGCGAGCCAGACAAGAGAGCAAGCGAGCGAGCCAGATATGAGAGCAAGCGAGCCAGCCAGATATGAGAGCGAGCGAGCCAGATAAGAGAGCAAGCAAGACAAGAGAGCAAGCAAACTAGCCAGATATGAGAGCAAGCGAGCAAGCCAGATTTGAGAGCTAGCGAGCCAGATATGCGAGCGAGCCAGATAAGAGAGCGAGCCAGACAAGAGGGCAAGCGAGCGAGCCAGATATGAGAGCAAGAGAGCGAGCCGGATATGAGAGCAAGCGAGCAAGCCAGATATGAGAGCAAGCGAGCGAGCCAGATTTGAGAGCGAGCGAGCCAGATTTGAGAGCGAGCGAGCCAGATATGTGAGCGAGCCATAAAAGAGAGCGAGACAGACAAGAGAGCAAGCGAGCGAGTGAGATATGAGAGCAAGCTAGCAAGCCAGATATGAGAGCGAGCCAGATAAGAGAGCGACCCAGACAAGAGAGCAAGCGAGCGAGCCAGATATGAGAGCAAGCGAGCAAGCCAGATGTGAGAGCGAGCGAGCCAGATATGCGAGCGAGCCAGACAAGAAAGCAAGCGAGCGAGCCAGATATGAGAGCAAGCGAGCAAGCCAGATATGAGAGCGAGCGAGATAAGAGAGCGAACCAGACAAGAGAGCAAGAGAGAAAGCCAGATATGAGAGCGAGCGAGCCAGACATGAGAGCAAGCGAGCGAGCCAGATATGAGAGCGAGCGAGCCAGACATGAGAGCAAGCGAGCGAGCCAGATATGAGAGCGAGCGAGCCAGATAAGAGAGCAAGCCAGACAAGAGAGCAAGCGAGCGAGCCAGATATGCTAGCGAGCAAGCCAGATAAGAGAGCGAGCCAGACAAGAGAGCAAGCGAGCGAGCCAGATATGAGAGCAAGCGAGCCAGCCAGATATGAGAGCAAGCGAGCCAGATAAGAGAGCGAGCAAGACAAGAGAGCAAGCGAACTAGTCAGATATGAGAGCGAGCCAGACAAGAGAGCAAGCGAGCGTGCCAGATATGAGAGCAAGCGAGCGAGCCAGATATGAGAGCAAGCTAGCAAGCCAGATATGAGAGCGAGCCAGATAAGAGAGCGACCCAGACAAGAGAGCAAGCGAGCGAGCCAGATATGAGAGCAAGCGAGCAAGCCAGATGTGAGAGAGAGCGAGGCAGATAAGAGAGCGAGCCAGACAATTAAGCAAGCGAGCAAGCCAGAAATGAGAGCAAGCGAGCCAGCCAGAAATGAGAGCAAGTGAGCCAGCCAGATGTGAGAGCGAGCGAGCCAGATATGCGAGCGAGCCAGATAAGAGAGCGAGCCAGACAAGAGAGCAAGCGAGAAAGCCAGATATGAGAGCAAGCGAGCCAGACATGAGAGCAAGCGAGCGAGCCAGATATGAGACCGAGCGAGCCAGATAAGAGAGCAAGCCAGACAAGAGAGCAAGTGTGCGAGCCAGATATGCTAGCGAGCAAGCCAGATAAGAGAGCGAGCCAGACAAGAGAGCAAGCGAGAAAGCCAGATATGAGAGCGAGCGAGCCAGACATGAGAGCAAGCGAGCGAGCCTGATATGAGAGGGAGCGAGCCAGATAAGAGAGCAAGCCAGACAAGAGAGCAATTGATCGAGCCAGATATGAGAGCAAGCGAGCCAGCCAGATATGAGAGCGAGCGAGCCAGATAAGAGAGCGAGCAAGACAAGAGAGCAAGCGAGCGAGCCAGATGTGAGAGCGAGCGAGCCAGCCAGATATGAGAGCGAGCCAGATAAGAGAGCAAGCAAGACAAGAGAGCAAGCGAGCGAGCCAGATATGAGAGCGAGCGAGCCAGATATGAGAGCAAGCGAGCCAGCCAGATGTGAGAGCGAGCGAGCCAGATATGCGAGCGAGCCAGACAAGAAAGCAAGCGAGCGAGCCAGATATGAGAGCAAGCGAGCAAGCCAGATATGAGAGCGAGCCAGATAAGAGAGCGAACCAGACAAGAGAGCAAGAGAGAAATCCAAATATGAGAGCGAGCAAGCCAGACATGAGAGCAAGCGAGCGAGCCAGATATGAGAGCGAGCGAGCCAGACATGAGAGCAAGCTAGCGAGCCAGATATGAGAGCGAGCGAGCCAGATAAGAGAGCAAGCCAGACAAGAGAGCAAGCGAGCGAGCCAGATATGCTAGCGAGCATGCCAGATAAGAGAGCGAGCCAGACAAGAGAGCAAGCGAGCGAGCCAGATATGAGAGCAAGCGAGCCAGCCAGATATGAGAGCGAGCGAGCCAGATAAGAGAGCAAGCAAGACAAGAGAGCAAGCGAACTAGCCAGATATGAGAGCAAGCGAGCGAGCCAGATTTGAGAGCGAGCGAGCCAGATATGCGAGCGAGCCAGATAAGAGAGCGAGCCAGACAAGAGAGCAAGCGAGCAAGCCAGATATGAGAGCAAGAGAGCGAGCCGGATATGAGAGCAAGCGAGCAAGCCAGATATGAGAGCAAGCGAGCGAGCCAGATTTGAGAGCGAGCGAGCCAGATTTGAGAGCGAGCGAGCCAGATATGTGAGCGAGCCATAAAAGAGAGCGAGACAGACAAGAGAGCAAGCGAGCGAGTCAGATATGAGAGCAAGCTAGCAAGCCAGATATGAGAGCGAGCCAGATAAGAGAGCGACCCAGACAAGAGAGAAAGCGAGCGAGCCAGATATGAGAGCAAGCGAGCAAGCCAGATGTGAGAGAGAGCGAGGCAGATAAGAGAGCGAGCCAGACAATTAAGCAAGCGAGCGAGCCAGATATGAGAGCAAGCGAGCGATCCAGATATGAGAGCGAGCCAGACATGAGAGCGAGCGAGCCAGATATGAGAGCAAGCGAGCGAGCCAGATATGAGAGCAAGCAAGCCAGCCAGATGTGAGAGCGAGCGAGCCAGATATGCGAGCAAGCCAGATAAGAGAGCGAGCCAGACAAGAGAGCAAGCGAGCGAGCCAGATATGAGAGCAAGTGAGCAAGCCAGATGTGAGAGAGAGGGAGGCAGATAAGAGAGCGAGCAAGAGAATTAAGCAAGCGAGCGAGCCAGATATGAGAGCAAGCGAGCGATCCAGATATGAGAGCGAGCCAGACATGAGAGCGAGCGAGCCAGATATGAGAGCAAGCGAGCGAGCCAGATATGAGAGCAAGCGAGCCAGCCAGATATGAGAGCGAGCGAGCCAGATATGAGAGCAAGCGAGCCAGCCAGATATGAGAGCGAGCGAGCCAGATAAGAGAGCGAGCAAGAAAAGAGAGCAAGCGAGCTAGCCATGTATGAGAGCGAGCCAGACAAGAGAGCAAGCGAGCGAGCCAGATATGAGAGCAAGCGAGCGAGCCAGATATGAGAGCAAGCGAGCGAGCCAGAAATGAGAGCAAGCGAGCAAGCCAGATATGAGAGCGAGCCAGACAAGAGAGCAGCAAGCGAGCCAGATATGAGAGCAAGCGAGCAAGCCAGATGTGAGAGAGAGCGAGCCAGATAAGAGAGCAAGCCAGACAAGAGAGCAAGCGAGCGAGCCAGATATGCTAGCGAGCAAGCCAGATAAGAGAGCGAGCTTGATATGAGAGCAAGGGAGCGAGACAGATGTGAGAGAGAGACAGATAAGAGAGCAAGTCAGACAAGAGAGCAAGCGAGCGAGCAAGATATGTGAGCGAGCCAGATAAGAGAGCGAGCCAGACAAGAGAGCAGCGAGCGAGCCAGATATGAGAGCAAGCGAGCAAGCCAGATGTGAGAGAGAGCGAGGCAGATAAGAGAGCGAGCCAGACAATTAAGCAAGCAAGCGAGCCAGACAAGAGAGCAAGAGAGCGAGCCAGATATGAGAGCAAGCGAGCGAGCCAGATATGAGAGCAAGCAAGCCAGCCAGATGTGAGAGCGAGCGAGCCAGATATGCGAGCGAGCCAGATAAGAGAGGGAGCCAGACAAGAGAGCAAGCGAGCGAGCCAGATATGAGAGCAAGCGAGCAAGCCAGATATGAGAGCGAGCCAGACAAGAGAGCACGCGAGCGAGCCAGATATGAGAGTAAGCGAGCCGGCCAGATATGAGAGCGAGCGAGCCAGATAAGAGAGCGAGCAAGACAAGAGAGCGAGCGAACTAGCCAGATATGAGAGCAAGCGAGCGAGCCAGATTTGAGAGCGAGCGAGCCAGATAAGAGAGTGAGCCAGACAAGAGAGCAAGCGAGCGAGCCAGATATGAGAGCAAGCGAGCGAGCCGGATATGAGAGCAAGCGAGCAAGCCAGATATGAGAGCAAGCGAGCGAGCCAGATTTGAGAGCGAGCGAGCCAGATTTGAGAGCGAGCGAGCAAGATATGTGAGCGAGCCATAAAAGAGAGCGAGGCAGACAAGAGAGAAAGCGAGCGAGCCAGATATGAGAGCAAGCTAGCAAGCCAGATATGAGAGCGAGCCAGATAAGAGAGCGAGCCAGACAAGAGAGCAAGCGAGTGAGCCAGATATGAGAGCAAGCGAGCCAGCTCGATGTGAGAGCGAGCGAGCCAGATATGCAAGCGAGCCAGATAAGAGAGCGAGCCAGACAAGAGAGCAAGCGAGCGAGCCAGATATGAGAGCAAGTGAGCGAGCCAGATATGAGAGCAAGCAAGCCATCCAGATGTGAGAGCGAGCGAGCCAGATATGCGAGCGAGCCAAATAACAGAGCGAGCCAGACAAGAGAGCAAGCGAGCGAGCCAGATATGAGAGCAAGCGAGCAAGCCAGATATGAGAGCGAGCCAGAAAAGAGAGCAGCGAGCGAGCCAGATATGAGAGCAAGCGAGAAAGCCAGATGTGAGAGAGAGCGAGGCAGATAAGAGAGCGAGCCAGACAATTAAGCAAGCGAGCGAGCCACATATGAGAGCAAGCGAGGGATCCAGATATGAGAGCGAGCCAGACATGAGAGCAAGCGAGCGAGCCAGATATGAGAGCAAGCGAGCGAGCCAGATATGAGAGCAAGCGAGCCAGCCAGATATGAGAGCGAGCGAGCCAGATAAGAGAGCGAGCAAGACAAGAGAGCAAGCGAGCTAGCCAGATATGAGAGCGAGCCAGACAAGAGAGCAAGCGAGCGTGCCAGATATGAGAGCAAGCGAGCGAGCCAGATATGAGAGCAAGCGAGCGAGCCAGAAATGAGAGCAAGCGAGCCAGCCAGAAATGAGAGCAAGCGAGCCAGCCAGATGTGAGAGCGAGCCAGCCAGATATGCGAGCGAGCCAGATAAGACAGCGAGCCAGACAAGATAGCAAGCGAGAAAGACAGATATGAGAGCAAGCGAGCGAGCCAGATATGAGAGCGAGCGAGCCAGATAAGAGAGCAAGCCAGACAAGAGAGCGAGCCAGACAAGAGAGCAAGCGAGCGAGCCAGATATGAGAGCAAGCGAGCCAGCTAGATGTGAGAGCGAGCGAGCCAGATATGCGAGCGAGCCAGATAAGAGAGCGAGCCAGACAAGAGAGCAAGCGAGCCAGCCAGAAATGAGAGCAAGCGAGCCAGCCAGATGTGAGAGCGAGCCAGCCAGATATGCGAGCGAGCCAGATAAGACAGCGAGCCAGACAAGATAGCAAGCGAGAAAGACAGATATGAGAGCAAGCGAGCAAGCCAGATGTGAGAGAGAGCGAGGCAGATAAGAGAGCGAGCCAGACAATTAAGCAAGCAAGCGAGCCAGACAAGAGAGCAAGAGAGCGAGCCAGATATGAGAGCAAGCGAGCGAGCCAGATATGAGAGCAAGCAAGCCAGCCAGATGTGAGAGCGAGCAAGCCAGATATGCGAGCGAGCCAGATAAGAGAGGGAGCCAGACAAGAGAGCAAGCGAGCGAGCCAGATATGAGAGCAAGCGAGCAAGCCAGATATGAGAGCGAGCCAGACAAGAGAGCAGCGAGCGAGCCAGATATGAGAGCAAGCGAGCAAGCCAGATGTGAGAGAGAGCGAGGCAGATAAGAGAGCGAGTCAGACAATTAAGCAAGCGAGCGAGCCAGATATGAGAGCAAGCGAGCGATCCAGAAATGAGAGCGAGCCAGATATGAGAGCAAGCGAGCCAGCCAGATATGAGAGCGAGCGAGCCAGATAAGAGAGCGAGCAAGAAAAGAGAGCAAGCGAGCTAGCCATGTATGAGAGCGAGACAGACAAGAGAGCAAGCGAGCGAGCCAGATATGAGAGCAAGCGAGCGAGCCAGATATGAGAGCAAGCGAGCCAGCCAGATATGAGAGCGAGCGAGCCAGATAAGAGAGCGAGCAAGAAAAGAGAGCAAGCGAGCTAGCCATGTATGAGAGCGAGCCAGACAAGAGAGCAAGCGAGCGAGCCAGATATGAGAGCAAGCGAGCGAGCCAGATATGAGAGCAAGCGAGCGAGCCAGAAACGAGAGCAAGCGAGCAAGCCAGATATGAGAGCGAGCCAGACAAGAGAGCAGCAAGCGAGCCAGATATGAGAGCAAGCGAGCAAGCCAGATGTGAGAGAGAGCGAGCCAGATAAGAGAGCAAGCCAGACAAGAGAGCAAGCGAGCGAGCCAGATATACTAGCGAGCAAGCCAGATAAGAGAGCGAGCTAGATATGAGAGCAAGCGAGCGAGACAGATGTGAGAGAGAGACAGATAAGAGAGCAAGTCAGACAAGAGAGCAAGCGAGCGAGCCAGATATGAGAGCAAGCGAGCAAGCCAGATATGAGAGCGAGCCAGACAAGAGAGCAGCGAGCGAGCCAGATATGAGAGCAAGCGAGCAAGCCAGATGTGAGAGAGAGCGAGACAGATAAGAGAGCGAGTCAGACAATTAAGCAAGCGAGCGAGCCAGATATGAGAGCAAGCGAGCGATCCAGAAATGAGAGCGAGCCAGATATGAGAGCAAGCGAGCAAGCCAGATGTGAGAGAGAGCGAGGCAGATAAGAGATCGAGCCAGACAATTAAGCAAGCGAGCGAGCCAGACAATAGAGCAAGAGAGCGAGCCAGATATGAGAGCAAGCGAGCGAGCCAGAAATGAGAGCAAGCGAGCCAGCCAGAAATGAGAGCAAGTGAGCCAGCCAGATGTGAGAGCGAGCGAGCCAGATATGCGAGCGAGCCAGATAAGAGAGCGAGCCAGACAAGAGAGCAAGCGAGAAAGCCAGGTATGAGAGCAAGCGAGCCAGACATGAGAGCAAGCGAGCGAGCCAGATATGAGACTGAGCGAGCCAGATAAGAGAGCAAGCCAGACAAGAGAGCAAGCGTGCGAGCCAGATATGCTAGCGAGCAAGCCAGATAAGAGAGCGAGCCAGACAAGAGAGCAAGCGAGCGAGCCAGATATGAGAGTAAGCGAGCCAGCCAGATATGAGAGCGAGACAGATAAGAGAGCAAGCGAGCGAGCAAGATATGCGAGCGAGCCAGATAAGAGAGCGAGCCAGACAAGAGAGCAGCGAGCGAGCCAGGCCTGATATGAGAGCAAGCGAGCAAGCCAGATGTGAGAGAGAGCGAGGCAGATAAGAGAGCGAGCCAGACAATTAAGCAAGCGAGCGAGCCAGATATGAGAGCAAGCGAGCGATCCAGATATGAGAGCGAGCCAGACATGAGAGCGAGCGAGCCAGATATGAGAGCAATCGAGCAAGCCAGATATGAGAGCAAGCGAGCCAGCCAGATATGAGAGCGAGCGAGCCAGATAAGAGTGAGCAAGACAAGAGAGCAAGCGAGCTAGCCAGATATGATAGCGAGCCAGACAAGAGAGCAAGCGAGCGAGCCAGATATGAGAGCAAGCGAGCGAGCCAGATATGAGAGCAAGCGAGCGAGCCAGAAATGAGAGCAAGCGAGCCAGCCAGAAATGAGAGCAAGTGAGCCAGCCAGATGTGAGAGCGAGCGAGCCAGATATGCGAGCGAGCCAGATAAGAGAGCGAGCCAGACAAGAGAGCAAGCGAGAAAGCCAGGTATGAGAGCAAGCGAACCAGACATGAGAGCAAGCGAGCGAGCCAGATATGAGACTGAGCGAGCCAGATAAGAGAGCAAGCCAGACAAGAGAGCAAGCGTGCGAGCCAGATATGCTAGCGAGCAAGCCAGATAAGAGAGCGAGCCAGACAAGAGAGCAAGCCAGCGAGCCAGATATGAGAGTAAGCGAGCCGGCCAGATATGAGAGCGAGCGAGCCAGATAAGAGAGCGAGCAAGACAAGAGAGCGAGCGAACTAGCCAGATATGAGAGCAAGCGAGCGAGCCAGATTTGAGAGCGAGCGAGCCAGATAAGAGAGTGAGCCAGACAAGAGAGCAAGCGAGCGAGCCAGATATGAGAGCAAGCGAGCGAGCCGGATATGAGAGCAAGCGAGCAAGCCAGATATGAGAGCAAGCGAGCGAGCCAGATTTGAGAGCGAGCGAGCCAGATTTGAGAGCGAGCGAGCAAGATATGTGAGCGAGCCATAAAAGAGAGCGAGGCAGACAAGAGAGAAAGCGAGCGAGCCAGATATGAGAGCAAGCTAGCAAGCCAGATATGAGAGCGAGCCAGATAAGAGAGCGAGCCAGACAAGAGAGCAAGCGAGTGAGCCAGATATGAGAGCAAGCGAGCCAGCTCGATGTGAGAGCGAGCGAGCCAGATATGCAAGCGAGCCAGATAAGAGAGCGAGCCAGACAAGAGAGCAAGCGAGCGAGCCAGATATGAGAGCAAGTGAACGAGCCAGATATGAGAGCAAGCAAGCCATCCAGATGTGAGAGCGAGCGAGCCAGATATGCGAGCGAGCCAAATAACAGAGCGAGCCAGACAAGAGAGCAAGCGAGCGAGCCAGATATGAGAGCAAGCGAGCAAGCCAGATATGAGAGCGAGCCAGAAAAGAGAGCAGCGAGCGAGCCAGATATGAGAGCAAGCGAGCAAGCCAGATGTGAGAGAGAGCGAGGCAGATAAGAGAGCGAGCCAGACAATTAAGCAAGCGAGCGAGCCAGATATGAGAGCAAGCGAGCGATCCAGATATGAGAGCGAGCCAGACATGAGAGCAAGCGAGCGAGCCAGATATGAGAGCAAGCGAGCGAGCCAGATATGAGAGCAAGCGAGCCAGCCAGATATGAGAGCGAGCGAGCCAGATAAGAGAGCGAGCAAGACAAGAGAGCAAGCGAGCTAGCCAGATATGAGAGCGAGCCAGACAAGAGAGCAAGCGAGCGTGCCAGATATGAGAGCAAGTGAGCGAGCCAGATATGAGAGCAAGCGAGCGAGCCAGAAATGAGAGCAAGCGAGCCAGCCAGAAATGAGAGCAAGCGAGCCAGCCAGATGTGAGAGCGAGCTAGCCAGATATGTGAGCGAGCCAGATAAGTGAGCGAGCCAGACAAGAGAGCAAGCGAGAAAGCCAGATATGAGAGCGAGCGAGCCAGACATGAGAGCAAGCGAGCGAGCCAGATATGAGAGCGAGCGAGCCAGATAAGAGAGCAAGCCAGACAAGAGAGCAAGCGAGCGAGCCAGATGTGAGAGCGAGCCAGATAAGAGAGCGAGCCAAACAAGAGAGCAAGCGAGCGAGCCAGATGTGAGAGCGAGCCAGATAAGAGAGCGAGCCAGACAAGAGAGCAAGCGAGCGAGCCAGATATGAGAGCAAGCGAGCCAGCCAGATATGAGAGCGAGCGAGCCAGATAAGAGAGCGAGCAAGACAAGAGAGCAAGCGAGCGAGCCAGATGTGAGAGCGAGCGAGCCAGATATGCGAGCGAGCCAGACAAGAAAGCAAGCGAACGAGCCAGATATGAGAGCAAGCGAGCAAGCCAGATATGAGAGCGAGCCAGATAAGAGAGCGTACCAGACAAGAGAGCAAGCGAGAAAGCCAGATATGAGAGCGAGCCAGACATGAGAGCAAGCGAGCCAGATATGAGAGCGAGCGAGCCAGATAAGAGAGCGAGCCAGACAAGAGAGCAAGCGAGCAAGCCAGATATGAGAGCAAGCGAGCCAGCCAGATATGAGAGCGAGCAAGACAAGAGAGCAAGCGAACTAGCCAGATATGAGAGCAAGCGAGCGAGCCAGATATGAGAGCGAGCGAGCCAGATAAGAGAGCAAGCCAGACAAGAGAGCAAGCGAGCGAGCCAGATATGCTAGCGAGCAAGCCAGATAAGAGAGCGAGCCGGACAAGAGAGCAAGCGAGCAAGCCAGATATGAGAGCAAGCGAGCCAGCCAGATATGAGAGCGAGCGAGCCAGATAAGAGAGCGAGCAAGACAAGAGTGCAAGCGAGCTGGCCAGATATGAGAGCAAGCGAGCGAGCCAGATATGAGAGCAAGCGAGCCAGCTCGATGTGAGAGCGAGCGAGCCAGATATGCGAGCGAGCCACATAAGAGAGCGAGCCAGACAAGAGAGCAAGCGAGCGAGCCAGATATGAGAGCAAGCGAGCGAGCCAGATATGAGAGCAAGCAAGCCAGCCAGATGTGAGAGCGAGCGAGCCAGATATGCGAGCGCGCCAGATAAGAGAGCGAGCCAGACAAGAGAGCAAGCGAGCGAGCCAGATATGAGAGCAAGCGACCAAGCCAGATATGAGAGCGAGCCAGACAAGAGAGCAGCGAGCGAGCCAGATATGAGAGCAAGCGAGCAAGCCAGATGTGAGAGAGAGCGAGGCAGATAAGAGAGCGAGCCAGACAATTAAGCAAGCGAGCGAGCCAGATATGAGAGCAAGCGAACGATCCAGATATGAGAGCGAGCCAGACATGAGAGCGAGCGAGCCAGATATGAGAGCAAGCGAGCGAGCCAGATATGAGAGCAAGCGAGCGAGCCAGATATGAGAGCAAGCGAGCGAACCAGAAATGAGAGCAAGCGAGCCAGCCAGAAATGAGAGCAAGTGAGCCAGCCAGATGTGAGAGCGAGAGATCCAGATATGCGAGCGAGCCAGATAAGAGAGCGAGCCAGACAAGAGAGCAAGCGAGAAAGCCAGATATGAGAGCAAGCGAGCCAGACATGAGAGCAAGCGAGCGAGCCAGATATGAGACCGAGCGAGCCAGATAAGAGAGCAAGCCAGACAAGAGAGCAAGCGTGCGAGCCAGATATGCTAGCGAGCAAGCCAGATAAGAGAGCGAGCCAGACAAGAGAGCAAGCGAGCGAGCCAGATATGAGAGTAAGCGAGCCAGCCAGATATGAGAGCGAGCGAGCCAGATAAGAGAGCGAGCAAGACAAGAGAGCAAGCGAACTAGCCAGATATGAGAGCAAGCGAGCGAGCCAGATTTGAGAGCGAGCGAGAAAGATATGCGAGCGAGCCAGATAAGAGAGCGAGCCAGACAAGAGAGCAAGCGAGCGAGCCAGATATGAGAGCAATCGAGCGAGCCGGATATGAGAGCAAGCGAGCAAGCCAGATATGAGAGCAAGCGAGCGAGCCAGATTTGAGAGCGAGCGAGCCAGATTTGAGAGCGAGCAAGCCAGATATGTGAGCGAGCCATAAAAGAGAGCGAGACAGACAAGAGAGAAAGCGAGCGAGCCAGATATGAGAGCAAGCGAGCGAGCCAGATATGAGAGCAAGCGAGCCAGCTCGATGTGAGAGCGAGCGAGCCAGATATGCGAGCGAGCCAGATAAGAGAGCGAGCCAGACAAGAGAGCAAGCGAGCGAGCCAGATATGAGAGCAAGCGAGCGAGCCAGATATGAGAGCAAGCAAGCCAGCCAGATGTGAGAGCGAGCGAGCCAGATATGCGAGCGAGCCAAATAAGAGAGCGAGCCAGACAAGAGAGCAAGCGAGCGAGCCAGATATGAGAGCAAGCGAGCAAGCCAGATATGAGAGCGAGCCAGACAAGAGAGCAGCGAGCGAGCCAGATATGAGAGCAAGCGAGCAAGCCAGATATGAGAGAGAGCGAGGCAGATAAGAGAGCGAGCCAGACAATTAAGCAAGCGAGCGAGCCAGATATGAGAGCAAGCGAGCGATCCAGATATGAGAGCGAGCCAGACATGAGAGCAAGCGAGCGAGCCAGATATGAGAGCAAGCGAGCGAGCCAGATATGAGAGCAAGCGAGCCAGCCAGATATGAGAGCGAGCGAGCCAGATAAGAGAGTGAGCAAGACAAGAGAGCAAGCGAGCTAGCCAGATATGAGAGCGAGCCAGACAAGAGAGCAAGCGAGCGTGCCAGATATGAGAGCAAGTGAGCGAGCCAGATATGAGAGCAAGCGAGCGAGCCAGAAATGAGAGCAAGCGAGCCAGCCAGAAATGAGAGCAAGCGAGCCAGCCAGATGTGAGAGCGAGCTAGCCAGATATGTGAGCGAGCCAGATAAGTGAGCGAGCCAGACAAGAGAGCAAGCGAGAAAGCCAGATATGAGAGCGAGCGAGCCAGACATGAGAGCAAGCGAGCGAGCCAGATATGAGAGTGAGCGAGCCAGATAAGAGAGCAAGCCAGACAAGAGAGCAAGCGCGCGAGCCAGATATTCTAGCGAGCAAGCCAGATAAGAGAGCGAGCCAGACAAGAGAGCAAGCGAGCGAGCCAGATATGAGAGCAAGCGAGCCAGCCAGATATGAGAGCGAGCGAGCCAGATAAGAGAGCGAGCAAGACAAGAGAGCAAGCGAGCGAGCCAGATGTGAGAGCGAGCGAGCCAGATATGCGAGCAAACCAGACAAGAAAGCAAGCGAACGAGCCAGATATGAGAGCAAGCGAGCAAGCCAGATATGAGAGCGAGCCAGATAAGAGAGCGTACCAGACAAGAGAGCAAGCGAGAAAGCCAGATATGAGAGCGAGCCAGACATGAGAGCAAGCGAGCGAGCCAGATATGAGAGCGAGCGAGCCAGACATGAGAGCAAGCGAGCGAGCCAGATATGAGAGCGAGCGAGCCAGATAAGAGAGCAAGCCAGACAAGAGAGCAAGCGAGCGAGCCAGATATGCTAGCGAGCAAGCCAGATAAGAGAGCGAGCCAGACAAGAGAGCAAGCGAGTGAGCCAGATATGAGAGCAAGCGAGCCAGCCAGATATGAGAGCGAGCGAGCCAGATAAGAGAGCGAGCAAGACAAGAGAGCAAGCGAACTAGCCAGATATGAGAGCAAGCGAGCGAGCCAGATTTGAGAGCGAGCAAGCCAGATTTGAGAGTGAGCGAGCCAGATATGTGAGCGAGCCATAAAAGAGAGCGAGACAGACAAGAGAGAAAGCGAGCGAGCCAGATATGAGAGCAAGCTAGCAAGCCAGATATGAGAGTGAGCCAGATAAGAGAGCGAGCCAGACAAGTGAGCAAGCGAGCGAGCCAGATATGAGAGCAAGCGAGCCAGCTCGATGTGAGAGCGAGCGAGCCAGATATGCAAGCGAGCCAGATAAGAGAGCGAGCCAGACAAGAGAGCAAGCGAGCGAGTCAGATATGAGAGCAAGCGAGCGAGCGAGCCAGATATGAGAGCAAGCAAGCCAGCCAGATGTGAGAGCGAGCGAGCCAGATATGCGAGAGAGCCAGATAAGAGAGCGAGCCAGACAAGAGAGCAAGCGAGCGAGCCAGATATGAGAGCAAGCGAGCAAGCCAGATATGAGAGCGAGCCAGACAAGAGAGCAGCGAGCGAGCCAGATATGAGAGCAAGCGAGCAAGCCAGATGTGAGAGAGAGCGAGGCAGATAAGAGAGCGAGCCAGACAATTAAGCAAGCGAGCGAGCCAGATATGAGAGCAAGCGAGCGAGCCAGATATGAGAGCAAGCGAGCCAGCCAGAAATGAGAGCAAGCGAGCCAGCCAGATGTGAGAGCGAGCTAGCCAGATATGCGAGCTAGCCAGATAACAGAGCGAGCCAGACAAGAGAGCAAGCGAGAAAGCCAGATATGAGAGCGAGCGAGCCAGACATGAGAGCAAGCGAGCGAGCCAGATATGAGAGCGAGCCAGATAAGAGAGCAAGCCAGACAAGAGAGAAAGCGTGCGAGCCAGATATTCTAGCGAGCTAGCCAGATAAGAGAGCGAGCCAGACAAGAGAGCAAGCGAGCGAGCCAGATATGAGAGCAAGCGAGCCAGCCAGATATGAGAGCGAGCGAGCCAGATAAGAGAGCGAGCAAGACAAGAGAGCAAGCGAGCAAGCCAGATATGAGAGCGAGCGAGCCAGATATGAGAGCAAGCGAGCCAGCCAGATGTGAGAGCGAGCGAGCCAGATATGCGAGCGAGCCAGACAAGAAAGCAAGCGAGCGAGCCAGATATGAGAGCAAGCGAGCAAGCCAGATATGAGAGCGAGCCAGATAAGAGAGCGAAACAGACAAGAGAGCAAGCGAGAAAGCCAGATATGAGAGCGAGCGAGCCAGACATGAGAGCAAGCGAGCAAGCCAGATATGAGTGCGAGCGAGCCAGATAAGAGAGCAAGCCAGACAAGAGAGCAAGCGAGCGAGCCAGATATGCTAGCGAGCAAGACAGATAAGAGAGCGAGCCAGACAAGAGAGCAAGCGAGCAAGCCAGATATGAGAGCAAGCGAGCCAGCCAGATATGAGAGCGAGCGAGCAAGACAAGAGAGCAAGCGAACTAGCCAGATATGAGAGCGAGCGAGCCAGATATGAGAGCAAGCAAGCCAGACAGATATGAGAGCGAGCGAGCCAGATAAGAGAGCGAGCAAGACAAGAGAGCAAGCGAGCTAGCCAGATATGAGAGCAAGCGAGCGAGCCAGATTTGAGAGCAAGCCAGACAAGAGAGAAAGCGTGCGAGCCAGATATTCTAGCGAGCTAGCCAGATAAGAGAGCGAGCCAGACAAGAGAGCAAGCGAGCGAGCCAGATATGAGAGCAAGCGAGCCAGCCAGATATGAGAGCGAGCGAGCGAGCCAGATAAGAGAGCGAGCAAGACAAGAGAGCAAGCGAGCAAGCCAGATATGAGAGCGAGCGAGCCAGATATGAGAGCAAGCGAGCCAGCCAGATGTGAGAGCGAGCGAGCCAGATATGCGAGCGAGCCAGACAAGAAAGCAAGCGAGCGAGCCAGATATGAGAGCAAGCGAGCAAGCCAGATATGAGAGCGAGCCAGATAAGAGAGCGAAACAGACAAGAGAGCAAGCGAGAAAGCCAGATATGAGAGCGAGCCAGACATGAGAGCAAGCGAGCAAGCCAGATATGAGTGCGAGCGAGCCAGATAAGAGAGCAAGCCAGACAAGAGAGCAAGCGAGCGAGCCAGATATGCTAGCGAGCAAGACAGATAAGAGAGCGAGCCAGACAAGAGAGCAAGCGAGCAAGCCAGATATGAGAGCAAGCGAGCCAGCCAGATATGAGAGCGAGCGAGCAAGACAAGAGAGCAAGCGAACTAGCCAGATATGAGAGCAAGCGAGCGAGCCAGATATGAGAGCAAGCAAGCCAGACAGATATGAGAGCGAGCGAGCCAGATAAGAGAGCGAGCAAGACAAGAGAGCAAGCGAGCTAGCCAGATATGAGAGCAAGCGAGCGAGCCAGATTTGAGAGCAAGCGAGCGATCCAGATATGAGAGCAAGCGAGCAAGCCAGATATGAGAGCGAGCGAGCCAGATATGCGAGTGAGCCAGATAAGAGAGCGAGCCAGACAAGAGAGCAAGTGAGCGAGCCAGATATGAGAGCGAGCGAGCCAGATAAGAGAGCAAGCCAGACAAGAGAGCAAGCGAGCGAGCCAGATATGCTAGCGAGCAAGCCAGATAAGAGAGCGAGCCAGACAAGAGAGCAAGCGAGCAAGCCAGATATGAGAACAAGCGAGCCAGCCAGATATGAGAGCGAGCGAGCCAGATAAGAGAGCAAGCAAGACAAGAGAGCAAGCGAACTAGCCAGATATGAGAGCAAGCGAGCGAGCCAGATATGAGAGCAAGCAAGCCAGCCAGATATGAGAGCGAGCGAGCCAGATAAGAGAGCGAGCAAGACAAGAGAGCAAGCGAGCTAGCCAGATATGAGAGCAAGCGAGCGAGCCAGATTTGAGAGCAAGCGAGCGAGCCAGATATGAGAGCAAGCGAGCGAACCAGAAATCAGAGCAAGCGAGCCAGCCAGAAATGAGAGCAAGTGAGCCAGCCAGATGTGAGAGCGAGAGATCCAGATATGCGAGCGAGCCAGATAAGAGAGCGAGCCAGACAAGAGAGCAAGCGAGAAAGCCAGATATGAGAGCAAGCGAGCCAGACATGAGAGCAAGCGAGCGAGCCAGATATGAGACCGAGCGAGCCAGATAAGAGAGCAAGCCAGACAAGAGAGCAAGCGTGCGAGCCAGATATGCTAGCGAGCAAGCCAGATAAGAGAGCAAGCCAGACAAGAGAGCAAGCGAGCGAGCCAGATATGAGAGTAAGCGAGCCAGCCAGATATGAGAGCGAGCGAGCCAGATAAGAGAGCGAGCAAGACAAGAGAGCAAGCGAACTAGCCAGATATGAGAGCAAGCGAGCGAGCCAGATTTGAGAGCGAGCAAGAAAGATATGCGAGCGAGCCAGATAAGAGAGCGAGCCAGACAAGAGAGCAAGCGAGCGAGCCAGATATGAGAGCAATCGAGCGAGCCGGATATGAGAGCAAGCGAGCAAGCCAGATATGAAAGCAAGCGAGCGAGCCAGATTTGAGAACGAGCGAGCCAGATTTGAGAGCGAGCAAGCCAGATATGTGAGCGAGCCATAAAAGAGAGCGAGACAGACAAGAGAGAAAGCGAGCGAGCCAGATATGAGAGCAAGCGAGCGAGCCAGATATGAGAGCAAGCGAGCCAGCTCGATGTGAGAGCGAGCGAGCCAGATATGCGAGCGAGCCAGATAAGAGAGCGAGCCAGACAAGAGAGCAAGCGAGCGAGCCAGATATGAGAGCAAGCGAGCGAGCCAGATATGAGAGCAAGCGAGCGAGCCAGATATGAGAGCAAGCAAGCCAGCCAGATGTGAGAGCGAGGGAGCCAGATATGCGAGCGAGCCAAATAAGAGAGCGAGCCAGACAAGAGAGCAAGCGAGCGAGCCAGATATGAGAGCAAGCGAGCAAGCCAGATATGAGAGCGAGCCAGACAAGAGAGCAGCGAGCGAGCCAGATATGAGAGCAAGCGAGCAAGCCAGATATGAGAGAGAGCGAGGCAGATAAGAGAGCGAGCCAGACAATTAAGCAAGCGAACGAGCCAGATATGAGAGCAAGCGAGCGATCCAGATATGAGAGCGAGCCAGACATGAGAGCAAGCGAGCGAGCCAGATATGAGAGCAAGCGAGCGAGCCAGATATGAGAGCAAGCGAGCCAGCCAGATATGAGAGCGAGCGAGCCAGATAAGAGAGCGAGCAAGACAAGAGAGCAAGCGAGCTAGCCAGATATGAGAGCGAGCCAGACAAGAGAGCAAGCGAGCGTGCCAGATATGAGAGCAAGCGAGCGAGCCAGAAATGAGAGCAAGCGAGCCAGCCAGAAATGAGAGCAAGCGAGCCAGCCAGAAATGAGAGCAAGCGAGCCAGCCAGATGTGAGAGCGAGCTAGCCAGATATGTGAGCGAGCCAGATAAGAGAGCGAGCCAGACAAGAGAGCAAGCGAGAAAGCCAGATATGAGAGCGAGCGAGCCAGACATGAGAGCAAGCGAGCGAGCCAGATATGAGAGCGAGCGAGCCAGATAAGAGAGCAAGCCAGACAAGAGAGCAAGCGCGCGAGCCAGATATTCTAGCGAGCAAGCCAGATAAGAGAGCGAGCCAGACAAGAGAGCAAGCGAGCGAGCCAGATATGAGAGCAAGCGAGCCAGCCAGATATGAGAGTGAGCGAGCCAGATAAGAGAGCGAGCAAGACAAGAGAGCAAGCGAGCGAGCCAGATGTGAAAGCGAGCGAGCGAGCCAGATATGCGAGCGAGCCAGACAAGAAAGCAAGCGAACGAGCCAGATATGAGAGCAAGCGAGCAAGCCAGATATGAGAGCGAGCCAGAAAAGAGAGCGTACCAGACAAGAGAGCAAGCGAGAAAGCCAGATATGAGAGCGAGCCAGACATGAGAGCAAGCGAGCGAGCCAGATATGAGAGCGAGCGAGCCAGATAAGAGAGCGAGCCAGACAAGAGAGCAAGCGAGCAAGCCAGATATGAGAACAAGCGAGCCAGCCAGATATGAGAGCGAGCGAGCCAGATAAGAGAGCAAGCAAGACAAGAGAGCAAGCGAACTAGCCAGATATGAGAGCAAGCGAGCAAGCCAGATTTGAGAGCGAGCGAGAAAGATATGCGAGCGAGCCAGATAAGAGAGCGAGCCAGACAAGAGAGCAAGCGAGCGAGCCAGATAAGAGAGCAAGCGAGCGAGCCGAATATGAGAGCAAGCGAGCAAGCCAGATATGAGAGCAAGCGAGCGAGCCAGATTTGAGAGCGAGCGAGCCAGATTTGAGAGCGAGCAAGCCAGATATGTGCGCGAGCCATAAAAGAGAGCGAGACAGACAAGAGAGAAAGCGAGCAAGCCAGATATGAGAGCAAGCGAGCGAGCCAGATATGAGAGCAAGCGAGCAAGCTCGATGTGAGAGCGAGCGAGCCAGATATGCGAGCGAGCCACATAAGAGAGCGAGCCAGACAAGAGAGCAAGCGAGCGAGCCAGATATGAGAGCAAGCGAGCGAGCCAGATATGAGAGCAAGCAAGCCAGCCAGATGTGAGAGCGAGCGAGCCAGATATGCGAGCGCGCCAGATAAGAGAGCGAGCCAGACAAGAGAGCAAGCGAGCGAGCCAGATATGAGAGCAAGCGAGCAAGCCAGATATGAGAGCGAGCCAGACAAGAGAGCAGCGAGCGAGCCAGATATGAGAGCAAGCGAGCAAGCCAGATGTGAGAGAGAGCGAGGCAGATAAGAGAGCGAGCCAGACAATTAAGCAAGCGAGCGAGCCAGATATGAGAGCAAGCGAACGATCCAGATATGAGAGCGAGCCAGACATGAGAGCGAGCGAGCCAGATATGAGAGCAAGCGAGCGAGCCAGATATGAGAGCAAGCGAGCGAGCCAGATATGAGAGCAAGCGAGCGAACCAGAAATGAGAGCAAGCGAGCCAGCCAGAAATGAGAGCAAGTGAGCCAGCCAGATGTGAGAGCGAGAGATCCAGATATGCGAGCGAGCCAGATAAGAGAGCGAGCCAGACAAGAGAGCAAGCGAGAAAGCCAGATATGAGAGCAAGCGAGCCAGACATGAGAGCAAGCGAGCGAGCCAGATATGACACCGAGCGAGCCATATAAGAGAGCAAGCCAGACAAGAGAGCAAGCGTGCGAGCCAGATATGCTAGCGAGCAAGCCAGATAAGAGAGCGAGCCAGACAAGAGAGCAAGCGAGCGAGCCAGATATGAGAGTAAGCGAGCCAGCCAGATATGAGAGCGAGCGAGCCAGATAAGAGAGCGAGACAGACAAGAGAGCAAGCGAACTAGCCAGATATGAGAGCAAGCGAGCGAGCCAGATTTGAGAGCGAGCGAGAAAGATATGCGAGCGAGCCAGATAAGAGAGCGAGCCAGACAAGAGAGCAAGCGAGCGAGCCAGATATGAGAGCAATCGAGCGAGCCGGATATGAGAGCAAGCGAGCAAGCCAGATATGAGAGCAAGCGAGCGAGCCAGATTTGAGAGCGAGCGAGCCAGATTTGAGAGCGAGCAAGCCAGATATGTGAGCGAGCCATAAAAGAGAGCGAGACAGACAAGAGAGAAAGCGAGCGAGCCAGATATGAGAGCAAGCGAGCGAGCCAGATATGAGAGCAAGCGAGCCAGCTCGATGTGAGAGCGAGCGAGCCAGATATGCGAGCGAGCCAGATAAGAGAGCGAGCCAGACAAGAGAGCAAGCGAGCGAGCCAGATATGAGAGCAAGCGAGCGAGCCAGATATGAGAGCGAGCGAGCCAGATAAGAGAGCGAGCAAGACAAGAGAGCAAGCGAGCTAGCCAGATATGAGAGCAAGCGAGCGAGCCAGATTTGAGAGCAAGCGAGCGATCCAGATATGAGAGCAAGCGAGCAAGCCAGATATGAGAGCGAGCGAGCCAGATATGCGAGTGAGCCAGATAAGAGAGCGAGCCAGACAAGAGAGCAAGTGAGCGAGCCAGATATGAGAGCGAGCGAGCCAGATAAGAGAGCAAGCCAGACAAGAGAGCAAGCGAGCGAGCCAGATATGCTAGCGAGCAAGCCAGATAAGAGAGCGAGCCAGACAAGAGAGCAAGCGAGCAAGCCAGATATGAGAACAAGCGAGCCAGCCAGATATGAGAGCGAGCGAGCCAGATAAGAGAGCAAGCAAGACAAGAGAGCAAGCGAACTAGCCAGATATGAAAGCAAGCGAGCGAGCCAGATATGAGAGCAAGCAAGCCAGCCAGATATGAGAGTGAGCGAGCCAGATAAGAGAGCGAGCAAGACAAGAGAGCAAGCGAGCTAGCCAGATATGAGAGCAAGCGAGCGAGCCAGATTTGAGAGCAAGCGAGCGAGCCAGATATGAGAGCAAGCGAGCAAGCCAGATATGAGAGCGAGCGAGCCAGATATGCGAGTGAGCCAGATAAGAGAGCGAGCCAGACAAGAGAGCAAGTGAGCGAGCCAGATATGAGAGCGAGCCAGATAAGAGAGCAAACCAGACAAGAGAGCAAGCGAGAAAGCCAGATATGAGAGCGAGCGAGCCAGATATGAGAGCAATCGAGCGAGCCAGATATGAGAGCGAGCGAGCCAGACGTGAGATCAAGCGAGCGAGCCAGATATGAGAGCAAGCGAGCCAGATAAGAGAGCAAGACAGACAAGAGAGCAAGCGAGCGAGCCAGATATGCTAGCGAGCAAGCCAGATAAGAGAGCGAGCCAGACAAGAGAGCAAGCGAGCGAGCCAGATATGAGAGCAAGCGAGCAAGCCAGATGTGAGAGCGAGACAGATGAGAGAGCAAGTCAGACAAGAGAGCAAGCGAGCGAGCCAGATATGCTAGCGTGCAAGCCAGATAAGAGAGCGAGCCAGACAAGAGAGCAAACGAGCGAGTCAGATATGAGAGCAAGTGAGCAAGCCAGATATGAGAGCGAGCCAGATAAGAGAGCGAACCAGACAAGAGAGCAAGCGAGAAAGTCAGATATGAAAGCGAGCGAGCCAGACAAGAGAGCAAGTGAGCGAGCCAGATATGAGAGCGAGCGAGGCAGATAAGAGAGCAAGCCAGACAAGAGAGCAAGCGAGCGAGCCAGATATGCTAGCGAGCAAGCCAGATAAGAGAGCGAGCCAGACAAGAGAGCAAGCGAGCAAGCCAGATATGAGAGCAAGCGAGCCAGCCAGATATGAGAGCAAGCAAGCCAGCCAGATGTGAGAGCGAGCGAGCCAGATAAGAGAGCGAGCCAGACAAGAGAGCAAGCGAGCTAGCCAGATATGAGAGCAAGCGAGCGAGCCAGATATGAGAGCAAGCGAGCCAGCTCGATATGAGAGCGAGCGAGCCAGATATGCGAGCGAGCCACATAAGAGAGCGAGCCAGACAAGAGAGCAAGCGAGCGAGCCAGATATGAGACCCAGCGAGCGAGCCAGATATGAGAGCAAGCAAGCCAGCCAGATGTGAGAGCGAGCGAGCCAGATATGCGAGCGCGCCAGATAAGAGAGCGAGCCAGACAAGAGAGCAAGCGAGCGAGCCAGATATGAGAGCAAGCGAGCGAGCCAGATATGAGAGCGAGCCAGACAAGAGAGCAGCGAGCGAGCCAGATATGAGAGCAAGCGAACAAGCCAGATGTGAGAGAGAGCGAGGCAGATAAGAGAGCGAGCCAGACAATTAAGCAAGCGAGCGAGCCAGATATGAGAGCAAGCGAGCTATCCAGATATGAGAGCGAGCCAGACATGAGAGCGAGCGAGCCAGATATGAGAGCAAGCGAGCGAGCCAGATATGAGAGCAAGCGAGCGAACCAGAAATGAGAGCAAGCGAGCCAGCCAGAAATGAGAGCAAGTGAGCCAGCCAGATGTGAGAGCGAGAGATCCAGATATGCGAGCGAGCCAGATAAGAGAGCGAGCCAGACAAGAGAGCAAGCGAGAAAGCCAGATATGAGAGCAAGCGAGCCAGACATGAGAGCAAGCGAGCAAGCCAGATATGAGACCGAGCGAGCCAGATAAGAGAGCAAGCCAGACAAGAGAGCAAGCGTGCGAGCGAGATATGCTAGCGAGCAAGCCAGATAAGAGAGCGAGCCAGACAAGAGAGCAAGCGAGCGAGCCAGATATGAGAGTAAGCGAGCCAGCCAGATATGAAAGCGAGCGAGCCAGATAAGAGAGCGAGCAAGACAAGAGAGCAAGCGAACTAGCCAGATATGAGAGCAAGCGAGCGAGCCAGATTTGAGAGCGAGCAAGCCAGATATGTGAGCGAGCCATAAAAGAGAGCTAGACAGACAAGAGAGAAAGCGAGCGAGCCAGATATAAGAGCAAGCGAGCGAGCCAGATATGAGAGCAAGCGAGCCAGCTCGATGTGAGAGCGAGCGAGCCAGATATGCGAGCGAGCCAGATAAGAGAGCGAGCCAGACAAGAGAGCAAGCGAGCGAGCCAGATATGAGAGCAAGCGAGCGAGCCAGATATGAGAGCAAGTAAGCCAGCCAGATGTGAGAGCGAGCGAGCCAGATATGCGAGCGAGCCAAATAAGAGAGCGAGCCAGACAAGAGAGCAAGCGAGCAAGCCAGATATGAGAGCAAGCGAGCAAGCCAGATATGAGAGCGAGCCAGACAAGAGAGCAGCGAGCGAGCCAGATATGAGAGCAAGCGAGCGAGCCAGATATGAGAGCAAGCGATCCAGCCAGATATGAGAGCGAGCAAGCCAGATAAGAGAGCGAGCAAGACAAGAGAGCAAGCGAGCGAACCAGATATGAGAGCAAGCGAGTGAGCCAGATATGAGAGCAAGCGAGCCAGCCAGATGTGAGAGCAAGCGAGCCAGATATGCGAGCTAGCCAGATAAAAGAGCGAGCCAGACAAGAGAGCAAGCGAGCGAGCCAGATATGAGAGCAAGCGAGCAAGCCAGATATCATAGCGAGCCAGATAAGAGAGCGAACCAGACAAAAGAGCAAGCGAGAAAGCCAGATATGAGAGCGAGTGAGCCAGACATGAGAGCAAGTGACGAGCCTGATATGAGAGCGAGCGAGCTAGACAAGAGAGCAAGCGAGCGAGACAGATATGCTAGCGAGCAAGCCAGATAAGAGAGTGAGCCAGACAAGAGAGCAAGCGAGCGAGCCAGATGTGAGAGCGAGCAAGCCAGATAACAGAGCGAGCCAGACAAGAGAGCAAGATAGCGAGCCAGATATGAGAGGAAGCGAGCGAGCCAAATGTGAGAGCGAGCGAGCAAGATATGCGAGCAAGCCAGATAAGAGAGCGAGCCAGACAAGAGAGCAGCGAGCGAGCCAGATATGAGAGCAAGCGAGATGTGAGAGAGAGCGAGGCAGATAAGAGAACGAGACAGACAATTAAGCAAGCGAGCGAGCCAGATATGAGAGCAAGTGAGCGATCCAGATATGAGAGCGAGCCATACATGAGAGCGAGCGAGCCAGATATGAGAGTATGCGAGCCAGCCAGATATGAGAGCGAGCGAACCAGATAAAAGAGCGAGCAAGACGAGAGCAAGCGAGCTAGCCAGATATGATAGCAAGCGAGTTAGCCAGATATGAGAGCAAGCGAGCCAGCCAGGTGTGAGAGCGAGCGATCCAGATATGCGGGCGAGCCAGATAAGAGAGCGAGCCAGACAAGAAAGCGAGCCAGACAAGAGAGCAAGCGAGCGAGCCAGATATGAGAGCAAGCGAGCGAGCCAGATATGAGAGCAAGCAAGCCAGCCAGATGTGAGAACGAGCGAGCGAGCCAGATAAGAGAGCGAGCAAGACAAGAGAACAAGCGAGCGAGCCAGATATGAGAGCAAGCGAGCAAGCCAGATATGTGAGCGAGCCAGACAATAGAGCAGCGAGCGAGCCAGATATGAGAGCAAGCGAGCAAGCCAGATGTGAGAGAGAGCGAGGCAGATAAGAGAGCGAGCCAGACAATTAAGCAAGCGAGCCAGATATGAGAGCAAGCGAGCGATCCAGATATGAGAGCGAGCCAGACATGAGAGCGAGCGAGCCAGATATGAGAGCAAGCGAGCCAGCCAGATATGAGAGCGAGCGAGCCAGATAAGAGAGCGGGCAAGACAAGAGAGCAAGCGAGCTAGCCAGATATGAGAGCGAGCCAGACAAGAGAGCAAGCGAGCGAGCCAGATATGAGAGCAAGCGAGCTAGCCAGAAATGAGAGCAAGCGAGCCAGCCAGAAATGAGAGCAAGCGAGCCAGCCAGATGTGAGAGCGAGCGAGCCAGATATGCGAGCGAGCCAGATAAGAGAGCGAGCCAGACAAGAGAGCAAGCGAGAAAGCCAGATATGAGAGCGAGCGAGCCAGACATGAGAGCAAGCGAGCGAGCCAGATATGAGAGCGAGCGAGCCAGATAAGAGAGCAAGCCAGACAAGAGAGGAAGCGTGCGAGCCAGATATTCTAGCGAGCAAGCCAGATAAGAGAGCGAGCCAGACATGAGAGCAAGCGAGCGAGACAGATATGAGAGTAAGCGAGCCAGCCATATATGAGAGCGAGCAAGCCATATAAGAGAGCGAGCAAGACAAGAGAGCAAGCGAGCGAGCCAGATATGAGAGCAAGCGAGCAAGCCAGATATGAGAGCAAGCGAGCGAGCCAGATTTGAGAGCGAGCGAGCCAGATATGTGAGCGAGCCATAAAAGAGAGCGAGACAGACAAGAGAGAAAGCGAGCGAGCCAGATATGAGAGCAAGCTAGCAAGCCAAATATGAGAGCGAGCCAGATAAGAGAGCGAGCCAGACAAGAGAGCAAGCGAGCGAGCCAGATATGAGAGCAAGCGAGCCAGCTAGATGTGAGAGCGAGTGAGCCAGATATGCGAGCGAGCCAGATAAGAGAGCGAGCCAGACAAGAGAGCAAGCGAGCGAGCCAGATATGAGAGCAAGCGAGCGAGCCAGATATGAGAGCAAGCAAGCCAGCCAAATGTGAGAGCGAGCGAGCCAGATATGCGAGCGAGCCAGATAAGAGAGCGAGCCAGACGAGAGAGCAAGCGAGCGAGCCAGATATGAGAGCAAGCCAGATATGAGAGCAAGCCAGATAAGAGAGCGAACCAGACAAGAGAGCAAGCGAGAAAGCAGGATGAGAGCGAGCAAGCCAGACATGAGAGCAAGCGAGCGAGCCAGACATGAGAGCGAGCGAGCCAGATAAGAGAGCAAGCCAGACAAGAGAACAAGCGAGCGAGCCAGATATGCTAGCGAGCAAGCCAGATAAGAGAGCGAGCCAGACAAGAGAGCAAGCGAGCGAGCCAGATGTGAGAGCGAGACAGATAAGAGAGCAAGCCAGACAAGAGAGCAAGCGAGCGAGCCAGATATGCTAGCGAGCAAGCCAGATAAGAGAGCGAGCCAGACAAGAGAGCAAGCGAGCGAGCCAGATATGAGAGCAAGCGAGCGAGCCAGATATGAGCACAAGCAAGCCAGCCAGATGTGAGAGCGAGCGAGCCAGATATGCGAGCAAGCCAGATAAGAGAGCGAGCCAGACAAGAGAGCAAGCGAGAAAGCCAGATATGAGAGCGAGCGAGCCAGACATGAGAGCAAGCGAGCGAGCCAGATATGAGAGCGAGCGAGCCAGATAAGAGAGCAAGCCAGACAAGAGAGGAAGCGTGCAAGCCAGATATTCTAGCGAGCAAGCCAGATAAGAGAGCGAGCCAGACAAGAGAGCAAGCGAGCGAGCCAGATATGAGAGTAAGCGAGCCAGCCAGATATGAAAGCGAGCGAGCCAGATAAGAGAGCGAGCAAGACAAGAGAGCAAGCGAACTAGCCAGATATGAGAGCAAGCGAGCCAGCCATATATGAGAGCGAGCAAGCCAGATAAGAGAGCGAGCAAGACAAGAGAGCAAGCGAGCGAGCCAGATATGAGAGCAAGCGAGCAAGCCAGATATGAGAGCAAGCGAGCGAGCCAGATTTGAGAGCGAGCGAGCCAGATATGTGAGCGAGCCATAAAAGAGAGCGAGACAGACAAGAGAGAAAGCGAGCGAGCCAGATATGAGAGCAAGCTAGCAAGCCAGATATGAGAGCGAGCCAGATAAGAGAGCGAGCCAGACAAGAGAGCAAGCGAGCGAGCCAGATATGAGAGCAAGCGAGCCAGCTAGATGTGAGAGCGAGCGAGCCAGATAAGAGAGCGAGCAAGACAAGAGAGCAAGCGAACTAGCCAGATATGAGAGCAAGCGAGCGAGCCAGATTTGAGAGCGAGTGAGCCAGATATGCGAGCGAGCCAGATAAGAGAGCAAGCCAGACAAGAGAGCAAGCGCGCGAGCCAGATATGCTAGCGAGCAAGCCAGATAAGAGAGCGAGACAGACAAGAGAGCAAGCGAGCGAGCCAGATATGAGAGCAAGCGAGCCAGCCAGATATGAGAGCGAGCGAGCCAGCCAGATATGAGAGCGAGCGAGCCAGATAAGAGAGCGAGCAAGACAAGAGAGCAAGCGAACTAGCCAGATATGAGAGCAAGCGAGCGAGCCAGATTTGAGAGCGAGTGAGCCAGATATGCGAGCGAGCCAGATAAGAGAGCGAGCCAGACAAGAGAGCAAGCGAGCGAGCCAGATATGAGAGCAAGCGAGCGACCCGGATATTAGAGCAAGCGAGCAAGCCAGATATGAGAGCAAGCGAGCGAGCCAGATTTAAGAGCGAGCGAGCCAGATATGTGAGCGAGCCATAAAAGAGAGCGAGACAGACAAGAGAGAAAGCGAGCGAGCCAGATATGAGAGCAAGCTAGCAAGCCAGATATGAGAGCGAGCCAGATAAGAGAGCGAGCCAGACAAGAGAGCAAGCGAGCGAGCCAGATATGAGAGCAAGCGAGCCAGCTAGATGTGAGAGCGAGCGAGCCAGATATGCGAGCGAGCCAGATAAGAGAGCGAGCCAGACAAGAGAGCAAGCGAGCGAGCCAGATATGAGAGCAAACGAGCGAGCCAGATATGAGAGCAATCAAGCCAGCCAAATGTGAGAGCGAGCAAGCCAGATATGCGAGCGAGCCAGATAAGAGAGCGAGCCAGACGAGAGAGCAAGCGAGCGAGCCAGATATGAGAGCAAGCGAGCAAGCCAGATATGAGAGCAAGCCAGATAAGAGAGCGAACCAGACAAGAGAGCAAGCGAGAAAGCAGGATGAGAGCGAGCAAGCCAGACATGAGAGCAAGCGAGCGAGCCAGACATGAGAGCGAGCGAGCCAGATAAGAGAGCAAGCCAGACAAGAGAGCAAGCGAGCGAGCCAGATATGCTAGCGAGCAAGCCAGATAAGAGAGCGAGCCAGACAAGAGAGCAAGCGAGCGAGTCAGATATGAGAGCAAGCGAGCGAGCCAGATGTGAGAGCGAGACAGATAAGAGAGCAAGCCAGACAAGAGAGCAAGCGAGCGAGCCAGATATGCTAGCGAGCAAGCCAGATAAGAGCGAGCCAGACAAGAGAGCAAGCGAGCGAGCCAGATATGAGAGCAAGCGAGCGAGCCAGATGTGAGAGTGAGCGAGCAAGATATGCGAGCGAGCCAGATAAGACAGCGAGCCAGACAAGAGAGCAGCAAGCGAGCCAGATATAAGAGCAAGCGAGCAAGCCAGATGTGAGAGAGAGCGAGGCAGATAAGAGAGCGAGACAGACAATTAAGCAAGCGAGCCAGCCAGATATGAGAGCAAGCGAGCGATCCAGATATGAGAGCGAGCCAGACATGAGAGCGAGCGAGCCAGATATGAGAGCAAGCGAGCGAGCCAGATATGAGAGCAAGCGAGCCAGCCAGATATGAGAGCGAGCGAGCCAGATAAGAGAGCGAGCAAAACAAGAGAGCAAGCGAGCTAGCCAGATATGAGAGCAAGCGAGCGAGCCAGATATGAGAGCAAGCGATCGAGCCAGATATGAGAGCAAGCGAGCAAGCCAGATATGAGAGCGAGACAGATAAGAGAGCGAACCAGACAAGAGAGCAAGCGAGCGAGCCAGATATGAGAGCGAGCGAGCCAGATATGAGAGCAAGCGAGCCGGACAGATGTGAGAGCGAGCGAGCCAGATATGAGAGCGAGCCAGACAAGAGAGCAAGCGAGCGAGCCAGATATGAGAGCAAGCCAGATAAGAGAGCGAGCCAGATAAGAGAGCGAACCAGACAAGAGAGCAAACGAGAAAGCCAGATATGAGAGCGAGCGAGCCAGACATGAGAGCAAGCGAGCGAGCCAGAGATGAGAGCGAGCGAGCCAGACATGAGAGCAAGTGAGCGAGCCAGATATGAGAGCGAGCGAGCCAGATTAGAGAGCGAGCCAGACAAGAGAGCAAGCGAGCGAGCCAGATATGAGAGCAAGCGAGCGAGCCAGATGTGAGAGCGAGACAGATAAGAGAGCAAGTCAGACAAGAGAGCAAGCGAGTGAGCAAGATATGCGAGCGAGCCAGATAAGAGAGCGAGCCAGACAAGAGAGCAAGCGAGCAAGCCAGATAAGAGCGAGCCAGACAAGAAAGCAAGCGAGCGAACCAGATATGAGAGCAAGCGAGCCAGCCAGATATGAGAGCGAGCGAGACAGATAAGAGAGCGAGCAAGACAAGAGAGCAAGCGAACTAGCCAGATATTTGAGCAAGCGAGCGAGACAGATTTGAGAGCAAGCTAGCCAGATATGCGAGCGAGCCAGATAAGAGAGCGAGCCAGACAAGAGAGCAAGCGAGCGAGCCAGATATGAGATCAAGCGAGCGAGCCGGATATGAGAGCAAGCGAGCAAGCCAGATATGAGAGCAAGCGAGCGAGCCAGATTTGAGAGCGAGTGAGCCAGATATGTGAGCGAGCCATAAAAGAGAGCGAGACAGACAAGAGAGCAAGCGAGCGAGCCAGATATGAGAGCAAGCGAGCGAGCCAGATATGAGAGCAAGCAAGCCAGCCAGATTTGAGAGCGAGCGAGCCAGTTATGCGAGTGAGCCAGATAAGAGAGCGAGCCAGATAAGAGAGTGAGCCAGACAAGAGAGCAAGCGAGCGAGCCAGATATGAGAGCAAGCGAGCGAGCCAGATTTGAGAGCGAGCGAGAAAGATATGCGAGCGAGCCAGATAAGAGAGCGAGCCAGACAAGAGAGCAAGCGAGCGAGCCAGATATGAGAGCAATCGAGCGAGCCGGATATGAGAGCAAGCGAGCAAGCCAGATATGAGAGCAAGCGAGCGAGCCAGATTTGAGAGCGAGCGAGCCAGATTTGAGAGCGAGCAAGCCAGATATGTGAGCGAGCCATAAAAGAGAGCGAGACAGACAAGAGAGAAAGCGAGCGAGCCAGATATGAGAGCAAGCGAGCGAGCCAGATATGAGAGCAAGCGAGCCAGCTCGATGTGAGAGCGAGCGAGCCAGATATGCGAGCGAGCCAGATAAGAGAGCGAGCCAGACAGGAGAGCAAGCGAGCGAGCCAGATATGAGAGCAAGCGAGCGAGCCAGATATGAGAGCAAGCAAGCCAGCCAGATGTGAGAGCGAGCGAGCCAGATATGCGAGCGAGCCAAATAAGAGAGCGAGCCAGACAAGAGAGCAAGCGAGCGAGCCAGATATGAGAGCAAGCGAGCAAGCCAGATATGAGAGCGAGCCAGACAAGAGAGCAGCGAGCGAGCCAGATATGAGAGCAAGCGAGCAAGCCAGATATGAGAGAGAGCGAGGCAGATAAGAGAGCGAGCCAGACAATTAAGCAAGCGAGCGAGCCAGATATGAGAGCAAGCGAGCGATCCAGATATGAGAGCGAGCCAGACATGAGAGCAAGCGAGCGAGCCAGATATGAGAGCAAGCGAGCGAGCCAGATATGAGAGCAAGCGAGCCAGCCAGATATGAGAGCGAGCGAGCCAGATAAGAGAGCGAGCAAGACAAGAGAGCAAGCGAGCTAGCCAGATATGAGAGAGAGCCAGACAAGAGAGCAAGCGAGCTAGCCAGATATGAGAGCAAGTGAGCGAGCCAGATATGAGAGCAAGCGAGCGAGCCAGAAATGAGAGCAAGCGAGCCAGCCAGAAATGAGAGCAAGCGAGCCAGCCAGAAATGAGAGCAAGCGAGCCAGCCAGATGTGAGAGCGAGCTAGCCAGATATGTGAGCGAGCCAGATAAGAGAGCGAGCCAGACAAGAGAGCAAGTGAGAAAGCCAGATATGAGAGCGAGCGAGCCAGACATGAGAGCAAGCGAGCGAGCCAGATATGAGAGCGAGCGAGCCAGATAAGTGAGCAAGCCAGACAAGAGAGCAAGCGCGTGAGCCAGATATGCGAGCGAGCCAGACAAGAAAGCAAGCGAACGAGCCAGATATGAGAGCAAGCGAGCAAGCCAGATATGAGAGCGAGCCAGATAAGAGAGCGTACCAGACAAGAGAGCAAGCGAGAAAGCCAGATATGAGAGCGAGCCAGACATGAGAGCAAGCGAGCGAGCCAGATATGAGAGCGAGCGAGCCAGATAAGAGAGCAAGCAAGACAAGAGAGCAAGCGAACTAGCCAGATATGAGAGCAAGCGAACAAGCCAGATTTGAGAGCGAGCGAGAAAGATATGCGAGCGAGCCAGATAAGAGAGCGAGCCAGACAAGAGAGCAAGCGAGAGAGCCAGATATGAGAGCAAGCGAGCGAGCCGAATATGAGAGCAAGCGAGCAAGCCAGATATGAGAGCAAGCGAGCGAGCCAGATTTGAGAGCGAGCGAGCCAGATTTGAGAGCGAGCAAGCCAGATATGTGCGCGAGCCATAAAAGAGAGCGAGACAGACAAGAGAGAAAGCGAGCAAGCCAGATATGAGAGCAAGCGAGCGAGCCAGATATGAGAGCAAGCGAGGCAGCTCGATGTGAGAGCGAGCGAGCCAGATATGCGAGCGAGCCACATAAGAGAGCGAGCCAGACAAGAGAGCAAGCGAGCGAGCCAGATATGAGAGCAAGCGAGTGAGCCAGATATGAGAGCAAGCAAGCCAGCCAGATGTGAGAGCGAGCGAGCCAGATATGCGAGTGCGCCAGATAAGAGAGCGAGCCAGACAAGAGAGCAAGCGAGCGAGCCAGATATGAGAGCAAGCGAGCAAGCCAGATATGAGAGCGAGCCAGACAAGAGAGCAGCGAGCGAGCCAGATATGAGAGCAAGCGAGCAAGCCAGATGTGAGAGAGAGCGAGGCAGATAAGAGAGCGAGCCAGACAATTAAGCAAGTGAGCAAGCCAGACAAGAGAGCAAGCGCGTGAGCCAGATATGCGAGCGAGCCAGACAAGAAAGCAAGCGAGCGAGCCAGATATGAGAGCAAGCGAGCGAGCCAGATATGAAAGCAAGCGAGCGAACCAGAAATGAGAGCAAGCGAGCCAGCCAGAAATGAGAGCAAGTGAGCCAGCCAGATGTGAGAGCGAGAGATCCAGATATGCGAGCGAGCCAGATAAGAGAGCGAGCCAGACAAGAGAGCAAGCGAGAAAGCCAGATATGAGAGCAAGCGAGCCAGACATGAGAGCAAGCGAGCGAGCCAGATATGAGACCGAGCGAGCCAGATAAGAGAGCAAGCCAGACAAGAGAGCAAGCGTGCGAGCCAGATATGCTAGCGAGCAAGCCAGATAAGAGAGCGAGCCAAACAAGAGAGCAAGCGAGCGAGCCAGATATGAGAGTAAGCGAGCCAGCCAGATATGAGAGCGAGCGAGCCAGATAAGAGAGCGTGCAAGACAAGAGAGCAAGCGAACTAGCCAGATATGAGAGCAAGCGAGCGAGCCAGATTTGAGAGCGAGCGAGAAAGATATGCGAGCAAGCCAGATATGAGAGCAAGCGAGCGAGCCAGATATGAGAGCAAGCGAGCCAGCTCGATGTGAGAGCGAGCGAGCCAGATATGCGAGCGAGCCAGATAAGAGAGCGAGCCAGACAAGAGAGCAAGAGAGCGAGCCAGATATGAGAGCAAGCGAGCGAGCCAGATATGAGAGCAAGCGAGCGAGCCAGATATGAGAGCGAGCGAGCCAGATAAGAGAGCGAGCAAGACAAGAGAGCAAGCGAGCTAGCCAGATATGAGAGCAAGCGAGCGAGCCAGATTTGAGAGCAAGCGAGCGATCCAGATATGAGAGCAAGCGAGCAAGCCAGATATGAGAGCGAGCGAGCCAGATATGCGAGTGAGCCAGATAAGAGAGCGAGCCAGACAAGAGAGCAAGTGAGCGAGCCAGATATGAGAGCGAGCAAGCCAGATAAGAGAGCAAGCCAGACAAGAGAGCAAGCGAGCGAGCCAGATATGCTAGCGAGCAAGCCAGATAAGAGAGCGAGCCAGACAAGAGAGCAAGCGAGCAAGCCAGATATGAGAACAAGCGAGCCAGCCAGATATGAGAGCGAGCGAGCCAGATAAGAGAGCAAGCAAGACAAGAGAGCAAGCGAACTAGCCAGATATGAGAGCAAGCGAACGAGCCAGATATGAGAGCAAGCAAGCCAGCCAGATATGAGAGCGAGCGAGCCAGATAAGAGAGCGAGCAAGACAAGAGAGCAAGCGAGCTAGCCAGATATGAGAGCAAGCGAGCGAGCCAGATTTGAGAGCAAGCGAGCGAGCCAGATATGAGAGCAAGCGAGCAAGCCAGATATGAGAGCGAGCGAGCCAGATATGCGAGTGAGCCAGATAAGAGAGCGAGCCAGACAAGAGAGCAAGTGAGCGAGCCAGATATGAGAGCGAGCCAGATAAGAGAGCAAACCAGACAAGAGAGCAAGCGAGAAAGCCAGATATGAGAGCGAGCGAGCCAGATATGAGAGCAAGCGAGCCAGATAAGAGAGCAAGCCAGACAAGAGAGCAAGCGAGCGAGCCAGATATGCTAGCGAGCAAGCCAGATAAGAGAGCGAGCCAGACAAGAGAGCAAGCGAGCGAGCCAGATATGAGAGCAAGCGAGCAAGCCAGATGTGAGAGCGAGACAGATAAGAGAGCAAGTCAGACAAGAGAGCAAGCGAGCGAGCCAGATATGCTAGCGAGCAAGCCAGATAAGAGAGCGAGCCAGACAAGAGAGCAAGCGAGCGAGCCAGATATGAGAGCAAGCGAGCAAGCCAGATGTGAGAGCGAGACAGATAAGAGAGCAAGTCAGACAAGAGAGCAAGCGAGCGAGCCAGATATGCTAGCGAGCAAGCCAGATAAGAGAGCGAGCCAGACAAGAGAGCAAACGAGCGAGTCAGATATGAGAGCAAGCGAGCAAGCCAGATATGAGAGCGAGCCAGATAAGAGAGCGAACCAGAAAAGAGAGCAAGCGAGAAAGTCAGATATGAGAGCGAGCGAGCCAGACAAGAGAGCAAGTGAGCGAGCCAGATATGAGAGCGAGCGAGCCAGATAAGAGAGCAAGCCAGACAAGAGAGCAAGCGAGCGAGCCAGATATGCTAGCGAGCAAGCCAGATAAGAGAGCGAGCCAGACAAGAGAGCAAGCGAGCAAGCCAGATATGAGAGCAAGCGAGCCAGCCAGATATGAGAGCGAGTGAGCCAGATAAGAGAGCGAGCAAGACAAGAGAGCAAGTGAACTAGCCAGATATGAGAGCAAGCGAGCAAGCCAGATATGAGAGCGAGCGAGCCAGATAAGAGAGCAAGCCAGACAAGAGAGCAAGCGAGCGAGCCAGATATGCTAGCGAGCAAGCCAGAAAAGAGAGCGAGCCAGACAAGAGAGCAAGCGAGCAAGCCAGATATGAGAGCAAGCGAGCCAGCCAGATATGAGAGCGAGCGAGCCAGATAAGAGAGCGAGCAAGACAAGAGAGCAAGCGAGCTAGCCAGATATGAGAGCAAGCGAGCGAGCCAGATATGAGAGCAAGCGAGCCATCTCGATGTGAGAGCGAGCGAGCCAGATATGCGAGCGAGCCACATAAGAGAGCGAGCCAGACAAGAGAGCAAGCGAGCGAGCCAGATATGAGACCAAGCGAGCGAGCCAGATATGAGAGCAAGCAAGCCAGCCAGATGTGAGAGCGAGCCAGATATGCGAGCGCGCCAGATAAGAGAGCGAGCCAGACAAGAGAGCAAGCGAGCCAGATATGAGAGCAAGCGAGCAAGCCAGATATGAGAGCGAGCCAGACAAGAGAGCAGCGAGCGAGCCAGATATGAGAGCAAGCGAGCAAGCCAGATGTGAGGGAGAGCGAGGCAGATAAGAGAGCGAGCCAGACAATTAAGCAAGCGAGCGAGCCAGATATGAGAGCAAGCGAGCGATCCAGATATGAGAGCGAGCCAGACATGAGAGCGAGCGAGCCAGATATGAGAGCAAGCGAGCGAGCCAGATATGAGAGCAAGCGAGCGAGCCAGATATGAGAGCAAGCGAGCGAACCAGAAATGAGAGCAAGCGAGCCAGCCAGAAATGAGAGCAAGTGAGCCAGCCAGATGTGAGAGCGAGAGATCCAGATATGCGAGCGAGCCAGATAAGAGAGCGAGCCAGACAAGAGAGCAAGCGAGAAAGCCAGATATGAGAGCAAGCGAGCCAGACATGAGAGCAAGCGAGCAAGCCAGATATGAGACCGAGCGAGCCAGATAAGAGAGCAAGTCAGACAAGAGAGCAAGCGTGCGAGCGAGATATGCTAGCGAGCAAGCCAGATAAGAGAGCGAGCCAGACAAGAGAGCAAGCGAGCGAGCCAGATATGAGAGTAAGCGAGCCAGCCAGATATGAGAGTGAGCGAGCCAGATAAGAGAGCAAGCAAGACAAGAGAGCAAGCGAACTAGCCAGATATGAGAGCAAGCGAGTGAGCCAGATTTGAGAGCGAGCGAGAAAGATATGCGAGCGAGCCAGATAAGAGAGCGAGCCAGACAAGAGAGAAAGCGAGCGAGCCAGATATGAGAGCAATCGAGCGAGCCGGATATGAGAGCAAGCGAGCAAGCCAGATATGAGAGCAAGCGAGCGAGCCAGATTTGAGAGCGAGCGAGCCAGATTTGAGAGCGAGCAAGCCAGATATGTGAGCGAGCCATAAAAGAGAGCTAGACAGACTAGAGAGAAAGCGAGCGAGCCAGATATGAGAGCAAGCGAGCCAGCTCGATGTGAGAGCGAGCGAGCCAGATATGCGAGCGAGCCAGATAAGAGAGCGAGCCAGACAAGAGAGCAAGCGAGCGAGCCAGATATGAGAGCAAGCGAGCGAGCCAGATATGAGAGCAAGTAAGCCAGCCAGATGTGAGAGCGAGCGAGCCAGATATGCGAGCGAGCCAAATAAGAGAGCGATCCAGACAAGAGAGCAAGCGAGCAAGCCAGATATGAGAGCAAGCGAGCAAGCCAGATATGAGAGCGAGCCAGACAAGAGAGCAGCGAGCGAGCCAGATATGAGAGCAAGCGAGCAAGCCAGATGTGAGAGAGAGCGAGGCAGATAAGAGAGCGAGCCAGACAATTAAGCAAGCGAGCGAGCCAGATATGAGAGCAAGCGAGCGATCCAGATATGAGAGCGAGCCAGACATGAGAGCAAGCGAGCGAGCCAGATATGAGAGCAAGCGAGCGAGCCAGATATGAGAGCAAGCGAGCCAGCCAGATATGAGAGCGAGCAAGCCAGATAAGAGAGCGAGCAAGACAAGAGAGCAAGCGAGCTAGCCAGATATGAGAGCGAGCCAGACAAGAGAGCAAGCGAGCGTGCCAGATATGAGAGCAAGCGAGCGAGCCAGATATGAGAGCAAGCGAGCGAGCCAGCAATGAGAGCAAGCGAGCCAGCCAGAAATGAGAGCAAGCGAGCCAGCCAGATGTGAGAGCGAGCTAGCCAGATATGTGAGCGAGCCAGATAAGAGAGCGAGCCAGACAAGACAGCAAGCGAGAAAGCCAGATATGAGAGCGAGCGAGCCAGACATGAGAGCAAGCGAGCGAGCCAGATATGAGAGCGAGCGAGCCAGATAAGAGAGCAAGCCAGACAAGAGAGCAAGCGCGCGAGCCAGATATTCTAGCGAGCAAGCCAGATAAGAGAGCGAGCCAGACAAGAGAGCAAGCGAGCGAGCCAGATATGAGAGCAAGCGAGCCAGCCAGATATGAAAGCGAGCGAGCCAGATAAGAGAGCGAGCAAGACAAGAGAGCAAGCGAGCGAGCCAGATGTGAGAGCGAGCGAGCGAGCCAGATGTGCGAGCGAGCCAGACAAGAAAGCAAGCGAACGAGCCAGATATGAGAGCAAGCGAGCAAGCCAGATATGAGAGCGAGCCAGATAAGAGAGCGTACAAGACAAGAGAGCAAGCGAGAAAGCCAGATATGAGAGCGAGCCAGACATGAGAGCAAGCGAGCGAGCCAGATATGAGAGAGAGCGAGCCAGATAAGAGAGCAAGCCAGACAAGAGAGCAAGCGAGCGAGCCAGATATGCTAGCGAGCAAGCCAGATAAGAGAGCGAGCCAGACAAGAGAGCAAGCGAGCGAGCCAGATATGAGAGCAAGCGAGCCAGCCAGATATGAGAGCGAGCGAGCCAGATAAGAGAGCGAGGAAGACAAGAGAGCAAGCGAACTAGCCAGATATGAGAGCAAGCGAGCGAGCCAGATTTGAGAGCAAGCGAGCAAGCCGATGTGAGAGAGAGCGAGGCAGATAAGAGAGCGAGCCAGACAATTAAGCAAGCGAGCGAGCCAGATATGAGAGCAAGCGAGCGATCCAGATATGAGAGCGAGCCAGACATGAGAGCAAGCGAGCGAGCCAGATATGAGAGCAAGCGAGCGAGCCAGATATGAGAGCAAGCGAGCCAGCCAGATATGAGAGCGAGCGAGCCAGATAAGAGAGCGAGCAAGACAAGAGAGCAAGCGAGCTAGCCAGATATGAGAGCGAGCCAGACAAGAGAGCAAGCGAGCGTGCCAGATATGAGAGCAAGCGAGCGAGCCAGATATGAGAGCAAGCGAGCGAGCCAGAAATGAGAGCAAGCGAGCCAGCCAGAAATGAGAGCAAGCGAGCCAGCCAGATGTGAGAGCGAGCTAGCCAGATATGCGAGCGAGCCAGATAAGACAGCGAGCCAGACAAGAGAGCAAGCAAGAAAGACAGATATGAGAGCAAGCGAGCCAGACATGAGAGCAAGCGAGCAAGCCAGATATGAGAGCGAGCGAGCCAGATAAGAGAGCAAGCCAGACAAGAGAGCAAGCGCGTGAGCCAGATATTCTAGCGAGCAAGCCAGATAAGAGAGCGAGCCAGACAAGAGAGCAAGCGAGCGAGCCAGATAGGAGAGCAAGCGAGCCAGCCAGATATGAGAGCGAGCGAGCCAGATAAGAGAGCGAGCAAGACAAGAGAGCAAGCGAGCGAACCAGATATGAGAGCGAGCGAGCCAGATATGAGAGCAAGCGAGCCAGCCAGATGTGAGAGCGAGCGAGCCAGATATGAGAGCAAGCGAGCCAGCCAGATGTGAGAGCGAGCGAGCCAGATATGCGAGCGAGCCAGATATGCGAGCGAGCCAGACAAGAAAGCAAGCGAGCGAGCCAGATATGAGAGCAAGCGAGCAAGCCAGATATGAGAGCGAGCCAGATAAGAGAGCGAACCAGACAAGAGAGCAAGTGAGAAAGCCAGATATGAGAGCAAGCGAGCCAGACATGAGAGCAAGCGAGCGAGCCAGATATGAGAGCAAGCGAGCGAACCAGAAATGAGAGCAAGCGAGCCAGCCAGAAATGAGAGCAAGTGAGCCAGCCAGATGTGAGAGCGAGAGATCCAGATATGCGAGCGAGCCAGATAAGAGAGCGAGCCAGACAAGAGAGCAAGCGAGAAAGCCAGATATGAGAGCAAGCGAGCCAGACATGAGAGCAAGCGAGCGAGCCAGATATGAGAGCGAGCGAGCCAGACATGAGAGCAAGCGAGCGAGCCAGATATGAGAGCGAGCGAGCCAGATAAGAGAGGAAGCCAGACAAGAGAGCAAGCGAGCGAGCCAGATATGCTAGCGAGCAAGCCAGATAAGAGAGCGAGCCAGACAAGAGAGCAAGCGAGCGAGCCAGATATGAGAGCAAGCGAGCAAGCCAGATGTGAGAGCGAGACAAATAAGAGAGCAAGTCAGACAAGAGAGCAAGCGAGCGAGCCAGATATGCTAGCGAGCAAGCCAGATAAGAGAGCGAGCCAGACAAGAGAGCAAGCGAGCGAGCCAGATATGAGAGCAAGCCAGATATGAGAGCGAACCAGACAAGAGAGCAAGCGAGAAAGTCAGATATGAGAGCGAGCCAGACATGAGAGCAAGCGAGCGAGCCAGATATGAGAGCGAGCGAGCCAGATAAGAGAGGAAGCCAGACAAGAGAGCAAGCGAGCGAGCCAGATATGCTAGCGAGCAAGCCAGATAAGAGAGCGAGCCAGACAAGAGATCAAGCGAGCGAGCCAGATATGAGAGCAAGCGAGCAAGCCAGATGTGAGAGCGAGACAGATAAGAGAGCAAGCCAGACAAGAGAGGAAGCGAGCGAGCCAGATATGCTAGCGAGCAAGACAGATAAGAGAGCTAGCCAGACAAGAGAGCAAGCGAGCGAGCCAGATATGAGAGCAAGCGAGCAAGCCAGATATGAGAGTTAGCCACATAAGAGAGCGAACCAGACAAGAGAGCAAGCGAGAAAGTCAGATATGAGAGCGAGCGAGCCAGACATGAGAGCAAGCGAGCGAGCCAGATTTGAGAGCGAGCGAGCCAGATAAGAGAGCAAGCCAGACAAAAGAGCAAGCGAGCGAGCAAGATATGCTAGCGAGCAAGCCAGATAAGAGAGCGAGCGAGCGAGCTAGATATGAGAGCAAGCGAGCGAGCCAGATGTGAGAGCGAGACAGATAAGAGAGCAGCGAGCGAGCCAGGCCAGATATGAGAGCAAGCGAGCAAGCCAGATGTGAGAGAGAGCGAGGCAGATAAGAGAGCGAGCCAGACAATTAAGCAAGCGAGCGAGCCAGATATGAGAGCAAGCGAGCGATCCAGATATGAGAGCGAGCCAGACATGAGAGCGAGCGAGCCAGATATGAGAGCAAGCGAGCGAGCCAGATATGAGAGCAAGCGAGCCAGCCAGATAAGAGAGCGAACGAGCCAGATAAGAGTGAGCAAGACAAGAGAGCAAGCGAGCTAGCCAGATATGATAGCGAGCCAGACAAGAGAGCAAGCGAGCGAGCCAGATATGAGAGCAAGCGAGCGAGCCAGATATGAGAGCAAGCGAGCGAGCCAGAAATGAGAGCAAGCGAGCCAGCCAGAAATGAGAGCAAGTGAGCCAGCCAGACGTGAGAGCGAGCGAGCCAGATATGCGAGCGAGCCAGATAAGAGAGCGAGCCAGACAAGAGAGCAAGCGAGAAAGCAAGATATGAGAGCAAGCGAGCCAGACATGAGAGCGAGCGAGCGAGCCAGATATGAGACCGAGCGAGCCAGATAAGAGAGCAAGCCAGACAAGAGAGCAAGCGAGCGAGCCAGATATGAGAGTAAGCGAGCCAGCCAGATATGAGAGCAAGCAAGCCAGATATGAGAGCGAGCAAGACAAGAGAGCAAGCGAGAAAGCAAGATATGAGAGCAAGCGAGCCAGACATGAGAGCGAGCGAGCGAGCCAGATATGAGACCGAGCGAGCCAGATAAGAGAGCAAGCCAGACAAGAGAGCAAGCGTGCGAGCCAGATATGCTAGCGAGCAAGCCAGATAAGAGAGCGAGCCAGACAAGAGAGCAAGCGAGCGAGCCAGATATGAGAGTAAGCGAGCCAGCCAGATATGAGAGCAAGCAAGCCAGATATGAGAGCGAGCAAGACAAGAGAGCGAGCGAACTAGCCAGATATGAGAGCAAGCGAGCGAGCCAGATTTGAGAGCGAGCGAGAAAGATATGCGAGCGAGCCAGATAAGAGAGCGAGCCAGACAAGAGAGCAAGCGAGCGAGCCAGATATGAGAGCAAGCGAGTGAGCCGGATATGAGAGCAAGCGAGCAAGCCAGATATTAGAGCAAGCGAGCGAGCCAGATTTGAGAGCGAGCGAACTAGCCAGATATGAGAGCAAGCGAGCGAGCCAGATATGTGAGCGAGCCATAAAAGAGAGCGAGGCAGACAAGAGAGAAAGCGAGCGAGCCAGATATGAGAGCAAGCTAGCAAGCCAGATATGAGAGCGAGCCAGATAAGAGAGCGAGCCAAACAAGAGAGCAAGCGAGCGAGCCAGATAAGAGAGCAAGCGAGCCAGCTCGATGTGAGAGCGAGCGAGCCAGATATGCGAGCCAGCCAGATAAGAGAGCGAGCCAGACAAGAGAGCAAGCGAGCGAGCCAGATATGAGAGCAAGCGAGCGAGCCAGATATGAGAGCAAGCAAGTCAGCCAGATGTGAGAGCGAGCGAGCCAGATATGCGAGCGAGCCAAATAAGAGAGCGAGCCAGACAAGAGAGCAAGCGAGCGAGCCAGATATGCGAGCAAGCCAGATATGAGAGCGAGCCAGACAAGAGAGCAGCGAGCGAGCCAGATATGAGAGCAAGCGAGCAAGCCAGATGTGAGAGAGAGCGAGGCAGATAAGAGAGCGAGCCAGACAATTAAGCAAGCGAGCAAGCCAGATATGAGAGCAAGCGAGCGATCCAGATATGAGAGCGAGCCAGACATGAGAGCAAGCGAGCGAGCCAGATATGAGAGCAAGCGAGCGAGCCAGATATGAGAGCAAGCGAGCCAGCCAGATATGAGAGCGAGCGAGCCAGATAAGAGAGCGAGCAAGACAAGAGAGCAAGCGAGCTAGCCAGATATGAGAGCGAGCCAGACAAGAGAGCAAGCGAGAAAGACAGATATGAGAGCAAGCGAGCGAGCCAGATATGAGAGCAAGCGAGCGAGCCAGAAATGAGAGCAAGCGAGCCAGCCAGAAATGAGAGCAAGCGAGCCAGCCAGATGTGAGAGCGAGCTAGCCAGATATGCGAGCGAGCCAGATAAGAGAGCGAGCCAGACAAGAGCAAGCGAGCCAGAGATGAGAGTGAGCGAGCCAGACATGAGAGGAAGTGAGCGAGCCAGATATGAGAGCGAGCGAGCCAGATAAGAGAGCAAGCCAGACAAGAGAGCAAGCGAGCGAGCCAGATATGCTAGCAAGCAAGCCAGATAAGAGAGCGAGCCAGACAAGAGAGCAAGCGAGCGAGCCAGATATGAGAGCAAGCGAGCGAGCCAGATGTGAGAGCGAGACAGGTAAGAGAGCAAGCCAGACAAGAGAGCAAGCGAGCGAGCAAGATTTGCTAGTGAGCAAGCCAGATAAGAGAGCGAGCCAGACAAGAGATTAAGCGAGCGAGCCAGATATGAGAGCAAGCGAGCGAGCCAGATGTGAGAGCGAGCGAGCAAAATATGCGAGCGAGCCAGATAAGAGAGCGAGCCAGACAAGAGAGCAGCGAGCGAGCCAGATATGAGAGCAAGCGAGAAAGCCAGATGTGAGAGAGAGCGAGGCAGATAAGAGAGCGAGTCAGACAATTAAGCAAGCGAGCGAGCCAGATAAGAGAGCGAGCCAGACAAGAGAGCAAGCGAGCAAGCCAGATAAGAGAGCGAGCCAAACAAGAGAGCAAGCGAGCGAGCCAGATATGAGAGCAAGCGAGCCAGCCAGATATGAGAGCGAGCGAGCCAGATAAGAGAGCGAGCAAGACAAAAGAGCAAGCGAACTAGCCAGATATGAGAGCAAGCGAGCTAGCCAGATTTGAGAGCGAGCGAGCCAGATATGCGAGCGAGCCAGATAAGAGAGCGAGCCAGACAAGAGAGCAAGCGAGCGAGCCAGATATGAGAGCAAGCGAGCGAGCCGGATATGAAAGCAAGCGAGCAAGCCAGATATGAGAGTAAGCGAGCGAGCCAGATTTGAGAGCTACCGAGCCAGATTTGAGAGCAAGCGAGCCAGATATGTGAGCGAGCCATAAAAGAGAGCGAAACAGACAAGAGAGCAAGCGAGCGAGTCAGATATGAGAGCAAGCTAGCAAGCCACATATGCGAGCGAGCCAGATAAGAGAGCGAGCTAGACAAGAGAGCAAGCGAGCGAGCCAGATATGCTAGCAAGCAAGCCAGATAAGAGAGCGAGCCAGACAAGAGAGCAAGCGAGCGAGCCAGACATGAGAGCAAGCGAGCGAGCCAGATGTGAGAGCGAGACAGGTAAGAGAGCAAGCCAGACAAGAGAGCAAGCGAGCGAGCCAGATTTGCTAGTGAGCAAGCCAGATAAGAGAGCGAGCCAGACAAGAGATTAAGCGAGCGAGCCAGATATGAGAGCAAGCGAGCGAGCCAGATGTGAGAGCGAGCGAGCAAGATATGCGAGCGAGCTAGATAAGAGAGCGAGCCAGACAAGAGAGCAGCGAGCGAGACAGATACGAGAGCAAGCGAGAAAGCCAGATGTGAGAGAGCGAGGCAGATAAGAGAGCGAGCCAGACAATTAAGCAAGCGAGCGAGCCAGATAAGAGAGCGAGCCAGACAAGAGAGCAAGCGAGCAAGCCAGATAAGAGAGCGAGCCAAACAAGAGAGCAGGCGAGCGAGCCAGATATGAGAGCAAGCGAGCCAGCCAGATATGAGAGCGAGCGAGCCAGATAAGAGAGCGAGCAAGACAAGAGAGCAAGCGAACTAGCCAGATATGAGAGCAAGCGAGCGAGCCAGATTTGAGAGCGAGCGAGCCAGATATGCGAGCGAGCCAGATAAGAGAGCGAGCCAGACAAGAGAGCAAGCGAGCGAGCCAGATATGAGAGCAAGCGAGCGAGCCGGATATGAGAGAAAGCGAGCAAGCCAGATATGAGAGTAAGCGAGCGAGCCAGATTTGAGAGCTACCGAGCCAGATTTGAGAGCGAGCGAGCGAGCCAGATATGTGAGCGAGCCATAAAAGAGAGCGAGACAGACAAGAGAGCAAGCGAGCGAGTCAGATATGAGAGCAAGCTAGCAAGCCAGATATGCGAGCGAGCCAGATAAGAGAGCGAGCCAGACAAGAGAGCAAGCGAGCGAGCCAGATATGAGAGCAAGCGAGCAAGCCAGATTTGAGAGAGAGCGAGGCAGATAAGAGAGCGAGCCAGACAATTAAGCAAGCGAGCGAGCCAGATATGAGAGCAAGCGAGCGATCCAGATATGAGAGCGAGCCAGACATGAGAGCGAGCGAGCCAGATATGAGAGCAAGCGAGCGAGCCAGATATGAGAGCAAGCGAGCGAGCCGGATATGAGAGAAAGCAAGCAAGCCAGATATGAGAGTAAGCGAGCGAGCCAGATTTGAGAGCTACCGAGCCAGATTTGAGAGCGAGCGAGCCAGATATGTGAGCGAGCCATAAAAGAGCGAGACAGAAAAGAGAGCAAGCGAGCGAGTCAGATATGAGAGCAAGCTAGCAAGCCAGATATGCGAGCGAGCCAGATAAGAGAGCGAGCCAGACAAGAGAGCAAGCGAGCGAGCCAGATATGAGAGCAAGCGAGCAAGCCAGATTTGAGAGAGCGCGAGGCAGATAAGAGAGCGAGCCAGACAATTAAGCAAGCGAGCGAGCAAGATATGAGAGCAAGCGAGCGATCCAGATATGAGAGCGAGCCAGACATGAGAGCGAGCGAGCCAGATATGAGAGCAAGCGAGCGAGCCAGATATGAGAGCAAGCAAGCCAGCCAGATGTGCGAGCGAGCCAGATATGTGAGCAAGCCAGATAAGAGAGCAAGCCAGACAAGAGAGCAAGCGAGCGAGCCAGATATGAGAGCAAGCGAGCAAGCCAGATGTGAGAGAGAGCGAGGCAGATAAGAGAGCGAGCCAGACAATTAAGCAAGCGAGCGAGCCAGATATGAGAGCAAGCGAGCGATCCAGATATGAGAGTGAGCCAGACATGAGAGCGAGCGAGCCAGATATGAGAGCAAGCGAGCGAGCCAGATATGAGAGCAAGCGAGCCAGCCAGATATGAGAGCGAGCGAGCCAGATAAGAGAGCGAGCAAGACAAGAGAGCAAGCGAGCGAGCCAGATATGCTAGCAAGCAAGCCAGATAAGAGAGCGAGCCAGACAAGAGAGCAAGCGAGCAAGCCAGATATGAGAGCAAGCGAGCAAGCCAGATATGAGAGCGAGCCAGATAAGAGAGCGAACCAGACAAGAGAGCAAGCGAGAAAGCCAGATATGTGAGCGAGCGAGCCAGACATGAGAGCAAGCGAGCGAGCCAGATATGAGAGCGAGCAAGCCAGACATGAGAGCAAGCGAGCGAGCCAGATATGAGAGCGAGCGAGCCAGATAAGAGAGCAAGCCAGACTAGAGAGCAAGCGAGCGAGCTAGATATGCTAGCGAGCAAGCCAGATAAAAGAGCGAGCGAGCTAGGTATGAGAGCAAGCGAGCGAGCCAGATGTGAGAGAGAGACAGATAAGAGAGCAAGTCAGACAAGAGAGCAAGCGAGCGAGCAAGATATGCGAGCGAGCCAGATAAGAGAGCGAGCCAGACAAGAGAGCAAGCGAGCGAGCCAGATATGAGAGCATGCGAGCAAGCCAGATGTGAGAGAGAGCGAGGCAGATAAGAGAGCGAGCCAGACAATTAAGCAAGCGAGCGAGCCAGATATGAGAGCAAGCGAGCGATCCAGATATGAGAGCGAGCCAGACATGAGAGCGAGCGAGCCAGATATGAGAGCAAGCGAGCGAGCCAGATATGAGAGCAAGCGAGCCAGCCAGATATGAGAGCGAGCCAGACAAGAGAGCAAGCGAGCGAGCCAGATATGAAAGCAAGCGGGCGAGCCAGATATGAGAGAAAGCGAGCCAGCCAGAAATGAGAGCAAGCGAGCCAGCCAGATATGAGAGCGAGCGAGCCAGATAAGGAAGCGAGCAAGACAAGAGAGCAAGCAAACTAGCCAGATATGAGAGCAAGCGAGCGAGCCAGATTTGAGCGCGAGCGAGCCAGATAAGCGAGCGAGCCAGATAAGAGAGCGAGCCAGACAAGAGAGCAAGCCAGATATGAGAGCAAGCGAGCGAGCCGGATATGAGAGCGAGCGAGCAAGCCAGATATGAGAGCAAGCGAGCGAGCCAGATTTGAGAGCGAGCGAGCCAGATTTGAGAGCGAGTGAGCCAGATATGTGAGCAATCCATAAAAGAGAGCGAGACAAACAAGAGAGAAAGCGAGCGAGCCAGATATGAGAGCAAGCTAGCAAGCCAGATATGAGAGCGAGCCAGATAAGAGAGCGAGCCAGACAAGAGAGCAAGCGAGCGAGCCAGATATGAGAGCAAGCGAGCCAGCTCGATGTGAGAGCGAGCGAGCCAGATATGTGAGCGAGCCAGATAAGAGAGCGAGCCAGACAAGAGAGCAAGCGAGCGAGCCAGATATGAAAGCAAGCAAGCCAGCCAGATGTGAGAGCGAGCGAGCAAGATATGCGAGCGAGCCAGATAAGAGAGCAAGCCAGACAAGAGAGCAAGCGAGCGAGCCACATATGCTAGCAAGCAAGCCAGATAAGAGAGCGAGCCAGACAAGAGAGCAAGCGAGCGAGCCAGATATGAGAGCAAGCGAACGAGCCAGATGTGAGAGCGAGACAGGTAAGAGAGCAAGCCAGACAAGAGAGCAAGCGAGCGAGCCAGATATGCTAGTGAGCAAGCCAGATAAGAGAGCGAGCCAGACAAGATAGCAAGCGAGCGAGCCAGATATGAGAGCAAGCGAGCGAGCCAGATGTGAGAGCGAGCGAGCAAGATATGCGAGCGAGCCAGATAAGAGAGAGAGCCAGACAAGAGAGCAGCGAGTGAGCCAGATATGAGAGCCAGCGAGCAAGCCAGATGTGAGAGAGAGCGAGGCAGATAAGAGCGAGCCAGACAATTAAGCAAGCGAGCGAGCCAGATAAGAGAGCGAGCCAGACAAGAGAGCAAGCGAGCAAGCCAGATAAGAGAGCGAGCCAGACAAGATAGCAAGCGAGCAAGCCAGATAAGAGAGCAAGCCAGACAAGAGAGCAAGCGATCGAGCCAGATATGCTAGCGAGCAAGCCAGATAAGAGAGCAAGCGAGCTAGATGAGAGCAAGCGAGCGAGCCAGATGTGAGAGAGAGACAGATAAGAGAGCAAGTCAGACAAGAGAGCAAGCGAGCGAGCAAGATATGCGAGCGAGCCAGACAAGAGAGCAGCGAGCGAGCCAGATATGAGAACAAGCGAGCAAGCCAGATGTGAGAGAGAGCGAGGCAGATAAGAGAGCGAGCCAGACAATTAAGCAAGCGAGCGAGCCAGATATGAGAGCAAGCGAGCGATCCAGATATGAGAGCGAGCCAGACATGAGAGCGAGCGAGCCAGATATGAGAGCAAGCGAGCGAGCCAGATGTGAGAGAGAGACAGATAAGAGAGCAAGTCAGACAAGAGAGCAAGCAAGCGAGCAAGATATGCGAGCGAGCCAGATAAGAGAGCGAGCCAGACAAGAGAGCAGCGAGCGAGCCAGATATGAGAGCAAGCGAGCAAGCCAGATGTGAGAGAGAGCGAGGCAGATAAGAGAGCGAGCCAGACAATTAAGCAAGCAAGCGAGCCAGACAAGAGAGCAAGAGAGCGAGCCAGATATGAGAGCAAGCGAGCGAGCCAGATATGAGAGCAAGCAAGCCAGCCAGATGTGAGAGCGAGCGAGCCAGATATGCGAGCGAGCCAGATAAGGGAGGGAGCCAGACAAGAGAGCAAGCGAGCGAGCCAGATATGAGAGCAAGCGAGCAAGCCAGATATGAGAGCGAGCCAGACAAGAGAGCAGCGAGCGAGCCAGATATGAGAGCAAGCGAGCAAGCCAGATGTGAGAGAGAGCGAGACAGATAAGAGAGCGAGTCAGACAATTAAGCAAGCGAGCGAGCCAGATATGAGAGCAAGCGAGCGATCCAGAAATGAGAGCGAGCCAGATATGAGAGCAAGCGAGCGAGCCAGATATGAGAGCAAGCGAGCAAGCCAGATGTGAGAGAGAGCGAGGCAGATAAGAGAGCGAGCCAGACAATTAAGCAAGCGAGCGAGCCAGACAAGAGAGCAAGAGAGCGAGCCAGATATGAGAGCAAGCGAGCGAGCCAGATATGAGAGCAAGCAAGCCAGCCAGATGTGAGAGTGAGCCAGCCAGATATGCGAGCGAGCCAGATAAGAGAGGGAGCCAGACAAGAGAGCAAGCGAGCGAGCCAGATATGAGAGCAAGCGAGCAAGCCAGATATGAGAGCGAGCCAGATAAGAGAGGGAGCCAGACAAGAGAGCAAGCGAGCGAGCCAGATATGAGAGCAAGCGAGCCAGCTCGATGTGAGAGCGAGCGAGCCAGATATGTGATCGAGCCAGATAAGAGAGCGAGCCAGACAAGAGAGCAAGCGAGCGAGCCAGATATGAAAGCAAGCAAGCCAGCCAGATGTGAGAGCGAGCGAGCAAGATATGCGAGCGAGCCAGATAAGAGAGCAAGCCAGACAAGAGAGCAAGCGAGCGAGCCACATATGCTAGCAAGCAAGCCAGATAAGAGAGCGAGCCATACAAGAGAGCAAGCGAGCGAGCCAGATATGAGAGCAAGCGAACGAGCCAGATGTGAGAGCGAGACAGGTAAGAGAGCAAGCCAGACAAGAGAGCAAGCGAGCGAGCCAGATATGCTAGTGAGCAAGCCAGATAAGAGAGCGAGCCAGACAAGAGAGCTAGCGAGCGAGCCAGATATGAGAGCAAGCGAGCGAGCCAGATGTGAGAGCGAGCGAGCAAGATATGCGAGCGAGCCAGATAAGAGAGCGAGCCAGACAAGAGAGCAGCGAGTGAGCCAGATATGAGAGCAAGCGAGCAAGCCAGATGTGAGAGAGAGCGAGGCAGATAAGAGCGAGCCAGACAATTAAGCAAGCGAGCGAGCCAGATAAGAGAGCGAGCCAGACAAGAGAGCAAGCGAGCAAGCCAGATAAGAGAGCGAGCCAGACAAGAGAGCAAGCGAGCAAGCCAGATAAGAGAGCAAGCCAGACAAGAGAGCAAGCGATCGAGCCAGATATGCTAGCGAGCAAGCCAGATAAGAGAGCAAGCGAGCTAGATGAGAGCAAGCGAGCGAGCCAGATGTGAGAGAGAGACAGATAAGAGAGCAAGTCAGACAAGAGAGCAAGCGAGCGAGCAAGATATGCGAGCGAGCCAGACAAGAGAGCAGCGAGCGAGCCAGATATGAGAGCAAGCGAGCAAGCCAGATGTGAGAGAGAGCGAGGCAGATATGAGAGCGAGCCAGACAATTAAGCAAGCGAGCGAGCCAGATATGAGAGCAAGCGAGCGATCCAGATATGAGAGCGAGCCAGACATGAGAGCGAGCGAGCCAGATATGAGAGCAAGCGAGCGAGCCAGACAAGAGAGAGAGACAGATAAGAGAGCAAGTCAGACAAGAGAGCAAGCGAGCGAGCAAGATATGCGAGCGAGCCAGATAAGAGAGCGAGCCAGACAAGAGAGCAGCGAGCGAGCCAGATATGAGAGCAAGCGAGCAAGCCAGATGTGAGAGAGAGCGAGGCAGATAAGAGAGCGAGCCAGACAATTAAGCAAGCAAGCGAGCCAGACAAGAGAGCAAGAGAGCGAGCCAGATATGAGAGCAAGCGAGCGAGCCAGATATGAGAGCAAGCAAGCCAGCCAGATGTGAGAGCGAGCGAGCCAGATATGCGAGCGAGCCAGATAAGGGAGGGAGCCAGACAAGAGAGCAAGCGAGCGAGCCAGATATGAGAGCAAGCGAGCAAGCCAGATATGAGAGCGAGCCAGACAAGAGAGCAGCGAGCGAGCCAGATATGAGAGCAAGCGAGCAAGCCAGATGTGAGAGAGAGCGAGACAGATAAGAGAGCGAGTCAGACAATTAAGCAAGCGAGCGAGCCAGATATGAGAGCAAGCGAGCGATCCAGAAATGAGAGCGAGCCAGATATGAGAGCAAGCGAGCGAGCCAGATATGAGAGCAAGCGAGCAAGCCAGATGTGAGAGAGAGCGAGGCAGATAAGAGAGCGAGCCAGACAATTAAGCAAGCGAGCGAGCCAGACAAGAGAGCAAGAGAGCGAGCCAGATATGAGAGCAAGCGAGCGAGCCAGATATGAGAGCAAGCAAGCCAGCCAGATATGAGAGCAAGCGAGCCAGCCAGATATGAGAGCGAGCGAGCCAGATAAGAGAGCGAGCAAGACAAGAGAGCAAGCGAGCGAGCCAGATATGAGAGCAAGCGAGCCAGCCAGATATGAGAGCGAGCGAGCCAGATAAGAGAGCGAGCAAGACAAGAGAGCAAGCGAACTAGCCAGATATGAGAGCAAGCGAGCGAGCCAGATTTGAGAGCGAGCGAACCAGATATGCGAGCGAGCCAGATAAGAGAGCGAGCCAGACAAGAGAGCAAGCGAGCGAGCCAGATATGAGAGCAAGCGAGCGAGCCGGATATGAGAGCAAGCGAGCAAGCCATATATGAGAACAAGCAAGCGAGCCAGATTTGAGAGCGAGCGAGCCAGATATGCGAGCGAGCCATAAAAGAGAGCGAGACAGACAAGAGAGCAAGCGAGCGAGCCAGAAATTAGAGCAAGCTAGCTAGCATGATATGAGAGCGAGCCAGATGAGAGAGCGAGCCAGACAAGAGAGCAAGCGAGCGAGCCAGATATGAAAGCAAGCAAGCCAGCCAGATGTGAGAGCGAGCGAGCAAGATATACGAGCGAGCCAGATAAGAAAGCAAGCCAGACAAGAGAGCAAGCGAGCGAGCCAGATATGAGAGCAAGCGAGCAAGCCAGATATGAGAGCAAGCCAGATAAGAGAGCGAACCAGACAAGAGAGCAAGCGAGAAAGCCAGATATGAGAGTGAGCGAGCCAGACATGAGAGCAAGCGAGCGAGCCAGATAAGAGAGCCAGCGAGCCAGATAAGAGAGCAAGCTAGACAAGAGAGCAAGCCAGCGAGCCAGATATGCTAGCGAGCAAGCCAGATAGGAGAGCGAGCCAGACAAGAGAGCAAGCGAGCGAGCCAGATATGAAAGCAAGCGAGCCAGCTAGATGTGAGAGCAAGTGAGCCAGATATGCGAGCGAGCCAGATAAGAGAGCGAACCAGATGTGAGAGCGAGCGAGCGAGCCAGATATGAGAGCAAGCGAGTGAGCCAGATATGAAAGCAAGCAAGCCAGCCAGATATGAGAGAGAGCGAGCAAGATATGCGAGCGAGCCAGATAAGAGAGCGAGCCAGACAAGAGAGCAAGCGAGCGAGCCAGATATGAGAGCAAGCGAGCAAGCCAGATATGAGAGCGAGCCAGATAAGAGAGCGAACAAGACAAGAGAGCAAGCGAGAAAGCCAGATATGAGACTGAGCGAGCCAGACATGAGAGCAAGCGAGCGAGCCAGATAAGAGAGCCAGCGAGCCAGATAAGAGAGCAAGCCAGACAAGAGAGCAAGCGAGCGAGCCAGATATGAGAGCAAGCGAGCGAGCCAGATGTGAGAGCGAGACAGATAAGAGAGCAAGCCAGACAAGAGAGTAAGCGAGCGAGCCAGATATGCTAGCGAGCAAGCCAGATAAGAGAGCGAGCAAGACAAGAGAGCAAGCGAGCGAGCCAGATATAAGAGCAAGCGAGCGAGCCAGATTTGAGAGTGAGCGAGCAAGATATGTGAGCGAGCCAGATAAGAGAGCGAGCCAGACAAGAGAGCAGCGAGCGAGCCAGATATGAGAGCAAGCGAGCAAGCCAGATGTGAGAGAGAGCGAGGCAGATAAGAGAGCGAGACAGACAATTAAGCAAGCGAGCGAGCCAGATATGAGAGCAAGCGAGCGATCCAGATATGAGAGCGAGCCAGACATGAGAGCGAGCAAGCCAGACATGAGAGCGAGCCAGATATGAGAGCAAGCGAGCGAGCCAGATATGAGAGCAAGCGAGCCAGCCAGATATGAGAGCGAGCGAGCCAGATAAGAGAGCGAGCAAGACAAGAGAGCAAGCGAGCTAGCCATATATGAGAGCGAGCCAGACAAGAGAGCAAGCGAGTGAGCCAGATATGAGAGCAAGCAAGCCAGCCAGATGTGAGAGCGAGCGAGCCAGATATGCGAGCGAGCCAGATAAGAGAGGGAGCCGGACAAGAGAGCAAGCGAGCGAGCCAGATATGAGAGCAAGCGAGCAAGCCAGATATGAGAGCGAGCCAGACAAGAGAGCAGCGAGCGAGCCAGATATGAGAGCAAGCGAGCAAGCCAGATGTGAGAGAGAGCAAGACAGATAAGAGAGCGAGTCAGACAATTAAGCAAGCGAGCAAGCCAGATATGAGAGCAAGCGAGCGATCCAGATATGAGAGCGAGCCAGATATGAGAGCAAGCGAGCGAGCCAGATATGAGAGCAAGCGAGCAAGCCAGATGTGAGAGAGAGCGAGGCAGATAAGAGAGCGAGCCAGACAATTAAGCAAGCGAGCGAGCCAGACAAGAGAGCAAGAGAGCGAGCCAGATATGAGAGCAAGCGAGCGAGCCAGATATGAGAGCAAGCAAGCCAGCCAGATGTGAGAGCGAGCGAGCCAGATATGCGAGCGAGCCAGATAAGAGAGGGAGCCAGACAAGAGAGCAAGCGAGCGAGCCAGATATGAGAGCAAGCGAGCAAGCCAGATATGAGAGCGAGCCAGACAAGAGAGCAGCGAGCGAGCCAGATATGAGAGCAAGCGAGCAAGCCAGATGTGAGAGAGAGAGCGAGACAGATAAGAGGGCGAGTCAGACAATTAAGCAAGCGAGCGAGCCAGATATGAGAGCAAGCGAGCGATCCAGATATGAAAGCGAGCCAGATATGAGAGCAAGCGAGCGAGCCAGATATGAGAGCAAGCGAGCAAGCCAGATATGAGAGCGAGCGAGCCAGATAAGAGAGCGAGCAAGACAAGAGAGCAAGCGAGCTAGCCATATATGAGTGCGAGCCAGACAAGAGAGCAAGCGAGCGAGCCAGATATGAGAGCAAGCGAGCGAGCCAGATATGAGAGCAAGCGAGCGAGCCAGAAATGAGAGCAAGCGAGCCAGCCAGAAATGAGAGCAAGCGAGCCAGCCAGATGTGAGAGCGAGCTAGCCAGATATGCGAGCGAGCCAGATAAGAGAGGGAGCCAGACAAGAGAGCAAGCGAACTAGCCAGATATGAGAGCAAGCGAGCGAGCCAGATTTGAGAGCGAGCGAATCAGATATGCGAGCGAGCCAGATAAGAGAGCGAGCCAGACAAGAGAGCAAGCGAGCGAGCCAGATATGAGAGCAAGCGAGCGAGCCGGATATGAGAGCAAGCGAGCAAGCCATATATGAGAACAAGCAAGCGAGCCAGATTTGAGAGCGAGCGAGCCAGATATGCGAGCGAGCCATAAAAGAGAGCGAGACAGACAAGAGAGCAAGCGAGCGAGCCAGAAATGAGAGCAAGCTAGCAAGCATGATATGAGAGCGAGCCAGATGAGAGAGCGAGCCAGACAAGAGAGCAAGCGAGCGAGCCAGATATGAAAGCAAGCGAGCCAGCTAGATGTGAGAGCAAGCGAGCCAGATATGCGAGCGAGCCAGATAAGAGAGCGAACCAGATGTGAGAGCGAGCGAGCGAGCCAGATATGAGAGCAAGCGAGCGAGCCAGATATGAAAGCAAGCAAGCCAGCCAGATGTGAGAGCGAGCGAGCAAGATATGCGAGCGAGCCAGATAAGAGAGCAAGCCAGACAAGAGAGCAAGCGAGCGAGCCAGATATGAGAGCAAGCCAGCAAGCCAGATATGAGAGCGAGCCAGATAAGAGGACGAACCAGACAAGAGAGCAAGCGAGAAAGCCAGATATGAGAGTGAGCGAGCCAAACATGAGAGCAAGCGAGCGAGCCAGATAAGAGAGCCAGCGAGCCAGATAAGAGAGCAAGCCAGACAAGAGAGCAAGCCAGCGAGCCAGATATGCTAGCGAGCAAGCCAGATAAGAGAGTGAGCCAGACAAGAGAGCAAGCGAGCGAGCCAGATATGAAAGCAAGCGAGCCAGCTAGATGTGAGAGCAAGCGAGCCAGATATGCGAGCGAGCCAGATAAGAGAGCGAACCAGATGTGAGAGCGAGCGAGCGAGCCAGATATGAGAGCAAGCGAGCGAGCCAGATATGAAAGCAAGCAAGCCAGCCAGATGTGAGAGCGAGCGAGCAAGATATGCGAGCGAGCCAGAAAAGAGAGCGAGCCAGACAAGAGAGCAAGCGAGCGAGCCAGATATGAGAGCAAGCGAGCAAGCCAGATATGAGAGCGAGCCAGATAAGAGAGCGAACCAGACAAGAGAGCAAGGGAGAAAGCCAGATATGAGAGTGAGCGAGCCAGACATGAGAGCAAGCGAGCGAGCCAGATAAGAGAGCCAGCGAGCCAGATAAGAGAGCAAGCCAGACAAGAGAGCAAGCGAGCGAGCCAGATATGCTAGCGAGCAAGCCAGATAAGAGAGCGAGCCAGACAAGAGAGCAAGCGAGCGAGCCAGATATGAGAGCAAGCGAGCGAGCCAGATGTGAGAGCGAGACAGATAAGAGAGCAAGCCAGACAAGAGAGTAAGCGAGCGAGCCAGATATGCTAGCGAGCAAGCCAGATAAGAGAGCGAGCCAGACAAGAGAGCAAGCGAGCGAGCCAGATATAAGAGCAAGCGAGCGAGCCAGATGTGAGAGTGAGCGAGCAAGATATGTGAGCGAGCCAGATAAGAGAGCGAGCCAGACAAGAGAGCAGCGAGCGAGCCAGATATGAGAGCAAGCGAGCAAGCCAGATGTGAGAGAGAGCGAGGCAGATAAGAGAGCGAGACAGACAATTAAGCAAGCGAGCGAGCCAGATATGAGAGCAAGCGAGCGATCCAGATATGAGAGCGAGCCAGACATGAGAGCGAGCAAGCCAGACATGAGAGCGAGCCAGATATGAGAGCAAGCGAGCGAGCCAGATATGAGAGCAAGCAAGCCAGCCAGATATGAGAGCGAGCGAGCCAGATAAGAGAGCGAGCAAGACAAGAGAGCAAGCGAGCTAGCCAGATATGAGAGCAAGCAAGCGAGCCAGATTTGAGAGCAAGCGAGCGAGCCAGATATGAGAGCAAGCGAGCAAGCCAGATATGAGAGCGAGCGAGCCAGATATGCGAGTGAGCCAGATAAGAGAGCGAGCCAGACAAGAGAGCAAGTGAGTGAGCCAGATATGAGAGCAAGCGAGCGAGCCAGATATGAGAGCGAGCCAGATTAGAGAGCAAACCAGACAAGAGAGCAAGCGAGAAAGCCAGATATGAGAGCGAGCGAGCCAGACATGAGAGCAATCGAGCGAGCCAGATATGAGAGCGAGCGAGCCACACATGAGATCAAGCGAGCGAGCCAGATATGAGAGCAAGCGAGCCAGATAAGAGAGCAAGCCAGACAAGAGAGCAAGCGAGCGAGCCAGATATGCTAGCGAGCAAGCCAGATAAGAGAGTGAGCCAGACAAGAGAGCAAGCGAGCGAGCCAGATATGAGAGCAAGCGAGCAAGCCAGATGTGAGAGCGAGACAGATAAGAGAGCAAGTCAGACAATAGAGCAAGTGAGCGAGCCAGATATGCTAGTGAGCAAGCCAGATAAGAGAGCGAGCCAGACAAGAGAGCAAGCGAGCGAGCCAAATATGAGAGCAAGCGAGCGAGCCAGATATGAGAGCGAGCGAGCCAGATAAGAGAGGAAGCCAGACAAGAGAGCAAGCGAGCGAGCCAGATATGCTAGCAAGCAAGCCAGATAAGAGAGCGAGCCAGACAAGAGAGCAAGCGAGCGAGCCAGATATGAGAGCAAGCGAGCAAGCCAGATGTGAGAGCGAGACAGATAAGAGAGCAAGCCAGACAAGAGAGGAAGCGAGCGAGCCAGATATGCTAGTGAGCAAGCCAGATAAGAGAGCTAGCCAGACAAGAGAGCAAGCGAGCGAGCCAGATATGAGAGCAAGCGAGCAAGCCAGATATGAGAGTTAGCCACATAAGAGAGCGAACCAGACAAGAGAGCAAGCAAGAAAGTCAGATATGAGAGCGAGCGAGCCAGACATGAGAGCAAGCGAGCGAGCCAGATATGAGAGCGAGCGAGCGAGCCAGATATGAGAGCGAGCGAGCCAGATAAGAGAGCAAGCCAAACAAGAGAGCAAGCGAGCGAGCCAGATATGCTAGCGAGCAAGCCAGATAAGAGAGCGAGCGAGCGAGCTAGATATGAGAGCAAGCGAGCGAGCCAGATGTGAGAGCGAGAGAGATAAGAGAGCAGCAAGCGAGCCAGGCCAGATATGAGAGCAAGCGAGCAAGCCAGATGTGAGAGAGTGCGAGGCAGATAAGAGAGCGAGCCAGACAATTAAGCAAGCGAGCGAGCCAGATATGAGAGCAAGCGAGCGATCCAGATATGAGAGCGAGCCAGACATAAGAGCGAGCGAGGCAGATATGAAAGCAAGCGAGCGAGCCAGATATGAGAGCAAGCGAGCCAGCCAGATAAGAGAGCGAGCGAGCCAGATAAGAGTGAGCAAGACAAGAGAGCAAGCGAGCTAGCCAGATATGATAGCGAGCCAGACAAGAGAGCAAGCGAGCGAGCCAGATATGAGAGCAAGCGAGCGAGCCAGATATGAGAGCAAGCGAGCGAGCCAGAAATGAGAGCAAGCGAGCCAGCCAGAAATGAGAGCAAGTGAGCCAGCCAGATGTGAGAGCGAGCGAGCCAGATATGCGAGCGAGCCAGATAAGAGAGCGAGCCAGACAAGAGGGCAAGCGAGAAAGCCAGATATGAGAGCAAGCGAGCCAGACATGAGAGCAAGCGAGCGAGCCAGATATGAGACCGAGCGAGCCAGATAAGAGAGCAAGCCAGACAAGAGAGCAAGCGTGCGAGCCAGATATGCTAGCGAGCAAGCCAGATAAGAGAGCGAGCCAGACAAGAGAGCAAGCGAGCGAGCCAGATATGAGAGCAAGCAAGCCAGATAAGAGAGCGAGCAAGACAAGAGAGCGAGCGAACTAGCCAGATATGAGAGCAAGCGAGCGAGCCAGATTTGAGAGCGAGCGAGAAAGATATGCGAGCGAGCCAGATAAGAGAGCGAGCCAGACAAGAGAGCAAGCGAGCGAGCCAGATATGAGAGCAAGCGAGCGAGCCGGATATGAGAGCAAGCGAGCAAGCCAGATATGAGAGCAATCGAGCGAGCCAGATTTGAGAGCGAGCGAGCCAGATTTGAGAGCGAGCGAGCCGGATATGTGAGCGAGCCATAAAAGAGAGCGAGGCAGACAAGAGAGAAAGCGAGCCAGCCAGATATGAGAGCAAGCGAGCCAGCCAGATATGAGAGCGAGCGAGCCAGATAAGAGAGCGAGCAAGACAAGAGAGCAAGCGAGCGAGCCAGATATGAGAGCGAGCGAGCCAGATATGAGAGCAAGCGAGCCAGCCAGATGTGAGAGCGAGCGAGCCAGATATGCGAGCGAGCCAGACAAGAAAGCAAGCGAGCGAGCCAGATATGAGAGCAAGCGAGCAAGCCAGATATGAGAGCGAGCCAGATAAGAGAGCGAACCAGACAAGAGAGCAAGCGAGAAAGCCAGATATGAGAGCGAGTGAGCCAGACATGAGAGCAAGCGAGCGAGCCAGATATGAGAGCGAGCGAGCCAGACATGAGAGCAAGCGAGCGAGCCAGATATGAGAGCGAGCGAGCCAGATAAGAGAGGAAGCCAGACAAGAGAGCATGCGAGCGAGCCAGATATGCTAGAGAGCAAGCCAGATAAGAGAGCGAGCCAGACAAGAGAGCAAGTGAGCGAGCCAGATATGAGAGCAAGCGAGCAAGCCAGATGTGAGAGCGAGACAAATAAGAGAGCAAGTCAGACAAGAGAGCAAGCGAGCGAGCCAGATATGCTAGCGAGCAAGCCAGATAAGAGAGCGAGCCAGACAAGAGAGCAAGCGAGCGAGCCAGATATGAGAGCAAGCGAGCAAGCCAGATATGAGAGCGAACCAGATAAGAGAGCGAACCAGATAAGAGAGCAAGCGAGAAAGTCAGATATGAGAGCGAGCGAGCCAGACATGAGAGCAAGCGAGCGAGCCAGATATGAGAGCGAGCAAGCCAGATAAGAGAGGAAGCCAGACAAGAGAGCAAGCGAGCGAGCCAGATATGCTAGCGAGCAAGCCAGATAAGAGAGCGAGCCAGACAAGAGAGCAAGCGAGCAAGCCAGATATGAGAGCAAGCGAGCAAGCCAGATGTGAGAGCGAGACAGATAAGAGAGCAAGCCAGACAAGAGAGGAAGCGAGCGAGCCAGATATGCTAGTGAGCAAGCCAGATAAGAGAGCTAGCCAGACAAGAGAGCAAGCGAGCGAGCCAGATATGAGAGCAAGCGAGCAAGCCAGATATGAGAGTTAGCCACATAAGAGAGCGAACCAGACAAGAGAGCAAGCGAGAAAGTCAGATATGAGAGCGAGCGAGCCAGACATGAGAGCAAGCGAGCGAGCCAGATATGAGAGCGAGCGAGCGAGCCAGATATGAGAGCGAGCGAGCCAGATAAGAGAGCAAGCCAGACAAGAGAGCAAGCGAGCGAGCCAGATATGCTAGCGAGCAAGCCAGATAAGAGAGCAAGCGAGCGAGCCAGATGTGAGAGCGAGACAGATAAGAGAGCAGCAAGCGAGCCAGGCCAGATATGAGAGCAAGCGAGCAAGCCAGATGTGAGAGAGTGCGAGGCAGATAAGAGAGCGAGCCAGACAAGAGAGGAAGCGAGCGAGCCAGATATGCTAGTGAGCAAGCCAGATAAGAGAGCGAGCCAGACAAGAGAGCAAGCGAGCGAGCCAGATATGAGAGCAAGCGAGCAAGCCAGATATGAGTTAGCCACATAAGAGAGCGAACCAGACAAGAGAGCAAGCGAGAAAGTCAGATATGAGAGCGAGCGAGCCAGACATGAGAGCAAGCGAGCGAGCCAGATATGAGAGCGAGCGAGCGAGCCAGATATGAGAGCGAGCGAGCCAGATAAGAGAGCAAGCCAGACAAGAGAGCAAGCAAGCGAGCCAGATATGCTAGCGAGCAAGCCAGATAAGAGAGCGAGCGAGCGAGCTAGATATGAGAGCAAGCGAGCGAGCCAGATGTGAGAGCGAGACAGATAAGAGAGCAGCAAGCGAGCCAGGCCAGATATGAGAGCAAGCGAGCGAGCAAGATATGCGAGCGAGCCAGATAAGAGAGCGAGCCAGACAAGAGAGCAGCGAGCGAGCCAGGCCAGATATGAGAGCAAGCGAGCAAGCCAGATGTGAGAGAGAGCGAGGCAGATAAGAGAGCGAGCCAGACAATTAAGCAAGCGAGCGAGCCAGATATGAGAGCAAGCGAGTGATCCAGATATGAGAGCGAGCCAGACATGAGAGCGAGCGAGCCAGATATGAGAGCAAGCGAGCGAGCCAGATATGAGAGCAAGCGAGCCAGCCAGATATGAGAGCGAGCGAGCCAGATAAGAGCGAGCAAGACAAGAGAGCAAGCGAGCTAGCCAGATATGAGAGCGAGCCAGACAAGAGAGCAAGCGAGCGAGCCAGATATGAGAGCAAGCGAGCGAGCCAGAAATGAGAGCAAGCGAGCCAGCCAGAAATGAGAGCAAGTGAGCCAGCCAGATGTGAGAGCGAGCGAGCCAGATATGCGAGCGAGCCAGATAAGAGAGCGAGCCAGATAAGAGAGCGAGCCAGACAAGAGAGCAAGCGAGAAAGCCAGATATGAGAGCAAGCGAGCCAGACATGAGAGCAAACGAGCGAGCCAGATATGAGACTGAGCGAGCCAGATAAGAGAGCAAGCCAGACAAGAGAGCAAGCGTGCGAGCCAGATATGCTAGCGAGCAAGCCAGATAAGAGAGCGAGCCAGACAAGAGAGCAAGAGAGCGAGCCAGATATGAGAGTAAGCGAGCCAGCCAGATATGAGAGCGGGCGAGCCAGATAAGAGAGCGAGCAAGACAAGAGAGCAAGCGAACTAGCCAGATATGAGAGCAAGCGAGCGAGCCAGATTTGAGAGCGAGCGAGAAAGATATGCGAGCGAGCCAGATATGAGAGCGAGTGAGCCAGACATGAGAGCAAGCGAGCGAACCAAATATGAGAGGGAGCAAGCCAAACATGAGAGCAAGCGAGCAAGCCAGATATGAGGGTGAGCGTGCCAGACATGAGAGCAAGCGAGCGAGCAAAATATGAGAGTGAGGGAGCCTGATAAGAGAGCAAGCCAGACAAGAGAGCAAGCGAGCGAGCCAGATATGCTAGCTAGCGAGCCAGATAAGAGAGCGAGCCAGACAAGAGAGCAAGCATGCGAGCCAGATATGAGAGCAAGCGAGCGAGCCGGATATGAGAGCAAGCGAGCAAGCCATATATGAGAGCAAGCGAGCAAGCCAGATTTGAGAGCGAGCGAGCCAGATTTGAGAGCGAGCAAGCCAGATATGTGAGCGAGCCATAAAAGAGAGCGAGACAGACAAGAGAGAAAGCGAGCAAGCCAGATATGAGAGCAAGCTAGCAAGCCAGATATGAGAGCGAGCAAGATAAGAGAGCGAGCCAGACAAGAGAGCAAGCGAGCGAGCCAGATATGAGTGCGAGCGAGCCAGATAAGAGAGCAAGCCAGACAAGAGAGCAAGCGAGCGAGCCAGATATGCTAGCGAGCATGCCAGATAAGAGAGCGAGCCAGACAAGAGAGCAAGCGAGCAAGCCAGATATGAGAGCAAGCGAGCCAGCCAGATATGAGAGCGAGCGAGCAAGACAAGAGAGCAAGCGAACTAGCCAGATATGAGAGCAAGCGAGCGAGCCAGATATGAGAGCAAGCAAGCCAGCCAGATATGAGAGCGAGCGAGCCAGATAAGAGAGTGAGCAAGACAAGAGAGCAAGCGAGCTAGCCAGATATGAGAGCAAGCGAGCGAGCCAGATTTGAGAGCAAGCGAGCGATCCAGATATGAGAGCAAGCGAGCAAGCCAGATATGAGAGCGAGCGAGCCAGATATGCGAGTGAGCAAGATAAGAGAGCGAGCCAGACAAGAGAGCAAGTGAGCGAGCCAGATATGAGAGCGAGCGAGCCAGATAAGAGAGCAAGCCAGACAAGAGAGCAAGCGAGCAAGCCAGATATGAGAGCGAGCGAGCCAGATATGCGAGTGAGCCAGATAAGAGAGCGAGCCAGATATGAGAACAAGCGAGCCAGCCAGATATGAGAGCGAGCGAGCCAGATAAGAGAGCAAGCAAGACAAGAGAGCAAGCGAACTAGCCAGATATGAGAGCAAGCGAGCGAGCCAGATATGAGAGCAAGCAAGCCAGCCAGATATGAGAGCGAGCGAGCCAGATAAGAGAGCGAGCAAGACAAGAGAGCAAGCGAGCTAGCCAGATATGAGAGCAAGCGAGCGAGCCAGATTTGAGAGCAAGCGAGCGAGCCAGATATGAGAGCAAGCGAGCAAGCCAGATATGAGAGCGAGCGAGCCAGATATGCGAGTGAGCCAGATAAGAGAGCGAGCCAGACAAGAGAGCAAGTGAGCGAGCCAAATATGAGAGCGAGCCAGATAAGAGAGCAAACCAGACAAGAGAGCAAGCGAGAAAGCCAGATATGAGAGCGAGCGAGCCAGACATGAGAGCAAGCGAGCGAGCCAGATATGAGAGCGAGAGAGCCAGACATGAGATCAAGAGAGCGAGCCAGATATGAGAGCAAGCGAGCCAGATAAGAGAGCAAGTCAGACAAGAGAGCAAGCGAGTGAGCCAGATATGCTAGCGAGCAAGCCAGATAAGAGAGCGAGCCAGACAAGAGAGCAAGCGAGCGAGCCAGATATGAGAGCAAGCGAGCAAGCCAGATATGAGAGCGAGCCACATAAGAGAGCGAACCAGACAAGAGAGCAAGCGAGAAAGTCAGATATGAGAGCGAGCGAGCCAGACATGAGAGCAAGCGAGCGAGCCAGATATGATAACGAGCGAGCCAGATAAGAGAGCAAGCCAGACAAGAGAGCAAGCGAGCGAGCCAGATATGCTAGCGAGCAAGCCAGATAAGAGAGCGAGCGAGCGAGCTAGATATGAGAGCAAGCGAGCGAGCCAGATGTGAGAGCGAGACAGATAAGAGAGCAAGTCAGACAAGAGAGCAAGCGAGCGAGCAAGATATGCGAGCGAGCCAGATAAGAGAGCGAGCCAGACAAGAGAGCAGCGAGCGAGCCAGGCCAGATATGAGAGCAAGCGAGCAAGCCAGATGTGAGAGAGAGCGAGGCAGATAAGAGAGCGAGCCAGACAATTAAGCAAGCGAGCGAGCCAGATATGAGAGCAAGCGAGTGATCCAGATATGAGAGCGAGCCAGACATGAGAGCGAGAGAGCCAGATATGAGAGCAAGCGAGCGAGCCAGATATGAGAGCAAGCGAGCCAGCCAGATATGAGAGCGAGCGAGCCAGATAAGAGTGAGCAAGACAAGAGAGCAAGCGAGCTAGCCAGATATGAGAGCGAGCCAGACAAGAGAGCAAGCGAGCGAGCCAGATATGAGAGCAAGCGAGCGAGCCAGAAATGAGAGCAAGCGAGCCAGCCAGAAATGAGAGCAAGTGAGCCAGCCAGATGTGAGAGCGAGCGAGCCAGATATGCGAGCGAGCCAGATAAGAGAGCGAGCCAGATAAGAGAGCGAGCCAGACAAGAGAGCAAGCGAGAAAGCCAGATATGAGAGCAAGCGAGCCAGACATGAGAGCAAACGAGCGAGCCAGATATGAGACTGAGCGAGCCAGATAAGAGAGCAAGCCAGACAAGAGAGCAAGCGTGCGAGCCAGATATGCTAGCGAGCAAGCCAGATAAGAGAGCGAGCCAGACAAGAGAGCAAGAGAGCGAGCCAGATATGAGAGTAAGCGAGCCAGCCAGATATGAGAGCGGGCGAGCCAGATAAGAGAGCGAGCAAGACAAGAGAGCAAGCGAACTAGCCAGATATGAGAGCAAGCGAGCGAGCCAGATTTGAGAGCGAGCGAGAAAGATATGCGAGCGAGCCAGATATGAGAGCGAGTGAGCCAGACATGAGAGCAAGCGAGCGAACCAAATATGAGAGGGAGCAAGCCAAACATGAGAGCAAGCGAGCAAGCCAGATATGAGGGTGAGCGTGCCAGACATGAGAGCAAGCGAGCGAGCAAAATATGAGAGTGAGGGAGCCTGATAAGAGAGCAAGCCAGACAAGAGAGCAAGCGAGCGAGCCAGATATGCTAGCTAGCGAGCCAGATAAGAGAGCGAGCCAGACAAGAGAGCAAGCATGCGAGCCAGATATGAGAGCAAGCGAGCGAGCCGGATATGAGAGCAAGCGAGCAAGCCATATATGAGAGCAAGCGAGCGAGCCAGATTTGAGAGCGAGCGAGCCAGATTTGAGAGCGAGCAAGCCAGATATGTGAGCGAGCCATAAAAGAGAGCGAGACAGACAAGAGAGAAAGCGAGCAAGCCAGATATGAGAGCAAGCTAGCAAGCCAGATATGAGAGCGAGCAAGATAAGAGAGCGAGCCAGACAAGAGAGCAAGCGAGCGAGCCAGATATGAGTGCGAGCGAGCCAGATAAGAGAGCAAGCCAGACAAGAGAGCAAGCGAGCGAGCCAGATATGCTAGCGAGCAAGCCAGATAAGAGAGCGAGCCAGACAAGAGAGCAAGCGAGCAAGCCAGATATTAGAGCAAGCGAGCCAGCCAGATATGAGAGCGAGCGAGCAAGACAAGAGAGCAAGCGAACTAGCCAGATATGAGAGCAAGCGAGCGAGCCAGATATGAGAGCAAGCAAGCCAGCCAGATATGAGAGCGAGCGAGCCAGATAAGAGAGTGAGCAAGACAAGAGAGCAAGCGAGCTAGCCAGATATGAGAGCAAGCGAGCGAGCCAGATTTGAGAGCAAGCGAGCGATCCAGATATGAGAGCAAGCGAGCAAGCCAGATATGAGAGCGAGCGAGCCAGATATGCGAGTGAGCCAGATAAGAGAGCGAGCCAGACAAGAGAGCAAGTGAGCGAGCCAGATATGAGAGCGAGCGAGCCAGATAAGAGAGCAAGCCAGACAAGAGAGCAAGCGAGCAAGCCAGATATGAGAGCGAGCGAGCCAGATATGCGAGTGAGCCAGATAAGAGAGCGAGCCAGATATGAGAACAAGCGAGCCAGCCAGATATGAGAGCGAGCGAGCCAGATAAGAGAGCTAGCAAGACAAGAGAGCAAGCGAACTAGCCAGATATGAGAGCAAGCGAGCGAGCCAGATATGAGAGCGAGCGAGCCAGATAAGAGAGCAAGCCAGACAAGAGAGCAAGCGAGCGAGCCAGATATGCTAGCGAGCAAGCCAGATAAGAGAGCGAGCCAGACAAGAGAGCAAGCGAGCGAGCCAGATATGCTAGCGAGCAAGCCAGATAAGAGAGCGAGCCAGACAAGAGAGCAAACGAGCGAGCCAGATATGAGAGCAAGCGAGCAAGCCAGATATGAGAGCGAGCCAGATAAGAGAGCGAACCAGACAAGAGAGCAAGCGAGAAAGTCAGATATGAGAGCGAGCGAGCCAGACAAGAGAGCAAGTGAGCGAGCCAGATATGAGAGCGAGCGAGCCAGATAAGAGAGCAAGCCAGACAAGAGAGCAAGCGAGCGAGCCAGATATGCTAGCGAGCAAGCCAGATAAGAGAGCGAGCCAGACAAGAGAGCAAGCGAGCAAGCCAGATATGAGAGCAAGCGAGCCAGCCAGATATGAGAGCGAGCGAGCCAGATAAGAGAGCAAGCAAGACAAGAGAGCAAGCGAACTAGCCAGATATGAGAGCAAGCGAGCGAGCCAGATATGAGAGCGAGCGAGCCAGATAAGAGAGCAAGCCAGACAAGAGAGCAAGCGAGCGAGCCAGATATGCTAGCGAGCAAGCCAGATAAGAGAGCGAGCCAGACAAGAGAGCAAGCGAGCAAGCCAGATATTAGAGCAAGCGAGCCAGCCAGATATGAGAGCGAGCGAGCAAGACAAGAGAGCAAGCGAACTAGCCAGATATGAGAGCAAGCGAGCGAGCCAGATATGAGAGCAAGCAAGCCAGCCAGATATGAGAGCGAGCGAGCCAGATAAGAGAGTGAGCAAGACAAGAGAGCAAGCGAGCTAGCCAGATATGAGAGCAAGCGAGCGAGCCAGATTTGAGAGCAAGCGAGCGATCCAGATATGAGAGCAAGCGAGCAAGCCAGATATGAGAGCGAGCGAGCCAGATATGCGAGTGAGCCAGATAAGAGAGCGAGCCAGACAAGAGAGCAAGTGAGCGAGCCAGATATGAGAGCGAGCGAGCCAGATAAGAGAGCAAGCCAGACAAGAGAGCAAGCGAGCAAGCCAGATATGAGAGCGAGCGAGCCAGATATGCGAGTGAGCCAGATAAGAGAGCGAGCCAGATATGAGAACAAGCGAGCCAGCCAGATATGAGAGCGAGCGAGCCAGATAAGAGAGCTAGCAAGACAAGAGAGCAAGCGAACTAGCCAGATATGAGAGCAAGCGAGCGAGCCAGATATGAGAGCGAGCGAGCCAGATAAGAGAGCAAGCCAGACAAGAGAGCAAGCGAGCGAGCCAGATATGCTAGCGAGCAAGCCAGATAAGAGAGCGAGCCAGACAAGAGAGCAAGCGAGCGAGCCAGATATGCTAGCGAGCAAGCCAGATAAGAGAGCGAGCCAGACAAGAGAGCAAACGAGCGAGCCAGATATGAGAGCAAGCGAGCAAGCCAGATATGAGAGCGAGCCAGATAAGAGAGCGAACCAGACAAGAGAGCAAGCGAGAAAGTCAGATATGAGAGCGAGCGAGCCAGACAAGAGAGCAAGTGAGCGAGCCAGATATGAGAGCGAGCGAGCCAGATAAGAGAGCAAGCCAGACAAGAGAGCAAGCGAGCGAGCCAGATATGCTAGCGAGCAAGCCAGATAAGAGAGCGAGCCAGACAAGAGAGCAAGCGAGCAAGCCAGATATGAGAGCAAGCGAGCCAGCCAGATATGAGAGCGAGCGAGCCAGATAAGAGAGCAAGCAAGACAAGAGAGCAAGCGAACTAGCCAGATATGAGAGCAAGCGAGCGAGCCAGATATGAGAGCGAGCGAGCCAGATAAGAGAGCAAGCCAGACAAGAGAGCAAGCGAGCGAGCCAGATATGCTAGCGAGCAAGCCAGATAAGAGAGCGAGCCAGACAAGAGAGCAAGCGAGCAAGCCAGATATGAGAGCAAGCGAGCCAGCCAGATATGAGAGTGAGCGAGCCAGATAAGAGAGCGAGCCAGACAAGAGAGCAAGTGAGCGAGCCAGATATGAGAGCAAGCGAGCAAGCCAGATATGAGAGCGAGCCAGATAAGAGAGCAAACCAGACAAGAGAGCAAGCGAGAAAGCCAGTTATGAGAGCGAGCGAGCCAGACATGAGAGCAATCGAGCGAGCCAGATATGAGAGCGAGTGAGCCAGACATGAGATCAAGCGAGCGAGCCAGATATGAGAGCAAGCGAGTCAGATAAGAGAGCAAGCCAGACAAGAGAGCAAGCGAGCGAGCCAGATATGCTAGCGAGCAAGCCAGATAAGAGAGCGAGCCAGACAAGAGAGCAAGCGTGCGAGCCAGATATGAGAGCAAGCGAGCAAGCCAGATGTGAGAGCGAGACAGATAAGAGAGCAAGTCAGACAAGAGAGCAAGCGAGCGAGCCAGATATGCTAGCGAGCAAGCCAGATAAGAGAGCGAGCCTGACAAGAGAGCAAGCGAGCAAGCCAGATATGAGAGCAAGCGAGCCAGCCAGATGTGAGAGCGAGCAAGCCAGATATGCGAGCGAGCCAGACAAGAAAGCAAGCGAGCGAGCCAGATATGAGAGCAAGCGAGCAAGCCAGATATGAGAGCGAGCCAGATAAGAGAGCGAACCAAACAAGAGAGCAAGCGAGAAAGCCAGATATGAGAGCGAGCGAGCCAGACATGAGAGCGAGCGAGCCAGATATGAGAGCGAGCGAGCCAGACATGAGAGCAAGCGAGCGAGCCAGATATGAGAGCGAGCGAGCCAGATAAGAGAGCAAGCCAGACAAGAGAGCAAGCGAGCCAGATATGCTAGCGAGCAAGCCAGATAAGAGAGCGAGCCAGACAAGAGAGCAAGCGAGCAAGCCAGATATGAGAGCAAGCGAGCCAGCCAGATATGAGAGCGAGCGAGCCAGATAAGAGAGCGAGCAAGACAAGAGAGCAAGCGAACTAGCCAGATATGAGAGCAAGCGAGCGAGCCAGATATGAGAGCAAGCAAGCCAGCCAGATATGAGAGCGAGCGAGCCAGATAAGAGAGCGAGCAAGACAAGAGAGCAAGCGAGCTAGCCAGATATGAGAGCAAGCGAGCGAGCCAGATTTGAGAGCAAGCGAGCGATTCAGATATGAGAGCAAGCGAGCAAGCCAGATATGAGAGCGAGCGAGCCAGATATGCGAGTGAGCCAGATAAGAGAGCGAGCCAGACAAGAGAGCAAGTGAGCGAGCCAGATATGAGAGCGAGCCAGATAAGAGAGCAAACCAGACAAGAGAGCAAGCGAGAAAGCCAGATATGAGAGCGAGCGAGCCAGACATGAGAGCAATCGAGCGAGCCAGATATGAGAGCGAGCGAGCCAGACATGAGATCAAGAGAGCGAGCCAGATATGCTAGCGAGCAAGCCAGATAAGAGAGCGAGCCAGACAAGAGAGCAAGCGAGCGAGCCAGATATGAGAGCAAGCGAGCAAGCCAGATGTGAGAGCGAGACAGATAAGAGAGCAAGTCAGACAAGAGAGCAAGCGAGCGAGCCAGATATGCTAGCGAGCAAGCCAGATAAGAGAACGAGCCAGACAAGAGAGCAAGCGAGCGAGCCAGATATGAGAGCAAGCGAGCAAGCCAGATAAGAGAGCGAGCCACATAAGAGAGCGAACCAGACAAGAGAGCAAGCGAGAAAGTCAGATATGAGAGCGAGCGAGCCAGACATGAGAGCAAGCGAGCGAGCCAGATATGAGAGCGAGCGAGCCAGATAAGAGAGCAAGCCAGACAAGAGAGCAAGCGTGCGAGCCAGATATGCTAGCGAGCAAGCCAGATAAGAGAGCGAGCGAGCGAGCTAGATATGAGAGCAAGCGAGCGAGCCAGATGTGAGAGCGAGACAGATAAGAGAGCAAGTCAGACAAGAGAGCAAGCGAGCGAGCAAGATATGCGAGCGAGCCAGATAAGAGAGCGAGCCAGACAAGAGAGCAGCGAGCGAGCCAGGCCAGATATGAGAGCAAGCGAGCAAGCCAGATGTGAGAGAGAGCGAGGCAGATAAGAGAGCGAGCCAGACAATTAAGCAAGCGAGCGAGCCAGATATGAGAGCAAGCGAGTGATCCAGATATGAGAGCGAGCCAGACATGAGAACGAGCGAGCCAGATATGCGAGTAAGCGAGCGACCCAGATATGAGAGCAAGCGAGCCAGCCAGATATGAGAGCGAGCGAGCCAGATAAGAGTGAGCAAGACAAGAGAGCAAGCGAGCTAGCCAGATATGAGAGCGAGCCAGACAAGAGAGCAAGCGAGCGAGCCAGATATGAGAGCAAGCGAGCGAGCCAGAAATGAGAGCAAGCGAGCCAGCCAGAAATGAGAGCAAGTGAGCCAGCCAGATGTGAGAGCGAGCGAGCCAGATATGCGAGCGAGCCAGATAAGAGAGCGAGCCAGATAAGAGAGCGAGCCAGACAAGAGAGCAAGCGAGAAAGCCAGATATGAGAGCAAGCGAGCTAGACATGAGAGCAAGCGAGCGAGCCAGATATGAGACTGAGCGAGCCAGATAAGAGAGCAAGCCAGACAAGAGAGCAAGCGTGCGAGCCAGATATGCTAGCGAGCAAGCCAGATAAGAGAGCGAGCCAGACAAGAGAGCAAGCGAGCGAGCCAGATATGAGAGTAAGCGAGCCAGCCAGATATGAGAGCGGGCGAGCCAGATAAGAGAGCGAGCAAGACAAGAGAGCAAGCGAACTAGCCAGATATGAGAGCAAGCGAGCGAGCCAGATTTGAGAGCGAGCGAGAAAGATATGCGAGCGAGCCAGATAAGAGAGCGAGCCAGACAAGAGAGCAAGCGAGCGAGCCAGATATGAGAGCAAGCGAGCGAGCCGGATATGAGAGCAAGCGAGCAAGCCATATATGAGAGCAAGCGAGCGAGCCAGATTTGAGAGCGAGCGAGCCAGATATGTGAGCGAGCCATAAAAGAGAGCGAGACAGACAAGAGAGAAAGCGAGCAAGCCAGATATGAGAGCAAGCTAGCAAGCCAGATATGAGAGCGAGCCAGATAAGAGAGCGAGCCAGACAAGAGAGCAAGCGAGCATGCCAGATATGAGAGCAAGCGAGCCAGCACGATGTGAGAGCGAGCGAGCCAGATATGCGAGCGAGCCAGATAAGAGAGCGAGCCAGACAAGAGAGCATGCGAGCGAGCCAGATATGCTAGCGAGCAAGCCAGATAAGAGAGCGAGCCAGACAAGAGAGCAAGTGAGCGAGCCAGATATGAGAGCAAGCGAGCAAGCCAGATATGAGAGCGAGCCAGATAAGAGAGCAAACCAGACAAGAGAGCAAGCGAGAAAGCCAGTTATGAGAGCGAGCGAGCCAGACATGAGAGCAATCGAGCGAGCCAGATATGAGAGCGAGTGAGCCAGACATGAGATCAAGCGAGCGAGCCAGATATGAGAGCAAGCGAGTCAGATAAGAGAGCAAGCCAGACAAGAGAGCAAGCGAGCGAGCCAGATATGCTAGCGAGCAAGCCAGATAAGAGAGCGAGCCAGACAAGAGAGCAAGCGTGCGAGCCAGATATGAGAGCAAGCGAGCAAGCCAGATGTGAGAGCGAGACAGATAAGAGAGCAAGTCAGACAAGAGAGCAAGCGAGCGAGCCAGATATGCTAGCGAGCAAGCCAGATAAGAGAGCGAGCCTGACAAGAGAGCAAGCGAGCAAGCCAGATATGAGAGCAAGCGAGCCAGCCAGATGTGAGAGCGAGCGAGCCAGATATGCGAGCGAGCCAGACAAGAAAGCAAGCGAGCGAGCAAGCCAGATATGAGAGCGAGCCAGATAAGAGAGCGAACCAAACAAGAGAGCAAGCGAGAAAGCCAGATATGAGAGCGAGCGAGCCAGACATGAGAGCGAGCGAGCCAGATATGAGAGCGAGCGAGCCAGACATGAGAGCAAGCGAGCGAGCCAGATATGAGAGCGAGCGAGCCAGATAAGAGAGCAAGCCAGACAAGAGAGCAAGCGAGCCAGATATGCTAGCGAGCAAGCCAGATAAGAGAGCGAGCCAGACAAGAGAGCAAGCGAGCAATCCAGATATGAGAGCAAGCGAGCCAGCCAGATATGAGAGCGAGCGAGCCAGATAAGAGAGCGAGCAAGACAAGAGAGCAAGCGAACTAGCCAGATATGAGAGCAAGCGAGCGAGCCAGATATGAGAGCAAGCAAGCCAGCCAGATATGAGAGCGAGCGAGCCAGATAAGAGAGCGAGCAAGACAAGAGAGCAAGCGAGCTAGCCAGATATGAGAGCAAGCGAGCGATTCAGATTTGAGAGCAAGCGAGCGATCCAGATATGAGAGCGAGCGAGCCAGATATGCGAGTGAGCCAGATAAGAGAGCGAGCCAGACAAGAGAGCAAGTGAGCGAGCCAGATATGAGAGCGAGCCAGATAAGAGAGCAAACCAGACAAGAGAGCAAGCGAGAAAGCCAGATATGAGAGCGAGCGAGCCAGACATGAGAGCAATCGAGCGAGCCAGATATGAGAGCGAGCGAGCCAGACATGAGATCAAGAGAGCGAGCCAGATATGCTAGCGAGCAAGCCAGATAAGAGAGCGAGCCAGACAAGAGAGCAAGCGAGCGAGCCAGATATGAGAGCAAGCGAGCAAGCCAGATGTGAGAGCGAGACAGATAAGAGAGCAAGTCAGACAAGAGAGCAAGCGAGCGAGCCAGATATGCTAGCGAGCAAGCCAGATAAGAGAGCGAGCCAGACAAGAGAGCAAGCGAGCGAGCCAGATATGAGAGCAAGCGAGCAAGCCAGATAAGAGAGCGAGCCACATAAGAGAGCGAACCAGACAAGAGAGCAAGCGAGAAAGTCAGATATGAGAGCGAGCGAGCCAGACATGAGAGCAAGCGAGCGAGCCAGATATGAGAGCGAGCGAGCCAGATAAGAGAGCAAGCCAGACAAGAGAGCAAGCGTGCGAGCCAGATATGCTAGCGAGCAAGCCAGATAAGAGAGCGAGCGAGCGAGCTAGATATGAGAGCAAGCGAGCGAGCCAGATGTGAGAGCGAGACAGATAAGAGAGCAAGTCAGACAAGAGAGCAAGCGAGCGAGCCAGATATGCTAGCGAGCAAGCCAGATAAGAGAGCGAGCCAGACAAGAGAGCAAGCGAGCGAGCCAGATATGAGAGCAAGCGAGCAAGCCAGATAAGAGAGCGAGCCACATAAGAGAGCGAACCAGACAAGAGAGCAAGCGAGAAAGTCAGATATGAGAGCGAGCGAGCCAGACATGAGAGCAAGCGAGCGAGCCAGATATGAGAGCGAGCGAGCCAGATAAGAGAGCAAGCCAGACAAGAGAGCAAGCGTGCGAGCCAGATATGCTAGCGAGCAAGCCAGATAAGAGAGCGAGCGAGCGAGCTAGATATGAGAGCAAGCGAGCGAGCCAGATGTGAGAGCGAGACAGATAAGAGAGCAAGTCAGACAAGAGAGCAAGCGAGCGAGCAAGATATGCGAGCGAGCCAGATAAGAGAGCGAGCCAGACAAGAGAGCAGCGAGCGAGCCAGGCCAGATATGAGAGCAAGCGAGCAAGCCAGATGTGAGAGAGAGCGAGGCAGATAAGAGAGCGAGCCAGACAATTAAGCAAGCGAGCGAGCCAGATATGAGAGCAAGCGAGTGATCCAGATATGAGAGCGAGCCAGACATGAGAACGAGCGAGCCAGATATGCGTGTAAGCGAGCGACCCAGATATGAGAGCAAGCGAGCCAGCCAGATATGAGAGCGAGCGAGCCAGATAAGAGTGAGCAAGACAAGAGAGCAAGCGAGCTAGCCAGATATGAGAGCGAGCCAGACAAGAGAGCAAGCGAGCGAGCCAGATATGAGAGCAAGCGAGCGAGCCAGAAATGAGAGCAAGCGAGCCAGCCAGAAATGAGAGCAAGTGAGCCAGCCAGATGTGAGAGCGAGCGAGCCAGATATGCGAGCGAGCCAGATAAGAGAGCGAGCCAGATAAGAGAGCGAGCCAGACAAGAGAGCAAGCGAGAAAGCCAGATATGAGAGCAAGCGAGCCAGACATGAGAGCAAGCGAGCGAGCCAGATATGAGACTGAGCGAGCCAGATAAGAGAGTAAGCCAGACAAGAGAGCAAGCGTGCGAGCCAGATATGCTAGCGAGCAAGCCAGATAAGAGAGCGAGCCAGACAAGAGAGCAAGCGAGCGAGCCAGATATGAGAGTAAGCGAGCCAGCCAGATATGAGAGTAAGCGAGCCAGATAAGAGAGCGAGCAAGACAAGAGAGCAAGCGAACTAGCCAGATATGAGAGCAAGCGAGCGAGCCAGATTTGAGAGCGAGCGAGAAAGATATGCGAGCGAGCCAGATAAGAGAGCGAGCCAGACAAGAGAGCAAGCGAGCGAGCCAGATATGAGAGCAAGCGAGCGAGCCGGATATGAGAGCAAGCGAGCAAGCCATATATGAGAGCAAGCGAGCGAGCCAGATTTGAGAGCGAGCGAGCCAGATATGTGAGCGAGCCATAAAAGAGAGCGAGACAGACAAGAGAGAAAGCGAGCAAGCCAGATATGAGAGCAAGCTAGCAAGCCAGATATGAGAGCGAGCCAGATAAGAGAGCGAGCCAGACAAGAGAGCAAGCGAGCATGCCAGATATGAGAGCAAGCGAGCCAGCACGATGTGAGAGCGAGCGAGCCAGATATGCGAGCGAGCCAGATAAGAGAGCGAGCCAGACAAGAGAGCATGCGAGCGAGCCAGATATGCTAGCGAGCAAGCCAGATAAGAGAGCGAGCCAGACAAGAGAGCAAGTGAGCGAGCCAGATATGAGAGCAAGCGAGCAAGCCAGATATGAGAGCGAGCCAGATAAGAGAGCAAACCGGACAAGAGAGCAAGCGAGAAAGCCAGTTATGAGAGCGAGCGAGCCAGACATGAGAGCAATCGAGCGAGCCAGATATGAGAGCGAGTGAGCCAGACATGAGATCAAGCGAGCGAGCCAGATATGAGAGCAAGCGAGTCAGATAAGAGAGCAAGCCAGACAAGAGAGCAAGCGAGCGAGCCAGATATGCTAGCGAGCAAGCCAGATAAGAGAGCGAGCCAGACAAGAGAGCAAGCGTGCGAGCCAGATATGAGAGCAAGCGAGCAAGCCAGATGTGAGAGCGAGACAGATAAGAGAGCAAGTCAGACAAGAGAGCAAGCGAGCGAGCCAGATATGCTAGCGAGCAAGCCAGATAAGAGAGCGAGCCTGACAAGAGAGCAAGCGAGCAAGCCAGATATGAGAGCAAGCGAGCCAGCCAGATGTGAGAGCGAGCGAGCCAGATATGCGAGCGAGCCAGACAAGAAAGCAAGCGAGCGAGCCAGATATGAGAGCAAGCGAGCAAGCCAGATATGAGAGCGAGCCAGATAAGAGAGCGAACCAAACAAGAGAGCAAGCGAGAAAGCCAGATATGAGAGCGAGCGAGCCAGACATGAGAGCGAGCGAGCCAGATATGAGAGCGAGCGAGCCAGACATGAGAGCAAGCGAGCGAGCCAGATATGAGAGCGAGCGAGCCAGATAAGAGAGCAAGCCAGACAAGAGAGCAAGCGAGCCAGATATGCTAGCGAGCAAGCCAGATAAGAGAGCGAGCCAGACAAGAGAGCAAGCGAGCAAGCCAGATATGAGAGCAAGCGAGCCAGCCAGATATGAGAGCGAGCGAGCCAGATAAGAGAGCGAGCAAGACAAGAGAGCAAGCGAACTAGCCAGATATGAGAGCAAGCGAGCGAGCCAGATATGAGAGCAAGCAAGCCAGCCAGATATGAGAGCGAGCGAGCCAGATAAGAGAGCGAGCAAGACAAGAGAGCAAGCGAGCTAGCCAGATATGAGAGCAAGCGAGCGATTCAGATTTGAGAGCAAGCGAGCGATCCAGATATGAGAGCGAGCGAGCCAGATATGCGAGTGAGCCAGATAAGAGAGCGAGCCAGACAAGAGAGCAAGTGAGCGAGCCAGATATGAGAGCGAGCCAGATAAGAGAGCAAACCAGACAAGAGAGCAAGCGAGAAAGCCAGATATGAGAGCGAGCGAGCCAGACATGAGAGCAATCGAGCGAGCCAGATATGAGAGCGAGCGAGCCAGACATGAGATCAAGAGAGCGAGCCAGATATGCTAGCGAGCAAGCCAGATAAGAGAGCGAGCCAGACAAGAGAGCAAGCGAGCGAGCCAGATATGAGAGCAAGCGAGCAAGCCAGATGTGAGAGCGAGACAGATAAGAGAGCAAGTCAGACAAGAGAGCAAGCGAGCGAGCCAGATATGCTAGCGAGCAAGCCAGATAAGAGAGCGAGCCAGACAAGAGAGCAAGCGAGCGAGCCAGATATGAGAGCAAGCGAGCAAGCCAGATAAGAGAGCGAGCCACATAAGAGAGCGAACCAGACAAGAGAGCAAGCGAGAAAGTCAGATATGAGAGCGAGCGAGCCAGACATGAGAGCAAGCGAGCGAGCCAGATATGAGAGCGAGCGAGCCAGATAAGAGAGCAAGCCAGACAAGAGAGCAAGCGTGCGAGCCAGATATGCTAGCGAGCAAGCCAGATAAGAGAGCGAGCGAGCGAGCTAGATATGAGAGCAAGCGAGCGAGCCAGATGTGAGAGCGAGACAGATAAGAGAGCAAGTCAGACAAGAGAGCAAGCGAGCGAGCAAGATATGCGAGCGAGCCAGATAAGAGAGCGAGCCAGACAAGAGAGCAGCGAGCGAGCCAGGCCAGATATGAGAGCAAGCGAGCAAGCCAGATGTGAGAGAGAGCGAGGCAGATAAGAGAGCGAGCCAGACAATTAAGCAAGCGAGCGAGCCAGATATGAGAGCAAGCGAGTGATCCAGATATGAGAGCGAGCCAGACATGAGAACGAGCGAGCCAGATATGCGAGTAAGCGAGCGACCCAGATATGAGAGCAAGCGAGCCAGCCAGATATGAGAGCGAGCGAGCCAGATAAGAGTGAGCAAGACAAGAGAGCAAGCGAGCTAGCCAGATATGAGAGCGAGCCAGACAAGAGAGCAAGCGAGCGAGCCAGATATGAGAGCAAGCGAGCGAGCCAGAAATGAGAGCAAGCGAGCCAGCCAGAAATGAGAGCAAGTGAGCCAGCCAGATGTGAGAGCGAGCGAGCCAGATATGCGAGCGAGCCAGATAAGAGAGCGAGCCAGATAAGATAGCGAGCCAGACAAGAGAGCAAGCGAGAAAGCCAGATATGAGAGCAAGCGAGCCAGACATGAGAGCAAGCGAGCGAGCCAGATATGAGACTGAGCGAGCCAGATAAGAGAGTAAGCCAGACAAGAGAGCAAGCGTGCGAGCCAGATATGCTAGCGAGCAAGCCAGATAAGAGAGCGAGCCAGACAAGAGAGCAAGCGAGCGAGCCAGATATGAGAGTAAGCGAGCCAGCCAGATATGAGAGTAAGCGAGCCAGATAAGAGAGCGAGCAAGACAAGAGAGCAAGCGAACTAGCCAGATATGAGAGCAAGCGAGCGAGCCAGATTTGAGAGCGAGCGAGAAAGATATGCGAGCGAGCCAGATAAGAGAGCGAGCCAGACAAGAGAGCAAGCGAGCGAGCCAGATATGAGAGCAAGCGAGCGAGCCGGATATGAGAGCAAGCAAGCAAGCCATATATGAGAGCAAGCGAGCGAGCCAGATTTGAGAGCGAGCGAGCCAGATATGTGAGCGAGCCATAAAAGAGAGCGAGACAGACAAGAGAGAAAGCGAGCAAGCCAGATATGAGAGCAAGCTAGCAAGCCAGATATGAGAGCGAGCCAGATAAGAGAGCGAGCCAGACAAGAGAGCAAGCGAGCATGCCAGATATGAGAGCAAGCGAGCCAGCACGATGTGAGAGCGAGCGAGCCAGATATGCGAGCGAGCCAGATAAGAGAGCGAGCCAGACAAGAGAGCATGCGAGCGAGCCAGATATGAGAGCAAGCGAGCTAGCCAGATATGAGAGCAAGCAAGCCAGATGTGAGAGCGAGCGAGCCAGATATGCGAGCGAGCCAGATAAGAGAGCGAGCCAAACAAGAGAGCAAGCGAGCCAGATATGAGAGCAAGCGAGCAAGCCAGATTTGAGAGAGAGCGAGGCAGATAAGAGAGCGAGCCAGACAATTAAGCAAGCGAGCGAGTCAGATATGAGAGCAAGCGAGCGATCCAGATATGAGAGCGAGCCAGACATGAGAGCGAGCCAGCCAGATATGAAAGCAAGCGAGCCAGCCAGATATGAGAGCAAGCGAGCCAGCCAGATAAGAGAGCGAGCGAGCCAGATAAGAGAGCGAGCAAGACAAGAGAGAAAGTGAGCTAGCCAGATATGAGAGCGAGCCAGACAAGAGAGCAAGCGAGCGAGCCAGATATGAGAGCAAGCGAGCGAGCCAGATATGAGAGCAAGCGAGCGAGCCAGAAATGAGAGCAAGCGAGCCAGCCAGAAATGAGAGCAAGCGAGCCAGCCAGATGTGAGAGCGAGCTAGCCAGATATGCGAGCGAGCCAGATAAGAGAGCGAGCCAGACAAGAGAGCAAGCGAGAAAGCCAGATATGAGAGCGAGCGAGCCAGACATGAGAGCAAGCGAGCGAGCCAGATATGAGAGCGAGCGAGCCAGATAAGAGAGCAAGCCAGACAAGAGAGCAAGCGTGCGGGCCAGATATTCTAGCGAGCAAGCCAGATAAGAGAGCGAGCCAGACAAGAGCAAGCGAGCGAGCCAGATATGAGAGCAAGCGAGCCAGCCAGATATGAGAGCGAGCGAGCCAGATAAGAGAGCGAGCAAGAAGAGAGAGCAAGCGAGCGAGCCAGATATGAGAGCGAGCGAGCCAGATATGAGAGCAAGCGAGCCAGCCAGATGTGAGAGCGAGCGAGCCAGATATGCGAGCGAGCCAGACAAGAAAGCAAGCGAGCGAGCCAGATATGAGAGCAAGCGAGAAAGCCAGATATGAGAGCGAGCCAGATAAGAGAGGGAACCAGACAAGAGAGCAAGCGAGAAAGCCAGACATGAGAGCAAGCGAGCGAGCCAGATATGAGAGCGAGCGAGCCAGACATGAGAGCAAGCGAGCGAGCCAGATATGAGAGCGAGCGAGCCAGATAAGAGAGCAAGCCAGACAAGATAGCAAGCGAGCGAGCCAGATATGCTAGCGAGCAAGCCAGATAAGAGAGCGAGCCAGACAAGAGAGCAAGCGAGCGAGCAAGATATGAGAGCAAGCGAGCCAGCCAGATATGAGAGCGAGCGAGCCAGATAAGAGAGCGAGCAAGACAAGAGAGCAAGCGAACTAGCCAGATATGAGAGCAAGCGAGCAAGCCAGATTTGAGAGCGAGCGAGCCAGATATGCGAGCGAGCCAGATAAGAGAGCGAGCCAGACAAGAGAGCAATCGAGCGAGCCAGATATGAGAGCAAGCGAGCGAGCCGGATATGAGAGCAAGCGAGCAAGCCAGATATGAGAGCAAGCGAGCGAGCCAGATTTGAGAGCGAGCGAGCCAGATATGTGAGCGAGCCATAAAATAGAGCGAGACAGACAAGAGAGCAAGCGAGCGAGTCAGATATGAGAGCAAGCTAGCAAGCCAGATATAAGCGCAAGCCAGATAAGAGAGCGACCCAGACAAGAGAGCAAGCGAGCGAGCCAGATATGAGAGCAAGCGAGCAAGCCAGATGTGAGAGAGAGCGAGGCAGATAAGAGAGCGAGCCAGACAATTAAGCAAGCGAGCCAGATATGAGAGCAAGCGAGCGATCCAGATATGAGAGCGAGCCAGACATGAGAGCGAGCGAGCCAGATATGAGAGCAAGCGAGCGAGCCAGGTATGAGAGCAAGCAAGCCAGTCAGATGTGAGAGCGAGCGAGCCAGATATGCGAGCAAGCTAGATAAGAGAGCGAGCCAGACAAGAGAGCAAGCGAGCGAGCCAGATATGAGAGCAAGCGAGCAAGCCAGATGTGAGAGAGAGCGAGGCAGATAAGAGAGCGAGCCAGACAATTAAGCAAGCGAGAGAGCCAGATATTAGAGCAAGCGAGCGATCCAGATATGAGAGCAAGCCAGACATGAGAGCGAGAGAGCCAGATATGAGAGCAAGCGAGCGAGCCAGATATGAGAGCAAGCGAGCCAGCCAGATATGAGAGCGAGCGAGCCAGATAAGAGAGCGAGCAAGACAAGAGAGCAAGCGAGCGAGCCAGATATGCGAGCGAGCCAGACAAGAGAGCAAGCGAGAGAGCCAGATATGAGAGCAAGCGAGCGAGCCAGATTTGAGAGCGAGCGAGAAAGATATGCGAGCGAGCCAGATATGAGAGCGAGTGAGCCAGACATGAGAGCAAGCGAGCGAACCAAATATGAGAGGGAGCAAGCCAAACATGAGAGCAAGCGAGCAAGCCAGATATGAGGGTGAGCGTGCCAGACATGAGAGCAAGCGAGCGAGCAAAATATGAGAGCGAGCCAGATAAGAGAGCAAACCAGACAAGAGAGCAAGCGAGAAAGCCAGATATGAGAGCGAGCGAGCCAGACATGAGAGCAAGCGAGCGAGCCAGATATGAGAGCGAGAGAGCCAGACATGAGATCAAGAGAGCGAGCCAGATATGAGAGCAAGCGAGCCAGATAAGAGAGCAAGTCAGACAAGAGAGCAAGCGAGTGAGCCAGATATGCTAGCGAGCAAGCCAGATAAGAGAGCGAGCCAGACAAGAGAGCAAGCGTGCGAGCCAGATATGCGAGCAAGCCAGATAAGAGAGCGAGCCAGATAAGAGAGAGAGCCAGACAAGAGAGCAAGCGAGAAAGCCAGATATGAGAGCAAGCGAGCCAGACATGAGAGCAAACGAGCGAGCCAGATATGAGACTGAGCGAGCCAGATAAGAGAGCAAGCCAGACAAGAGAGCAAGCGTGCGAGCCAGATATGCTAGCGAGCAAGCCAGATAAGAGAGCGAGCCAGACAAGAGAGCAAGAGAGCGAGCCAGATATGAGAGTAAGCGAGCCAGCCAGATATGAGAGCGGGCGAGCCAGATAAGAGAGCGAGCAAGACAAGAGAGCAAGCGAACTAGCCAGATATGAGAGCAAGCGAGCGAGCCAGATTTGAGAGCGAGCGAGAAAGATATGCGAGCGAGCCAGATATGAGAGCGAGTGAGCCAGACATGAGAGCAAGCGAGCGAACCAAATATGAGAGGGAGCAAGCCAAACATGAGAGCAAGCGAGCAAGCCAGATATGAGGGTGAGCGTGCCAGACATGAGAGCAAGCGAGCGAGCAAAATATGAGAGCGAGCCAGATAAGAGAGCAAACCAGACAAGAGAGCAAGCGAGAAAGCCAGATATGAGAGCGAGCGAGCCAGACATGAGAGCAAGCGAGCGAGCCAGATATGAGAGTGAGAGAGCCAGACATGAGATCAAGAGAGCGAGCCAGATATGAGAGCAAGCGAGCCAGATAAGAGAGCAAGTCAGACAAGAGAGCAAGCGAGTGAGCCAGATATGCTAGCGAGCAAGCCAGATAAGAGAGCGAGCCAGACAAGAGAGCAAGCGAGCGAGCCAGATATGAGAGCAAGCGAGCAAGCCAGATATGAGAGCGAGCCACATAAGAGAGCGAACCAGACAAGAGAGCAAGCGAGAAAGTCAGATATGAGAGCGAGCGAGCCAGACATGAGAGCAAGCGAGCGAGCCAGATATGAGAACGAGCGAGCCAGATAAGAGAGCAAGCCAGACAAGAGAGCAAGCGAGCGAGCCAGATATGCTAGCGAGCAAGCCAGATAAGAGAGCGAGCGAGCGAGCTAGATATGAGAGCAAGCGAGCGAGCCAGATGTGAGAGCGAGACAGATAAGAGAGCAAGTCAGACAAGAGAGCAAGCGAGCGAGCAAGATATGCGAGCGAGCCAGATAAGAGAGCGAGCCAGACAAGAGAGCAGCGAGCGAGCCAGGCCAGATATGAGAGCAAGTGAGCAAGCCAGATGTGAGAGAGAGCGAGGCAGATAAGAGAGCGAGCCAGACAATTAAGCAAGCGAGCGAGCCAGATATGAGAGCAAGCGAGTGATCCAGATATGAGAGCGAGCCAGACATGAGAGCGAGCGAGCCAGATATGAAAGCAAGCGAGCGAGCCAGATATGAGAGCAAGCGAGCCAGCCAGATATGAGAGCGAGCGAGCCAGATAAGAGTGAGCAAGACAAGAGAGCAAGCGAGCTAGCCAGATATGAGAGCGAGCCAGACAAGAGAGCAAGCGAGCGAGCCAGATATGAGAGCAAGCGAGCGAGCCAGAAATGAGAGCAAGCGAGCCAGCCAGAAATGAGAGCAAGTGAGCCAGCCAGATGTGAGAGCGAGCGAGCCAGATATGCGAGCGAGCCAGATAAGAGAGCGAGTGAGCCAGACATGAGAGCAAGCGAGCGAACCAAATATGAGAGGGAGCAAGCCAAACATGAGAGCAAGCGAGCAAGCCAGATATGAGGGTGAGCGTGCCAGACATGAGAGCAAGCGAGCGAGCAAAATATGAGAGTGAGGGAGCCTGATAAGAGAGCAAGCCAGACAAGAGAGCAAGCGAGCGAGCCAGATATGCTAGCTAGCGAGCCAGATAAGAGAGCGAGCCAGACAAGAGAGCAAGCATGCGAGCCAGATATGAGAGCAAGCGAGCGAGCCGGATATGAGAGCAAGCGAGCAAGCCATATATGAGAGCAAGCGAGCGAGCCAGATTTGAGAGCGAGCGAGCCAGATTTGAGAGCGAGCAAGCCAGATATGTGAGCGAGCCATAAAAGAGAGCGAGACAGACAAGAGAGAAAGCGAGCAAGCCAGATATGAGAGCAAGCTAGCAAGCCAGATATGAGAGCGAGCAAGATAAGAGAGCGAGCCAGACAAGAGAGCAAGCGAGCGAGCCAGATATGAGTGCGAGCGAGCCAGATAAGAGAGCAAGCCAGACAAGAGAGCAAGCGAGCGAGCCAGATATGCTAGCGAGCAAGCCAGATAAGAGAGCGAGCCAGACAAGAGAGCAAGCGAGCAAGCCAGATATGAGAGCAAGCGAGCCAGCCAGATATGAGAGCGAGCGAGCAAGACAAGAGAGCAAGCGAACTAGCCAGATATGAGAGCAAGCGAGCGAGCCAGATATGAGAGCAAGCAAGCCAGCCAGATATGAGAGCGAGCGAGCCAGATAAGAGAGTGAGCAAGACAAGAGAGCAAGCGAGCTAGCCAGATATGAGAGCAAGCGAGCGAGCCAGATTTGAGAGCAAGCGAGCGATCCAGATATGAGAGCAAGCGAGCAAGCCAGATATGAGAGCGAGCGAGCCAGATATGCGAGTGAGCCAGATAAGAGAGCGAGCCAGACAAGAGAGCAAGTGAGCGAGCCAGATATGAGAGCGAGCGAGCCAGATAAGAGAGCAAGCCAGACAAGAGAGCAAGCGAGCAAGCCAGATATGAGAGCGAGCGAGCCAGATATGCGAGTGAGCCAGATAAGAGAGCGAGCCAGATATGAGAACAAGCGAGCCAGCCAGATATGAGAGCGACCGAGCCAGATAAGAGAGCAAGCAAGACAAGAGAGCAAGCGAACTAGCCAGATATGAGAGCAAGCGAGCGAGCCAGATATGAGAGCAAGCAAGCCAGCCAGATATGAGAGCGAGCGAGCCAGATAAGAGAGCGAGCAAGACAAGAGAGCAAGCGAGCTAGCCAGATATGAGAGCAAGCGAGCGAGCCAGATTTGAGAGCAAGCGAGCGAGCCAGATATGAGAGCAAGCGAGCAAGCCAGATATGAGAGCGAGCGAGCCAGATATGCGAGTGAGCCAGATAAGAGAGCGAGCCAGACAAGAGAGCAAGTGAGCGAGCCAGATATGAGAGCGAGCCAGATAAGAGAGCAAACCAGACAAGAGAGCAAGCGAGAAAGCCAGATATGAGAGCGAGCGAGCCAGATATGAGAGCAATCGAGCGAGCCAGATATGAGAGCGAGCGAGCCAGACATGAGATCAAGCGAGCGAGCCAGATATGAGAGCAAGCGAGCCAGATAAGAGAGCAAGCCAGACAAGAGAGCAAGCGAGCGAGCCAGATATGCTAGAGAGCAAGCCAGATAAGAGAGCGAGACAGACAAGAGAGCAAGCGAGCGAGCCAGATATGAGAGCAAGCGAGCAAGCCAGATGTGAGAGCGAGACAGATAAGAGAGCAAGTCAGACAAGAGAGCAAGCGAGCGAGCCAGATATGCTAGCGAGCAAGCCAGATAAGAGAGCGAGCCAGACAAGAGAGCAAACGAGCGAGCCAGATATGAGAGCAAGCGAGCAAGCCAGATATGAGAGCGAGCCAGATAAGAGAGCGAACCAGACAAGAGAGCAAGCGAGAAAGTCAGATATGAGAGCGAGCGAGCCAGACAAGAGAGCAAGTGAGCGAGCCAGATATGAGAGCGAGCGAGCCAGATAAGAGAGCAAGCCAGACAAGAGAGCAAGCGAGCGAGCCAGATATGCTAGCGAGCAAGCCAGATAAGAGAGCGAGCCAGACAAGAGAGCAAGCGAGCAAGCCAGATATGAGAGCAAGCGAGCCAGCCAGATATGAGAGCGAGCGAGCCAGATAAGAGAGCAAGCAAGACAAGAGAGCAAGCGAACTAGCCAGATATGAGAGCAAGCGAGCGAGCCAGATATGAGAGCGAGCGAGCCAGATAAGAGAGCAAGCCAGACAAGAGAGCAAGCGAGCGAGCCAGATATGCTAGCGAGCAAGCCAGATAAGAGAGCAAGCCAGACAAGAGAGCAAGCGAGCAAGCCAGATATGAGAGTAAGCGAGCCAGCCAGATATGAGAGTGAGCGAGCCAGATAAGAGAGCGAGCCAGACAAGAGAGCAAGTGAGCGAGCCAGATATGAGAGCAAGCGAGCAAGCCAGATATGAGAGCGAGCCAGATAAGAGAGCAAACCAGACAAGAGAGCAAGCGAGAAAGCCAGTTATGAGAGCGAGCGAGCCAGACATGAGAGCAATCGAGCGAGCCAGATATGAGAGCGAGTGAGCCAGACATGAGATCAAGCGAGCGAGCCAGATATGAGAGCAAGCGAGTCAGATAAGAGAGGAAGCCAGACAAGAGAGCAAGCGAGCGAGCCAGATATGCTAGCGAGCAAGCCAGATAAGAGAGCGAGCCAGACAAGAGAGCAAGCGAGCAAGCCAGATATGAGAGCAAGCGAGCCAGCCAAATATGAGAGCGAGCGAGCCAGATAAGAGAGCGAGCAAGACAAGAGAGCAAGCGAGCTAGCCAGATATGAGAGCAAGCGAGCGAGCCAGATTTGAGAGCAAGCGAGCGAGCCAGATATGAGAGCAAGCGAGCAAGCCAGATATGAGAGCGAGCGAGCCAGATATGCGAGTGAACCAGATAAGAGAGCGAGCCAGACAAGAGAGCAAGCGAGCGAGTCAGATATGAGAGCAAGCGAGCGATCCAGATATGAGAGCGAGCCAGACATGAGAGCGAGCCAGCCAGATATGAAAGCAAGTGAGCCAGCCAGATATGAGAGCAAGCGAGCCAGCCAGATAAGAGAGCGAGCGAGCCAGATAAGAGAGCGAGCAAGACAAGAGAGAAAGTGAGCTAGCCAGATATGAGAGCGAGCCAGACAAGAGAGCAAGCGAGCGAGTCAGATATGAGAGCAAGCGAGCGAGCCAGATATGAGAGCAAGCGAGAGAGCCAGAAATGAGAGCAAGCGAGCCAGCCAGAAATGAGAGCAAGCGAGCCAGCCAGATGTGAGAGCGAGCTAGCCAGATATGCGAGCGAGCCAGATAAGAGAGCAAGCCAGACAAGAGAGCAAGCGTGCGGGCCAGATATTCTAGCGAGCAAGCCAGATAAGAGAGCGAGCCAGACAAGAGCAAGCGAGCGAGCCAGATATGAGAGCAAGCGAGCCAGCCAGATATGAGAGCGAGCGAGCCAGATAAGAGAGCGAGCAAGAAGAGAGAGCAAGCGAGCGAGCCAGATATGAGAGCGAGCGAGCCAGATATGAGAGCAAGCGAGCCAGCCAGATGTGAGAGCGAGCGAGCCAGATATGCAAGCGAGCCAGACAAGAAAGCAAGCGAGCGAGCCAGATATGAGAGCAAGCGAGAAAGCCAGATATGAGAGCGAGCCAGATAAGAGAGCGAACCAGACAAGAGAGCAAGCGAGAAAGCCAGACATGAGAGCAAGCGAGCGAGCCAGATATGAGAGCGAGCGAGCCAGACATGAGAGCAAGCGAGCGAGCCAGATATGAGAGCGAGCGAGCCAGATAAGAGAGCGAGCCATAAAATAGAGCGAGACAGACAAGAGAGCAAGCGAGCGAGTCAGATATGAGAGCAAGCTAGCAAGCCAGATATAAGCGCAAGCCAGATAAGAGAGCGACCCAGACAAGAGAGCAAGCGAGCGAGCCAGATATGAGAGCAAGCGAGCAAGCCAGATGTGAGAGAGAGCGAGGCAGATAAGAGAGCGAGCCAGACAATTAAGCAAGCGAGCCAGATATGAGAGCAAGCGAGCGATCCAGATATGAGAGCGAGCCAGACATGAGAGCGAGCGAGCCAGATATGAGAGCAAGCGAGCGAGCCAGGTATGAGAGCAAGCAAGCCAGTCAGATGTGAGAGCGAGCGAGCCAGATATGCGAGCAAGCCAGATAAGAGAGCGAGCCAGACAAGAGAGCAAGCGAGCGAGCCAGATATGAGAGCAAGCGAGCAAGCCAGATGTGAGAGAGAGCGAGGCAGATAAGAGAGCGAGCCAGACAATTAAGCAAGCGAGAGAGCCAGATATTAGAGCAAGCGAGCGATCCAGATATGAGAGCAAGCCAGACATGAGAGCGAGAGAGCCAGATATGAGAGCAAGCGAGCGAGCCAGATATGAGAGCAAGCGAGCCAGCCAGATATGAGAGCGAGCGAGCCAGATAAGAGAGCGAGCAAGACAAGAGAGCAAGCGAGCGAGCCAGATATGCGAGCGAGCCAGACAAGAGAGCAAGCGAGAGAGCCAGATATGAGAGCAAGCGAGCGAGCCAGATTTGAGAGCGAGCGAGAAAGATATGCGAGCGAGCCAGATATGAGAGCGAGTGAGCCAGACATGAGAGCAAGCGAGCGAACCAAATATGAGAGGGAGCAAGCCAAACATGAGAGCAAGCGAGCAAGCCAGATATGAGGGTGAGCGTGCCAGACATGAGAGCAAGCGAGCGAGCAAAATATGAGAGCGAGCCAGATAAGAGAGCAAACCAGACAAGAGAGCAAGCGAGAAAGCCAGATATGAGAGCGAGCGAGCCAGACATGAGAGCAAGCGAGCGAGCCAGATATGAGAGCGAGAGAGCCAGACATGAGATCAAGAGAGCGAGCCAGATATGAGAGCAAGCGAGCCAGATAAGAGAGTAAGTCAGACAAGAGAGCAAGCGAGTGAGCCAGATATGCTAGCGAGCAAGCCAGATAAGAGAGCGAGCCAGACAAGAGAGCAAGCGAGCGAGCCAGATATGAGAGCAAGCGAGCAAGCCAGATATGAGAGCGAGCCACATAAGAGAGCGAACCAGACAAGAGAGCAAGCGAGAAAGTCAGATATGAGAGCGAGAGAGCCAGACATGAGAGCAAGCGAGCGAGCCAGATATGAGAACGAGCGAGCCAGATAAGAGAGCAAGCCAGACAAGAGAGCAAGCGAGCGAGCCGGATATGAGAGCAAGCGAGCAAGCCAGATATGAGAGCAAGCGAGCGAGCCAGATTTGAGAGCGAGCGAGCCAGATATGTGAGCGAGCCATAAAATAGAGCGAGACAGACAAGAGAGCAAGCGAGCGAGTCAGATATGAGAGCAAGCTAGCAAGCCAGATATAAGCGCAAGCCAGATAAGAGAGCGACCCAGACAAGAGAGCAAGCGAGCGAGCCAGATATGAGAGCAAGCGAGCAAGCCAGATGTGAGAGAGAGCGAGGCAGATAAGAGAGCGAGCCAGACAATTAAGCAAGCGAGCCAGATATGAGAGCAAGCGAGCGATCCAGATATGAGAGCGAGCCAGACATGAGAGCGAGCGAGCCAGATATGAGAGCAAGCGAGCGAGCCAGGTATGAGAGCAAGCAAGCCAGTCAGATGTGAGAGCGAGCGAGCCAGATATGCGAGCAAGCCAGATAAGAGAGCGAGCCAGACAAGAGAGCAAGCGAGCGAGCCAGATATGAGAGCAAGCGAGCAAGCCAGATGTGAGAGAGAGCGAGGCAGATAAGAGAGCGAGCCAGACAATTAAGCAAGCGAGAGAGCCAGATATTAGAGCAAGCGAGCGATCCAGATATGAGAGCAAGCCAGACATGAGAGCGAGAGAGCCAGATATGAGAGCAAGCGAGCGAGCCAGATATGAGAGCAAGCGAGCCAGCCAGATATGAGAGCGAGCGAGCCAGATAAGAGAGCGAGCAAGACAAGAGAGCAAGCGAGCGAGCCAGATATGCGAGCGAGCCAGACAAGAGAGCAAGCGAGAGAGCCAGATATGAGAGCAAGCGAGCGAGCCAGATTTGAGAGCGAGCGAGAAAGATATGCGAGCGAGCCAGATATGAGAGCGAGTGAGCCAGACATGAGAGCAAGCGAGCGAACCAAATATGAGAGGGAGCAAGCCAAACATGAGAGCAAGCGAGCAAGCCAGATATGAGGGTGAGCGTGCCAGACATGAGAGCAAGCGAGCGAGCAAAATATGAGAGCGAGCCAGATAAGAGAGCAAACCAGACAAGAGAGCAAGCGAGAAAGCCAGATATGAGAGCGAGCGAGCCAGACATGAGAGCAAGCGAGCGAGCCAGATATGAGAGCGAGAGAGCCAGACATGAGATCAAGAGAGCGAGCCAGATATGAGAGCAAGCGAGCCAGATAAGAGAGCAAGTCAGACAAGAGAGCAAGCGAGTGAGCCAGATATGCTAGCGAGCAAGCCAGATAAGAGAGCGAGCCAGACAAGAGAGCAAGCGAGCGAGCCAGATATGAGAGCAAGCGAGCAAGCCAGATATGAGAGCGAGCCACATAAGAGAGCGAACCAGACAAGAGAGCAAGCGAGAAAGTCAGATATGAGAGCGAGAGAGCCAGACATGAGAGCAAGCGAGCGAGCCAGATATGAGAACGAGCGAGCCAGATAAGAGAGCAAGCCAGACAAGAGAGCAAGCGAGCGAGCCAGATATGCTAGCGAGCAAGCCAGATAAGAGAGCGAGCGAGCGAGCTAGATATGAGAGCAAGCGAGCGAGCCAGATGTGAGAGCGAGACAGATAAGAGAGCAAGTCAGACAAGAGAGCAAGCGAGCGAGCAAGATATGCGAGCGAGCCAGATAAGAGAGCGAGCCAGACAAGAGAGCAGCGAGCGAGCCAGGCCAGATATGAGAGCAAGCGAGCAAGCCAGATGTGAGAGAGAGCGAGGCAGATAAGAGAGCGAGCCAGACAATTAAGCAAGCGAGCGAGCCAGATATGAGAGCAAGCGAGTGATCCAGATATGAGAGCGAGCCAGACATGAGAGCGAGCGAGCCAGATATGAGAGCAAGCGAGCGAGCCAGATATGAGAGCAAGCGAGCCAGCCAGATATGAGAGCGAGCGAGCCAGATAAGAGTGAGCAAGACAAGAGAGCAAGCGAGCTAGCCAGATATGAGAGCGAGCCAGACAAGAGAGCAAGCGAGCGAGCCAGATATGAGAGCAAGCGAGCGAGCCAGAAATGAGAGCAAGCGAGCCAGCCAGAAATGAGAGCAAGTGAGCCAGCCAGATGTGAGAGCGAGCGAGCCAGATATGCGAGCGAGCCAGATAAGAGAGCGAGCCAGATAAGAGAGCGAGCCAGACAAGAGAGCAAGCGAGAAAGCCAGATATGAGAGCAAGCGAGCCAGACATGAGAGCAAACGAGCGAGCCAGATATGAGACTGAGCGAGCCAGATAAGAGAGCAAGCCAGACAAGAGAGCAAGCGTGCGAGCCAGATATGCTAGCGAGCAAGCCAGATAAGAGAGCGAGCCAGACAAGAGAGCAAGAGAGCGAGCCACATATGAGAGTAAGCGAGCCAGCCAGATATGAGAGCGGGCGAGCCAGATAAGAGAGCGAGCAAGACAAGAGAGCAAGCGAACTAGCCAGATATGAGAGCAAGCGAGCGAGCCAGATTTGAGAACGAGCGAGAAAGATATGCGAGCGAGCCAGATATGAGAGCGAGTGAGCCAGACATGAGAGCAAGCGAGCGAACCAAATATGAGAGGGAGCAAGCCAAACATGAGAGCAAGCGAGCAAGCCAGATATGAGGGTGAGCGTGCCAGACATGAGAGCAAGCGAGCGAGCAAAATATGAGAGTGAGGGAGCCTGATAAGAGAGCAAGCCAGACAAGAGAGCAAGCGAGCGAGCCAGATATGCTAGCTAGCGAGCCAGATAAGAGAGCGAGCCAGACAAGAGAGCAAGCATGCGAGCCAGATATGAGAGCAAGCGAGCTAGCCGGATATGAGAGCAAGCGAGCAAGCCATATATGAGAGCAAGCGAGCGAGCCAGATTTGAGAGCGAGCGAGCCAGATTTGAGAGCGAGCAAGCCAGATATGTGAGCGAGCCATAAAAGAGAGCGAGACAGACAAGAGAGAAAGCGAGCAAGCCAGATATGAGAGCAAGCTAGCAAGCCAGATATGAGAGCGAGCAAGATAAGAGAGCGAGCCAGACAAGAGAGCAAGCGAGCGAGCCAGATATGAGTGCGAGCGAGCCAGATAAGAGAGCAAGCCAGACAAGAGAGCAAGCGAGCGAGCCAGATATGCTAGCGAGCAAGCCAGATAAGAGAGCGAGCCAGACAAGAGAGCAAGCGAGCAAGCCAGATATGAGAGCAAGCGAGCCAGCCAGATATGAGAGCGAGCGAGCAAGACAAGAGAGCAAGCGAACTAGCCAGATATGAGAGCAAGCGAGCGAGCCAGATATGAGAGCAAGCAAGCCAGCCAGATATGAGAGCGAGCGAGCCAGATAAGAGAGTGAGCAAGACAAGAGAGCAAGCGAGCTAGCCAGATATGAGAGCAAGCGAGCGAGCCAGATTTGAGAGCAAGCGAGCGATCCAGATATGAGAGCAAGCGAGCAAGCCAGATATGAGAGCGAGAGAGCCAGATATGCGAGTGAGCCAGATAAGAGAGCGAGCCAGACAAGAGAGCAAGTGAGCGAGCCAGATATGAGAGCGAGCGAGCCAGATAAGAGAGCAAGCCAGACAAGAGAGCAAGCGAGCAAGCCAGATATGAGAGCGAGCGAGCCAGATATGCGAGTGAGCCAGATAAGAGAGCGAGCCAGATATGAGAACAAGCGAGCCAGCCAGATATGAGAGCGAGCGAGCCAGATAAGAGAGCAAGCAAGACAAGAGAGCAAGCGAACTAGCCAGATATGAGAGCAAGCGAGCGAGCCAGATATGAGAGCAAGCAAGCCAGCCAGATATGAGAGCGAGCGAGCCAGATAAGAGAGCGAGCAAGACAAGAGAGCAAGCGAGCTAGCCAGATATGAGAGCAAGCGAGCGAGCCAGATTTGAGAGCAAGCGAGCGAGCCAGATATGAGAGCAAGCGAGCAAGCCAGATATGAGAGCGAGCGAGCCAGATATGCGAGTGAGCCAGATAAGAGAGCGAGCCAGACAAGAGAGCAAGTGAGCGAGCCAGATATGAGAGCGAGCCAGATAAGAGAGCAAACCAGACAAGAGAGCAAGCGAGAAAGCCAGATATGAGAGCGAGCGAGCCAGATATGAGAGCAATCGAGCGAGCCAGATATGAGAGCGAGCGAGCCAGACATGAGATCAAGCGAGCGAGCCAGATATGAGAGCAAGCGAGCCAGATAAGAGAGCAAGCAAGACAAGAGAGCAAGCGAGCGAGCCAGATATGCTAGCGAGCAAGCCAGATAAGAGAGCGAGACAGACAAGAGAGCAAGCGAGCGAGCCAGATATGAGAGCAAGCGAGCAAGCCAGATGTGAGAGCGAGACAGATAAGAGAGCAAGTCAGACAAGAGAGCAAGCGAGCGAGCCAGATATGCTAGCGAGCAAGCCAGATAAGAGAGCGAGCCAGACAAGAGAGCAAACGAGCGAGCCAGATATGAGAGCAAGCGAGCAAGCCAGATATGAGAGCGAGCCAGATAAGAGAGCGAACCAGACAAGAGAGCAAGCGAGAAAGTCAGATATGAGAGTGAGCGAGCCAGACAAGAGAGCAAGTGAGCGAGCCAGATATGAGAGCGAGCGAGCCAGAAAAGAGAGCAAGCCAGACAAGAGAGCAAGCGAGCGAGCCAGATATGCTAGCGAGCAAGCCAGATAAGAGAGCGAGCCAGACAAGAGAGCAAGCGAGCAAGCCAGATATGAGAGCAAGCGAGCCAGCCAGATATGAGAGCGAGCGAGCCAGATAAGAGAGCGAGCAAGACAAGAGAGCAAGCGAACTAGCCAGATATGAGAGCAAGCGAGCGAGCCAGATATGAGAGCGAGCGAGCCAGATAAGAGAGCAAGCCAGACAAGAGAGCAAGCGAGCGAGCCAGATATGCTAGCGAGCAAGCCAGATAAGAGAGCGAGCCAGACAAGAGAGCAAGCGAGCAAGCCAGATATGAGAGCAAGCGAGCCAGCCAGATATGAGAGTGAGCGAGCCAGATAAGAGAGCGAGCCAGACAAGAGAGCAAGTGAGCGAGCCAGATATGAGAGCAAGCGAGCAAGCCAGATATGAGAGCGAGCCAGATAAGAGAGCAAACCAGACAAGAGAGCAAGCGAGAAAGCCAGTTATGAGAGCGAGCGAGCCAGACATGAGAGCGATCGAGCGAGCCAGATATGAGAGCGAGTGAGCCAGACATGAGATCAAGCGAGCGAGCCAGATATGAGAGCAAGCGAGTCAGATAAGAGAGCAAGCCAGACAAGAGAGCAAGCGAGCGAGCCAGATATGCTAGCGAGCAAGCCAGATAAGAGAGCGAGCCAGACAAGAGAGCAAGCGTGCGAGCCAGATATGAGAGCAAGCGAGCAAGCCAGATGTGAGAGCGAGACAGATAAGAGAGCAAGTCAGACAAGAGAGCAAGCGAGCGAGCCAGATATGCTAGCGAGCAAGCCAGATAAGAGAGCGAGCCTGACAAGAGAGCAAGCGAGCAAGCCAGATATGAGAGCAAGCGAGCCAGCCAGATGTGAGAGCGAGCGAGCCAGATATGCGAGCGAGCCAGACAAGAAAGCAAGCGAGCGAGCCAGATATGAGAGCAAGCGAGCAAGCCAGATATGAGAGCGAGCCAGATAAGAGAGCGAACCAAACAAGAGAGCAAGCGAGAAAGCCAGATATGAGAGCGAGCGAGCCAGACATGAGAGCGAGCGAGCCAGATATGAGAGCGAGCGAGCCAGACATGAGAGCAAGCGAGCGAGCCAGATATGAGAGCGAGCGAGCCAGATAAGAGAGCAAGCCAGACAAGAGAGCAAGCGAGCCAGATATGCTAGCGAGCAAGCCAGATAAGAGAGCGAGCCAGACAAGAGAGCAAGCGAGCAAGCCAGATATGAGAGCAAGCGAGCCAGCCAGATATGAGAGCGAGCGAGCCAGATAAAAGAGCGAGCAAGACAAGAGAGCAAGCGAACTAGCCAGATATGAGAGCAAGCGAGCGAGCCAGATATGAGAGCAAGCAAGCCAGCCAGATATGAGAGCGAGCGAGCCAGATAAGAGAGCGAGCAAGACAAGAGAGCAAGCGAGCTAGCCAGATATGAGAGCAAGCGAGCGAGCCAGATTTGAGAGCAAGCGAGCGATCCAGATATGAGAGCAAGCGAGCAAGCCAGATATGAGAGCGAGCGAGCCAGATATGCGAGTGAGCCAGATAAGAGAGCGAGCCAGACAAGAGAGCAAGTGAGCGAGCCAGATATGAGAGCGAGCCAGATAAGAGAGCAAACCAGACAAGAGAGCAAGCGAGAAAGCCAGATATGAGAGCGAGCGAGCCAGACATGAGAGCAATCGAGCGAGCCAGATATGAGAGCGAGCGAGCCAGACATGAGATCAAGAGAGCGAGCCAGATATGCTAGCGAGCAAGCCAGATAAGAGAGCGATCCAGACAAGAGAGCAAGCGAGCGAGCCAGATATGAGAGCAAGCCAGATGTGAGAGCGAGACAGATAAGAGAGCAAGTCAGACAAGAGAGCAAGCGAGCGAGCCAGATATGCTAGCGAGCAAGCCAGATAAGAGAGCGAGCCAGACAAGAGAGCAAGCGAGCGAGCCAGATATGAGAGCAAGCGAGCAAGCCAGATAAGAGAGCGAGCCACATAAGAGAGCGAACCAGACAAGAGAGCAAGCGAGAAAGTCAGATATGAGAGCGAGCGAGCCAGACATGAGAGCAAGCGAGCGAGCCAGATATGAGAGCAAGCGAGCCAGATAAGAGAGCAAGCCAGACAAGAGAGCAAGCGTGCGAGCCAGATATGCTAGCGAGCAAGCCAGATAAGAGAGCGAGCGAGCGAGCTAGATATGAGAGCAAGCGAGCGAGCCAGATGTGAGAGCGAGACAGATAAGAGAGCAAGTCAGACAAGAGAGCAAGCGAGCGAGCAAGATATGCGAGCGAGCCAGATAAGAGAGCGAGCCAGACAAGAGAGCAGCGAGCGAGCCAGGCCAGATATGAGAGCAAGCGAGCAAGCCAGATGTGAGAGAGAGCGAGGCAGATAAGAGAGCGAGCCAGACAATTAAGCAAGCGAGCGAGCCAGATATGAGAGCAAGCGAGTGATCCAGATATGAGAGCGAGCCAGACATGAGAACGAGCGAGCCAGATATGCGAGTAAGCGAGCGACCCAGATATGAGAGCAAGCGAGCCAGCCAGATATGAGAGCGAGCGAGCCAGATAAGAGTGAGCAAGACAAGAGAGCAAGCGAGCTAGCCAGATATGAGAGCGAGCCAGACAAGAGAGCAAGCGAGCGAGCCAGATATGAGAGCAAGCGAGCGAGCCAGAAATGAGAGCAAGCGAGCCAGCCAGAAATGAGAGCAAGTGAGCCAGCCAGATGTGAGAGCGAGCGAGCCAGATATGCGAGCGAGCCAGATAAGAGAGCGAGCCAGATAAGAGAGCGAGCCAGACAAGAGAGCAAGCGAGAAAGCCAGATATGAGAGCAAGCGAGCCAGACATGAGAGCAAGCGAGCGAGCGAGCCAGATATGAGACTGAGCGAGCCAGATAAGAGAGCAAGCCAGACAAGAGAGCAAGCGTGCGAGCCAGATATGCTAGCGAGCAAGCCAGATAAGAGAGCGAGCCAGACAAGAGAGCAAGCGAGCGAGCCAGATATGAGAGTAAGCGAGCCAGCCAGATATGAGAGCGGGCGAGCCAGATAAGAGAGCGAGCAAGACAAGAGAGCAAGCGAACTAGCCAGATATGAGAGCAAGCGAGCGAGCCAGATTTGAGAGCGAGCGAGAAAGATATGCGAGCGAGCCAGATAAGAGAGCGAGCCAGACAAGAGAGCAAGCGAGCGAGCCAGATATGAGAGCAAGCGAGCGAGCCGGATATGAGAGCAAGCGAGCAAGCCATATATGAGAGCAAGCGAGCGAGCCAGATTTGAGAGCGAGCGAGCCAGATATGTGAGCGAGCCATAAAAGAGAGCGAGACAGACAAGAGAGAAAGCGAGCAAGCCAGATATGAGAGCAAGCTAGCAAGCCAGATATGAGAGCGAGCCAGATAAGAGAGCGAGCCAGACAAGAGAGCAAGCGAGCATGCCAGATATGAGAGCAAGCGAGCCAGCACGATGTGAGAGCGAGCAAGCCAGATATGCGAGCGAGCCAGATAAGAGAGCGAGCCAGACAAGAGAGCATGCGTGCGAGCCAGATATGAGAGCAAGCGAGCTAGCCAGATATGAGAGCAAGCAAGCCAGCCAGATGTGAGAGCGAGCGAGCCAGATATGCGAGCGAGCCAGATAAGAGAGCGAGCCAAACAAGAGAGCAAGCGAGCCAGATATGAGAGCAAGCGAGCAAGCCAGATTTGAGAGAGAGCGAGGCAGATAAGAGAGCGAGCCAGACAATTAAGCAAGCGAGCGAGTCAGATATGAGAGCAAGCGAGCGATCCAGATATGAGAGCGAGCCAGACATGAGAGCGAGCCAGCCAGATATGAAAGCAAGCGAGCCAGCCAGATATGAGAGCAAGCGAGCCAGCCAGATAAGAGAGCGAGCGAGCCAGATAAGAGAGCGAGCAAGACAAGAGAGCAAGCGAGCGAGCCAGATATGAGAGCAAGCGAGCGAGCCAGATATGAGAGCAAGCGAGCGAGCCAGAAATGAGAGCAAGCGAGCCAGCCAGAAATGAGAGCAAGCGAGCCAGCCAGATGTGAGAGCGAGCTAGCCAGATATGCGAGCGAGCCAGATAAGAGAGCGAGCCAGACAAGAGAGCAAGCGAGAAAGCCAGATATGAGAGCGAGCGAGCCAGACATGAGAGCAAGCGAGCGAGCCAGATATGAGAGCGAGCGAGCCAGATAAGAGAGCAAGCCAGACAAGAGAGCAAGCGTGCGGGCCAGATATTCTAGCGAGCAAGCCAGATAAGAGAGCGAGCCAGACAAGAGCAAGCGAGCGAGCCAGATATGAGAGCAAGCGAGCCAGCCAGATATGAGAGCGAGCGAGCCAGATAAGAGAGCGAGCAAGAAGAGAGAGCAAGCGAGCGAGCCAGATATGAGAGCGAGCAAGCCAGATATGAGAGCAAGCGAGCCAGCCAGATGTGAGAGCGAGCGAGCCAGATATGCGAGCGAGCCAGACAAGAAAGCAAGCGAGCGAGCCAGATATGAGAGCAAGCGAGCAAGCCAGATATGAGAGCGAGCCAGATAAGAGAGCAAGTCAGACAAGAGAGCAAGCGAGCGAGCAAGATATGCGAGCGAGCCAGATAAGAGAGCGAGCCAGACAAGAGAGCAGCGAGCGAGCCAGGCCAGATATGAGAGCAAGCGAGCAAGCCAGATGTGAGAGAGAGCGAGGCAGATAAGAGAGCGAGCCAGACAATTAAGCAAGCGAGCGAGCCAGATATGAGAGCAAGCGAGTGATCCAGATATGAGAGCGAGCCAGACATGAGAGCGAGTGAGCCAGATATGAGAGCAAGCGAGCGAGCCAGATATGAGAGCAAGCGAGCCAGCCAGATATGAGAGCGAGCGAGCCAGATAAGAGTGAGCAAGACAAGAGAGCAAGCGAGCTAGCCAGATATGAGAGCGAGCCAGACAAGAGAGCAAGCGAGCGAGCCAGATATGAGAGCAAGCGAGCGAGCCAGAAATGAGAGCAAGCGAGCCAGCCAGAAATGAGAGCAAGTGAGCCAGCCAGATGTGAGAGCGAGCGAGCCAGATATGCGAGCGAGCCAGATAAGAGAGCGAGCCAGATAAGAGAGCGAGCCAGACAAGAGAGCAAGCGAGAAAGCCAGATATGAGAGCAAGCGAGCCAGACATGAGAGCAAACGAGCGAGCCAGATATGAGACTGAGCGAGCCAGATAAGAGAGCAAGCCAGACAAGAGAGCAAGCGTGCGAGCCAGATATGCTAGCGAGCAAGCCAGATAAGAGAGCGAGCCAGACAAGAGAGCAAGAGAGCGAGCCAGATATGAGAGTAAGCGAGCCAGCCAGATATGAGAGCGGGCGAGCCAGATAAGAGAGCGAGCAAGACAAGAGAGCAAGCGAACTAGCCAGATATGAGATCAAGCGAGCGAGCCAGATTTGAGAACGAGCGAGAAAGATATGCGAGCGAGCCAGATATGAGAGCGAGTGAGCCAGACATGAGAGCAAGCGAGCGAACCAAATATGAGAGGGAGCAAGCCAAACATGAGAGCAAGCGAGCAAGCCAGATATGAGGGTGAGCGTGCCAGACATGAGAGCAAGCGAGCGAGCAAAATATGAGAGTGAGGGAGCCTGATAAGAGAGCAAGCCAGACAAGAGAGCAAGCGAGCGAGCCAGATATGCTAGCTAGCGAGCCAGATAAGAGAGCGAGCCAGACAAGAGAGCAAGCATGCGAGCCAGATATGAGAGCAAGCGAGCGAGCCGGATATGAGAGCAAGCGAGCAAGCCATATATGAGAGCAAGCGAGCGAGCCAGATTTGAGAGCGAGCGAGCCAGATTTGAGAGCGAGCAAGCCAGATATGTGAGCGAGCCATAAAAGAGAGCGAGACAGACAAGAGAGAAAGCGAGCAAGCCAGATATGAGAGCAAGCTAGCAAGCCAGATATGAGAGCGAGCAAGATAAGAGAGCGAGCCAGACAAGAGAGCAAGCGAGCGAGCCAGATATGAGTGCGAGCGAGCCAGATAAGAGAGCAAGCCAGACAAGAGAGCAAGCGAGCGAGCCAGATATGCTAGCGAGCAAGCCAGATAAGAGAGCGAGCCAGACAAGAGAGCAAGCGAGCAAGCCAGATATGAGAGCAAGCGAGCCAGCCAGATATGAGAGCGAGCGAGCAAGACAAGAGAGCAAGCGAACTAGCCAGATATGAGAGCAAGCGAGCGAGCCAGATATGAGAGCAAGCAAGCCAGCCAGATATGAGAGCGAGCGAGCCAGATAAGAGAGTGAGCAAGACAAGAGAGCAAGCGAGCTAGCCAGATATGAGAGCAAGCGAGCGAGCCAGATTTGAGAGCAAGCGAGCGATCCAGATATGAGAGCAAGCGAGCAAGCCAGATATGAGAGCGAGAGAGCCAGATATGCGAGTGAGCCAGATAAGAGAGCGAGCCAGACAAGAGAGCAAGTGAGCGAGCCAGATATGAGAGCGAGCGAGCCAGATAAGAGAGCAAGCCAGACAAGAGAGCAAGCGAGCAAGCCAGATATGAGAGCGAGCGAGCCAGATATGCGAGTGAGCCAGATAAGAGAGCGAGCCAGATATGAGAACAAGCGAGCCAGCCAGATATGAGAGCGAGCGAGCCAGATAAGAGAGCAAGCAAGACAAGAGAGCAAGCGAACTAGCCAGATATGAGAGCAAGCGAGCGAGCCAGATATGAGAGCAAGCAAGCCAGCCAGATATGAGAGCGAGCGAGCCAGATAAGAGAGCGAGCAAGACAAGAGAGCAAGCGAGCTAGCCAGATATGAGAGCAAGCGAGCGAGCCAGATTTGAGAGCAAGCGAGCGAGCCAGATATGAGAGCAAGCGAGCAAGCCAGATATGAGAGCGAGCGAGCCAGATATGCGAGTGAGCCAGATAAGAGAGCGAGCCAGACAAGAGAGCAAGTGAGCGAGCCAGATATGAGAGCGAGCCAGATAAGAGAGCAAACCAGACAAGAGAGCAAGCGAGAAAGCCAGATATGAGAGCGAGCGAGCCAGATATGAGAGCAATCGAGCGAGCCAGATATGAGAGCGAGCGAGCCAGACATGAGATCAAGCGAGCGAGCCAGATATGAGAGCAAGCGAGCCAGATAAGAGAGCAAGCAAGACAAGAGAGCAAGCGAGCGAGCCAGATATGCTAGCGAGCAAGCCAGATAAGAGAGCGAGACAGACAAGAGAGCAAGCGAGCGAGCCAGATATGAGAGCAAGCGAGCAAGCCAGATGTGAGAGCGAGACAGATAAGAGAGCAAGTCAGACAAGAGAGCAAGCGAGCGAGCCAGATATGCTAGCGAGCAAGCCAGATAAGAGAGCGAGCCAGACAAGAGAGCAAACGAGCGAGTCAGATATGAGAGCAAGCGAGCAAGCCAGATATGAGAGCGAGCCAGATAAGAGAGCGAACCAGACAAGAGAGCAAGCGAGAAAGTCAGATATGAGAGTGAGCGAGCCAGACAAGAGAGCAAGTGAGCGAGCCAGATATGAGAGCGAGCGAGCCAGAAAAGAGAGCAAGCCAGACAAGAGAGCAAGCGAGCGAGCCAGATATGCTAGCGAGCAAGCCAGATAAGAGAGCGAGCCAGACAAGAGAGCAAGCGAGCAAGCCAGATATGAGAGCAAGCGAGCCAGCCAGATATGAGAGCGAGCGAGCCAGATAAGAGAGCGAGCAAGACAAGAGAGCAAGCGAACTAGCCAGATATGAGAGCAAGCGAGCGAGCCAGATATGAGAGCGAGCGAGCCAGATAAGAGAGCAAGCCAGACAAGAGAGCAAGCGAGCGAGCCAGATATGCTAGCGAGCAAGCCAGATAAGAGAGCGAGCCAGACAAGAGAGCAAGCGAGCAAGCCAGATATGAGAGCAAGCGAGCCAGCCAGATATGAGAGTGAGCGAGCCAGATAAGAGAGCGAGCCAGACAAGAGAGCAAGTGAGCGAGCCAGATATGAGAGCAAGCGAGCAAGCCAGATATGAGAGCGAGCCAGATAAGAGAGCAAACCAGACAAGAGAGCAAGCGAGAAAGCCAGTTATGAGAGCGAGCGAGCCAGACATGAGAGCGATCGAGCGAGCCAGATATGAGAGCGAGTGAGCCAGACATGAGATCAAGCGAGCGAGCCAGATATGAGAGCAAGCGAGTCAGATAAGAGAGCAAGCCAGACAAGAGAGCAAGCGAGCGAGCCAGATATGCTAGCGAGCAAGCCAGATAAGAGAGCGAGCCAGACAAGAGAGCAAGCGTGCGAGCCAGATATGAGAGCAAGCGAGCAAGCCAGATGTGAGAGCGAGACAGATAAGAGAGCAAGTCAGACAAGAGAGCAAGCGAGCGAGCCAGATATGCTAGCGAGCAAGCCAGATAAGAGAGCGAGCCTGACAAGAGAGCAAGCGAGCAAGCCAGATATGAGAGCAAGCGAGCCAGCCAGATGTGAGAGCGAGCGAGCCAGATATGCGAGCGAGCCAGACAAGAAAGCAAGCGAGCGAGCCAGATATGAGAGCAAGCGAGCAAGCCAGATATGAGAGCGAGCCAGATAAGAGAGCGAACCAAACAAGAGAGCAAGCGAGAAAGCCAGATATGAGAGCGAGCGAGCCAGACATGAGAGCGAGCGAGCCAGATATGAGAGCGAGCGAGCCAGACATGAGAGCAAGCGAGCGAGCCAGATATGAGAGCGAGCGAGCCAGATAAGAGAGCAAGCCAGACAAGAGAGCAAGCGAGCCAGATATGCTAGCGAGCAAGCCAGATAAGAGAGCGAGCCAGACAAGAGAGCAAGCGAGCAAGCCAGATATGAGAGCAAGCGAGCCAGCCAGATATGAGAGCGAGCGAGCCAGATAAAAGAGCGAGCAAGACAAGAGAGCAAGCGAACTAGCCAGATATGAGAGCAAGCGAGCGAGCCAGATATGAGAGCAAGCAAGCCAGCCAGATATGAGAGCGAGCGAGCCAGATAAGAGAGCGAGCAAGACAAGAGAGCAAGCGAGCTAGCCAGATATGAGAGCAAGCGAGCGAGCCAGATTTGAGAGCAAGCGAGCGATCCAGATATGAGAGCAAGCGAGCAAGCCAGATATGAGAGCGAGCGAGCCAGATATGCGAGTGAGCCAGATAAGAGAGCGAGCCAGACAAGAGAGCAAGTGAGCGAGCCAGATATGAGAGCGAGCCAGATAAGAGAGCAAACCAGACAAGAGAGCAAGCGAGAAAGCCAGATATGAGAGCGAGCGAGCCAGACATGAGAGCAATCGAGCGAGCCAGATATGAGAGCGAGCGAGCCAGACATGAGATCAAGAGAGCGAGCCAGATATGCTAGCGAGCAAGCCAGATAAGAGAGCGATCCAGACAAGAGAGCAAGCGAGCGAGCCAGATATGAGAGCAAGCCAGATGTGAGAGCGAGACAGATAAGAGAGCAAGTCAGACAAGAGAGCAAGCGAGCGAGCCAGATATGCTAGCGAGCAAGCCAGATAAGAGAGCGAGCCAGACAAGAGAGCAAGCGAGCGAGCCAGATATGAGAGCAAGCGAGCAAGCCAGATAAGAGAGCGAGCCACATAAGAGAGCGAACCAGACAAGAGAGCAAGCGAGAAAGTCAGATATGAGAGCGAGCGAGCCAGACATGAGAGCAAGCGAGCGAGCCAGATATGAGAGCAAGCGAGCCAGATAAGAGAGCAAGCCAGACAAGAGAGCAAGCGTGCGAGCCAGATATGCTAGCGAGCAAGCCAGATAAGAGAGCGAGCGAGCGAGCTAGATATGAGAGCAAGCGAGCGAGCCAGATGTGAGAGCGAGACAGATAAGAGAGCAAGTCAGACAAGAGAGCAAGCGAGCGAGCAAGATATGCGAGCGAGCCAGATAAGAGAGCGAGCCAGACAAGAGAGCAGCGAGCGAGCCAGGCCAGATATGAGAGCAAGCGAGCAAGCCAGATGTGAGAGAGAGCGAGGCAGATAAGAGAGCGAGCCAGACAATTAAGCAAGCGAGCGAGCCAGATATGAGAGCAAGCGAGTGATCCAGATATGAGAGCGAGCCAGACATGAGAACGAGCGAGCCAGATATGCGAGTAAGCGAGCGACCCAGATATGAGAGCAAGCGAGCCAGCCAGATATGAGAGCGAGCGAGCCAGATAAGAGTGAGCAAGACAAGAGAGCAAGCGAGCTAGCCAGATATGAGAGCGAGCCAGACAAGAGAGCAAGCGAGCGAGCCAGATATGAGAGCAAGCGAGCGAGCCAGAAATGAGAGCAAGCGAGCCAGCCAGAAATGAGAGCAAGTGAGCCAGCCAGATGTGAGAGCGAGCGAGCCAGATATGCGAGCGAGCCAGATAAGAGAGCGAGCCAGATAAGAGAGCGAGCCAGACAAGAGAGCAAGCGAGAAAGCCAGATATGAGAGCAAGCGAGCCAGACATGAGAGCAAGCGAGCGAGCGAGCCAGATATGAGACTGAGCGAGCCAGATAAGAGAGCAAGCCAGACAAGAGAGCAAGCGTGCGAGCCAGATATGCTAGCGAGCAAGCCAGATAAGAGAGCGAGCCAGACAAGAGAGCAAGCGAGCGAGCCAGATATGAGAGTAAGCGAGCCAGCCAGATATGAGAGCGGGCGAGCCAGATAAGAGAGCGAGCAAGACAAGAGAGCAAGCGAACTAGCCAGATATGAGAGCAAGCGAGCGAGCCAGATTTGAGAGCGAGCGAGAAAGATATGCGAGCGAGCCAGATAAGAGAGCGAGCCAGACAAGAGAGCAAGCGAGCGAGCCAGATATGAGAGCAAGCGAGCGAGCCGGATATGAGAGCAAGCGAGCAAGCCATATATGAGAGCAAGCGAGCGAGCCAGATTTGAGAGCGAGCGAGCCAGATATGTGAGCGAGCCATAAAAGAGAGCGAGACAGACAAGAGAGAAAGCGAGCAAGCCAGATATGAGAGCAAGCTAGCAAGCCAGATATGAGAGCGAGCCAGATAAGAGAGCGAGCCAGACAAGAGAGCAAGCGAGCATGCCAGATATGAGAGCAAGCGAGCCAGCACGATGTGAGAGCGAGCAAGCCAGATATGCGAGCGAGCCAGATAAGAGAGCGAGCCAGACAAGAGAGCATGCGAGCGAGCCAGATATGAGAGCAAGCGAGCTAGCCAGATATGAGAGCAAGCAAGCCAGCCAGATGTGAGAGCGAGCGAGCCAGATATGCGAGCGAGCCAGATAAGAGAGCGAGCCAAACAAGAGAGCAAGCGAGCCAGATATGAGAGCAAGCGAGCAAGCCAGATTTGAGAGAGAGCGAGGCAGATAAGAGAGCGAGCCAGACAATTAAGCAAGCGAGCGAGTCAGATATGAGAGCAAGCGAGCGATCCAGATATGAGAGCGAGCCAGACATGAGAGCGAGCCAGCCAGATATGAAAGCAAGCGAGCCAGCCAGATATGAGAGCAAGCGAGCCAGCCAGATAAGAGAGCGAGCGAGCCAGATAAGAGAGCGAGCAAGACAAGAGAGCAAGCGAGCGAGCCAGATATGAGAGCAAGCGAGCGAGCCAGATATGAGAGCAAGCGAGCGAGCCAGAAATGAGAGCAAGCGAGCCAGCCAGAAATGAGAGCAAGCGAGCCAGCCAGATGTGAGAGCGAGCTAGCCAGATATGCGAGCGAGCCAGATAAGAGAGCGAGCCAGACAAGAGAGCAAGCGAGAAAGCCAGATATGAGAGCGAGCGAGCCAGACATGAGAGCAAGCGAGCGAGCCAGATATGAGAGCGAGCGAGCCAGATAAGAGAGCAAGCCAGACAAGAGAGCAAGCGTGCGGGCCAGATATTCTAGCGAGCAAGCCAGATAAGAGAGCGAGCCAGACAAGAGCAAGCGAGCGAGCCAGATATGAGAGCAAGCGAGCCAGCCAGATATGAGAGCGAGCGAGCCAGATAAGAGAGCGAGCAAGAAGAGAGAGCAAGCGAGCGAGCCAGATATGAGAGCGAGCAAGCCAGATATGAGAGCAAGCGAGCCAGCCAGATGTGAGAGCGAGCGAGCCAGATATGCGAGCGAGCCAGACAAGAAAGCAAGCGAGCGAGCCAGATATGAGAGCAAGCGAGCAAGCCAGATATGAGAGCGAGCCAGATAAGAGAGCGAACCAGACAAGAGAGCAAGCGAGAAAGCCAGACATGAGAGCAAGCGAGCGAGCCAGATATGAGAGCGAGCGAGCCAGACATGAGAGCAAGCGAGCGAGCCAGATATGAGAGCGAGCGAGCCAGATAAGAGAGCAAGCCAGACAAGATAGCAAGCGAGCGAGCCACATATGCTAGCGAGCAAGCCAGATAAGAGAGCGAGCCAGACAAGAGAGCAAGCGAGCGAGCAAGATATGAGAGCAAGCGAGCCAGCCAGATATGAGAGCGAGCGAGCCAGATAAGAGAGCGAGCAAGATAAGAGAGCAAGCGAACTAGCCAGATATGAGAGCAAGCGAGCGAGCCAGATTTGAGAGCGAGCGAGCCAGATATGCGAGCGAGCCAGATAAGAGAGCGAGCCAGACAAGAGAGCAAGCGAGCGAGCCAGATATGAGAGCAAGCGAGCGAGCCAGACATGAGAGCAAGCGAGCAAGCCAGATATGAGAGCAAGCGAGTGAGCCAGATTTGAGAGCGAGCGAGCCAGATATGTGAGCGAACCATAAAATAGAGCGAGACAGACAAGAGAGCAAGCGAGCGAGTCAGATATGAGAGCAAGCTAGCAAGCCAGATATAAGCGCAAGCCAGATAAGAGAGCGACCCAGACAAGAGAGCAAGCGAGCGAGCCAGATATGAGAGCAAGCGAGCAAGCCAGATGTGAGAGAGAGCGAGGCAGATAAGAGAGCGAGCCAGACAATTAAGCAAGCGAGCCAGATATGAGAGCAAGCGAGCGATCCAGATATGAGAGCGAGCCAGACATGAGAGCGAGCGAGCCAGATATGAGAGCAAGCGAGCGAGCCAGGTATGAGAGCAAGCAAGCCAGTCAGATGTGAGAGCGAGCGAGCCAGATATGCGAGCAAGCCAGATAAGAGAGCAACCCAGACAAGAGAGCAAGCGAGCGAGCCAGATATGAGAGCAAGCGAGCAAGCCAGATGTGAGAGAGAGCGAGGCAGATAAGAGAGCGAGCCAGACAATTAAGCAAGCGAGAGAGCCAGATATTAGAGCAAGCGAGCGATCCAGATATGAGAGCAAGCCAGACATGAGAGCGAGAGAGCCAGATATGAGAGCAAGCGAGCGAGCCAGATATGAGAGCAAGCGAGCCAGCCAGATATGAGAGCGAGCGAGCCAGATAAGAGAGCGAGCAAGACAAGAGAGCAAGCGAGCGAGCCAGATATGGGAGCGAGCCAGACAAGAGAGCAAGCGAGCGAGCCAGATATGAGAGCAAGCGAGCGAGCCAGATATGAGAGCAAGCGAGCAAGACAGAAATGAGAGCAAGTGAGCCAGCCAGATATGAGAGCTAGCCAGATAAGAGAGCGAGCCAGACAAGAGAGCAAGCGAGCGAGCCAGATATGAGAGCGAGCCAGACATGAGAGCGAGCGAGCCAGATATGAGAGCAAGCGAGCGAGCCAGATATGAGAGCAAGCGAGCCAGCCAGATATGAGAGCGAGCGAGCCAGATATGAGAGCGAGCAAGACAAGAGAGCAAGCGAGCGAGCCAGATATGCGAGCGAGCCAGACAAGAGAGCAAGCGAGAGAGCCAGATATGAGAGCAAGCGAGCGAGCCAGGTATGAGAGCAAGCAAGCCAGTCAGATGTGAGAGCGAGCGAGCCAGATATGCGAGCAAGCCAGATAAGAGAGCGAGCCAGACAAGAGAGCAAGCGAGCGAGCCAGATATGAGAGCAAGCGAGCAAGCCAGATGTGAGAGAGAGCGAGGCAAATAAGAGAGCGAGCCAGACAATTAAGCAAGCGAGAGAGCCAGATATTAGAGCAAGCGAGCGATCCAGATATGAGAGCAATCCAGACATGAGAGCGAGAGAGCCAGATATGAGAGCAAGCGAGCGAGCCAGATATGAGAGCAAGCGAGCCAGCCAGATATGAGAGCGAGCGAGCCAGATAAGAGAGCGAGCAAGACAAGAGAGCAAGCGAGCGAGCCAGATATGCGAGCGAGCCAGACAAGAGAGCAAGCGAGAGAGCCAGATATGAGAGCAAGCGAGCGAGCCAGATATGAGAGCAAGCGAGCAAGACAGAAATGAGAGCAAGTGAGCCAGCCAGATATGAGAGCTAGCCAGATAAGAGAGCGAGCCAGACAAGAGAGCAAGCGAGCGAGCCAGATATGAGAGCGAGCCAGACATGAGAGCGAGCGAGCCAGATATGAGAGCAAGCGAGCGAGCCAGATATGAGAGCAAGCGAGCCAGCCAGATATGAGAGCGAGCGAGCCAGATAAGAGAGCGAGCAAGACAAGAGAGCAAGCGAGCGAGCCAGATATGCGAGCGAGCCAGACAAGAGAGCAAGCGAGAGAGCCAGATATGAGAGCAAGCGAGCGAGTCAGATATGAGAGCAAGCGAGCGAGCCAGAAATGAGAGCAAGTGAGCCAGCCAGATATGAGAGCTAGCCAGATAAGAGAGCGAGTCAGACAAGAGAGCAAGCGAGCGAGCCAGATATGAGAGCAAGCGAGCCAGCTAGATGTGAGAGCGAGCGAGCCAGATATGCGAGCGAGCCAGATAAGAGAGCGAACCAGATGTGAGAGCGAGCGAGCCAGATATGAGAGCAAGCGAGCGAGCCATATATTAGAGCAAGCAAGCCAGCCAGATGTGAGAGCGAGCGAGCCAGATATGCGAGCGAGCCAGACAGGAGAGCAAGCGAGCGAGCCAGATATGAGAGCAAGCGAGCAAGCCAGATATGAGAGTGAGCCAGATAAGAGAGCGAACCAGACAAGAGAGCAAGCGAGAAAGCCAGATATGAGAGTGAGCGAGCCAGACATGAGAGCAAGCGAGCGAGCCACATAAGAGAGCCAGCGAGCCAGATAAGAGAGCAAACCAGACAAGTGAGCAAGCGAGCGAGCAAGATATGAGAGCAAGCGAGCAAGCCAGATGTGAGAGCGAGACAGATAAGAGAGCAAGTCAGACAAGAGAGCAAGCGAGCGAGCCAGATATGCTAGCGAGCAAGCCAGATAAGAGAGCGAGCCAGACAAGAGAGCAAGCGAGCGAGCCAGATATGAGAGCAAGCGAGCAATCCAGATATGAGAGCGAGCCAGATAAGAGAGCAAACCAGACAAGAGAGCAAGCGAGAAAGTCAGATATGAGAGCGAGCGAGCCAGACATGAGAGCAAGCGAGCGAGCCAGATATGAGAGCGAGCGAGCCAGATAAGAGAGCAAGCCAGACATGAGAGCAAGCGAGCGAGCCAGATATGAGAGCGAGCGAGCCAGATAAGAGAGCAAGCCAGACAAGAGAGCAAGCGAGTGAGCCAGATATGCTAGCGAGCAAGCCAGATAAGAGAGCGAGCCAGACAAGAGAGCAAGCGAGCGAGCCAGATATGAGAGCAAGCGAGCAAGCCAGATGTGAGAGCGAGACAGATAAGAGAGCAAGCCAGACAAGAGAGCAAGCGAGCGAGCCAGATATGCTACCTAGCAAGCCAGATAAGAGAGCGAGCCAGACAATTAAGCAAGCGAGCGAGTCAGATATGAGAGCAAGCGAGCGATCCAGATATGAGAGCGAGCCAGACATGAGAGCGAGCCAGCCAGATATGAAAGCAAGCGAGCCAGCCAGATATGAGAGCAAGCGAGCCAGCCAGATAAGAGAGCGAGCGAGCCAGATAAGAGAGCGAGCAAGACAAGAGAGAAAGCGAGCTAGCCAGATATGAGAGCGAGCCAGACAAGAGAGCAAGCGAGCGAGCCAGATATGAGAGCAAGCGAGCGAGCCAGATATGAGAGCAAGCGAGCGAGCCAGAAATGAGAGCAAGCGAGCCAGCCAGAAATGAGAGCAAGCGAGCCAGCCAGATGTGAGAGCGAGCTAGCCAGATATGCGAGCGAGCCAGATAAGAGAGCGAGCCAGACAAGAGAGCAAGCGAGAAAGCCAGATATGAGAGCGAGCGAGCCAGACATGAGAGCAAGCGAGCGAGCCAGATATGAGAGCGAGCGAGCCAGATAAGAGAGCAAGCCAGACAAGAGAGCAAGCGTGCGGGCCAGATATTCTAGCGAGCAAGCCAGATAAGAGAGCGAGCCAGACAAGAGCAAGCGAGCGAGCCAGATATGAGAGCAAGCGAGCCAGCCAGATATGAGAGCGAGCGAGCCAGATAAGAGAGCGAGCAAGAAGAGAGAGCAAGCGAGCGAGCCAGATATGAGAGCGAGCGAGCCAGATATGAGAGAAAGCGAGCCAGCCAGATGTGAGAGCGAGCGAGCCAGATATGCGAGCGAGCCAGACAAGAAAGCAAGCGAGCGAGCCAGATATGAGAGCAAGCGAGAAAGCCAGATATGAGAGCGAGCCAGATAAGAGAGCGAACCAGACAAGAGAGCAAGCGAGAAAGCCAGACATGAGAGCAAGCGAGCGAGCCAGATATGAGAGCGAGCGAGCCAGACATGAGAGCAAGCGAGCGAGCCAGATATGAGAGCGAGCGAGCCAGATAAGAGAGCAAGCCAGACAAGATAGCAAGCGAGCGAGCCAGATATGCTAGCGAGCAAGCCAGATAAGAGAGCGAGCCAGACAAGAGAGCAAGCGAGCGAGCAAGATATGAGAGCAAGCGAGCCAGCCAGATATGAGAGCGAGCGAGCCAGATAAGAGAGCGAGCAAGACAAGAGAGCAAGCGAACTAGCCAGATATGAGAGCAAGCGAGCGAGCCAGATTTGAGAGCGAGCGAGCCAGATATGCGAGCGAGCCAGATAAGAGAGCGAGCCAGACAAGAGAGCAAGCGAGCGAGCCAGATATGAGAGCAAGCGAGCGAGCCGGATATGAGAGCAAGCGAGCAAGCCAGATATGAGAGCAAGCGAGCGAGCCAGATTTGAGAGCGAGCGAGCCAGATATGCGAGCGAGCCAGATAAGAGAGCGAGCCAGACAAGAGAGCAAGCGAGCGAGCCAGATATGAGAGCAAGCGAGCGAGCCAGATATGAGAGCAAGCAAGCCAGCCAGATGTGAGAGCGAGCGAGCCAGATATGCGAGCGAGCCAGATAAGAGAGCGAGCCAGACAAGAGAGCAAGCGAGCGAGCCAAATATGAGAGCAAGCGAGCAAGCCAGATATGAGAGCGAGCCAGACAAGAGAGCAGCAAGCGAGCCAGATATGAGAGCAAGCGAGCAAGCCAGATGTGAGAGAGAGCGAGGCAGATAAGAGAGCGAGCCAGACAATTAAGCAAGCGAGCGAGCCAGATATGAGAGCAAGCGAGCGATCCAGATATGAGAGCGAGCCAGACATGAGAGCGAGCGAGCCAGATATGAGAGCAAGTGAGCGAGCCAGATATGAGAGCAAGCGAGCCAGCCAGATATGAGAGCGAGCGAGCCAGATAAGAGAGCGAGCAAGACAAGAGAGCAAGCGAGCTAGCCAGATATGAGAGCGAGCCAGACAAGAGAGCAAGCGAGCTAGCCAGATATGAGAGCAAGCGAGCGAGTCAGATTTGAGAGCAAGCGAGCGAGCCAGATATGAGAGCAAGCGAGCAAGCCAGATATGAGAGCGAGCCAGACAAGAGAGCAGCGAGCGAGCCAGATATGAGAGCAAGCGAGCAAGCCAGATGTGAGAGAGAGCGAGGCAGATAAGAGAGCGAGCCAGACAATTAAGCAAGCGAGCGAGCCAGATATGAGAGCAAGCGAGCGATCCAGATATGAGAGCGAGCCAGACATGAGAGCGAGCGAGCCAGATATGAGAGCAAGTGAGCGAGCCAAATATGAGAGCAAGCGAGCAAGCCAGATATGAGAGCGAGCCAGACAAGAGAGCAGCGAGCGAGCCAGATATGAGAGCAAGCGAGCAAGCCAGATGTGAGAGAGAGCGAGGCAGATAAGAGAGTGAGCCAGACAATTAGGCAAGCGAGCGAGCCAGATATGAGAGCAAGCGAGCGATCCAGATATGAGAGCGAGCCAGACATGAGAGCGAGCGAGCCAGATATGAGAGCAAGTGAGCGAGCCAGATATGAGAGCAAACGAGCCAGCCAGATATGAGAGCGAGCGAGCCAGATAAGAGAGCGAGCAAGACAAGAGAGCAAGCGAGCTAGCCAGATATGAGAGCGAGCCAGACAAGAGAGCAAGCGAGCTAGCCAGATATGAGAGCAAGCGAGCGAGCCAGATTTGAGAGCAAGCGAGCTAGCCAGATATGCGAGCGAGCCAGATAAGAGAGCGAGCCAGACAAGAGAGCAAGCGAGAAAGACAGATATGAGAGCAAGCGAGCCAGACATGAGAGCAAGCGAGCGAGCCAGATATGAGAGCGAGCGAGCCAGATAAGAGAGCAAGCCAGACAAGAGAGCAAGCGAGCGAGCCAGATATGCTAGCGAGCAAGCCAGATAAGAGAGCGAGCCAGACAAGAGAGCAAGCGAGCAAGCCAGATATGAGAGCAAGCGAGCCAGCCAGATATGAGAGTGAGCGAGCCAGATAAGAGAGCGAGCCAGACAAGAGAGCAAGTGAGCGAGCCAGATATGAGAGCAAGCGAGCAAGCCAGATATGAGAGCGAGCCAGATAAGAGAGCAAACCAGACAAGAGAGCAAGCGAGAAAGCCAGTTATGAGAGCGAGCGAGCCAGACATGAGAGCAATCGAGCGAGCCAGATATGAGAGCGAGTGAGCCAGACATGAGATCAAGCGAGCGAGCCAGATATGAGAGCAAGCGAGTCAGATAAGAGAGCAAGCCAGACAAGAGAGCAAGCGAGCGAGCCAGATATGCTAGCGAGCAAGCCAGATAAGAGAGCGAGCCAGACAAGAGAGCAAGTGAGCAAGCCAGATATGAGAGCAAGCGAGCCAGCCAAATATGAGAGCGAGCGAGCCAGATAAGAGAGCGAGCAAGACAAGAGAGCAAGCGAGCTAGCCAGATATGAGAGCAAGCGAGCGAGCCAGATTTGAGAGCAAGCGAGCGAGCCAGATATGAGAGCAAGCGAGCAAGCCAGATATGAGAGCGAGCGAGCCAGATATGCGAGTGAACCAGATAAGAGAGCGAGCCAGACAAGAAAGCAAGCGAGCGAGTCAGATATGAGAGCAAGCGAGCGATCCAGATATGAGAGCGAGCCAGACATGAGAGCGAGCCAGCCAGATATGAAAGCAAGCGAGCCAGCCAGATATGAGAGCAAGCGAGCCAGCCAGATAAGAGAGCGAGCGAGCCAGATAAGAGAGCGAGCAAGACAAGAGAGCAAGCGAGCGAGCCAGATATGCGAGCGAGCCAGATAAGAGAGCGAGCCAGACAAGAGAGCAAGCGAGCGAGCCAGATATGAGAGCAAGCGAGCGAGCCAGACATGAGAGCAAGCGAGCAAGCCAGATATGAGAGCAAGCGAGTGAGCCAGATTTGAGAGCGAGCGAGCCAGATATGTGAGCGAACCATAAAATAGAGCGAGACAGACAAGAGAGCAAGCGAGCGAGTCAGATATGAGAGCAAGCTAGCAAGCCAGATATAAGCGCAAGCCAGATAAGAGAGCGACCCAGACAAGAGAGCAAGCGAGCGAGCCAGATATGAGAGCAAGCGAGCAAGCCAGATGTGAGAGAGAGCGAGGCAGATAAGAGAGCGAGCCAGACAATTAAGCAAGCGAGCCAGATATGAGAGCAAGCGAGCGATCCAGATATGAGAGCGAGCCAGACATGAGAGCAAGCGAGCCAGATATGAGAGCAAGCGAGCGAGCCAGGTATGAGAGCAAGCAAGCCAGTCAGATGTGAGAGCGAGCGAGCCAGATATGCGAGCAAGCCAGATAAGAGAGCAACCCAGACAAGAGAGCAAGCGAGCGAGCCAGATATGAGAGCAAGCGAGCAAGCCAGATGTGAGAGAGAGCGAGGCAGATAAGAGAGCGAGCCAGACAATTAAGCAAGCGAGAGAGCCAGATATTAGAGCAAGCGAGCGATCCAGATATGAGAGCAAGCCAGACATGAGAGCGAGAGAGCCAGATATGAGAGCAAGCGAGCGAGCCAGATATGAGAGCAAGCGAGCCAGCCAGATATGAGAGCGAGCGAGCCAGATAAGAGAGCGAGCAAGACAAGAGAGCAGGCGAGCGAGCCAGATATGGGAGCGAGCCAGACAAGAGAGCAAGCGAGAGAGCCAGATATGAGAGCAAGCGAGCGAGCCAGATATGAGAGCAAGCGAGCAAGACAGAAATGAGAGCAAGTGAGCCAGCCAGATATGAGAGCTAGCCAGATAAGAGAGCGAGCCAGACAAGAGAGCAAGCGAGCGAGCCAGATATGAGAGCGAGCCAGACATGAGAGCGAGCGAGCCAGATATGAGAGCAAGCGAGCGAGCCAGATATGAGAGCAAGCGAGCCAGCCAGATATGAGAGCGAGCGAGCCAGATAAGAGAGCGAGCAAGACAAGAGAGCAAGCGAGCGAGCCAGATATGCGAGCGAGCCAGACAAGAGAGCAAGCGAGAGAGCCAGATATGAGAGCAAGCGAGCGAGCCAGGTATGAGAGCAAGCAAGCCAGTCAGATGTGAGAGCGAGCGAGCCAGATATGCGAGCAAGCCAGATAAGAGAGCGAGCCAGACAAGAGAGCAAGCGAGCGAGCCAGATATGAGAGCAAGCGAGCAAGCCAGATGTGAGAGAGAGCGAGGCAGATAAGAGAGCGAGCCAGACAATTAAGCAAGCGAGAGAGCCAGATATTAGAGCAAGCGAGCGATCCAGATATGAGAGCAAGCCAGACATGAGAGCGAGAGAGCCAGATATGAGAGCAAGCGAGCGAGCCAGATATGAGAGCAAGCGAGCCAGCCAGATATGAGAGCGAGCGAGCCAGATAAGAGAGCGAGCAAGACAAGAGAGCAAGCGAGCGAGCCAGATATGCGAGCGAGCCAGACAAGAGAGCAAGCGAGAGAGCCAGATATGAGAGCAAGCGAGCGAGCCAGATATGAGAGCAAGCGAGCAAGACAGAAATGAGAGCAAGTGAGCCAGCCAGATATGAGAGCTAGCCAGATAAGAGAGCGAGCCAGACAAGAGAGCAAGCGAGCGAGCCAGATATGAGAGCGAGCCAGACATGAGAGCGAGCGAGCCAGATATGAGAGCAAGCGAGCGAGCCAGATATGAGAGCAAGCGAGCCAGCCAGATATGAGAGCGAGCGAGCCAGATAAGAGAGCGAGCAAGACAAGAGAGCAAGCGAGCGAGCCAGATATGCGAGCGAGCCAGACAAGAGAGCAAGCGAGAGAGCCAGATATGAGAGCAAGCGAGCGAGCCAGGTATGAGAGCAAGCAAGCCAGTCAGATGTGAGAGCGAGCGAGCCAGATATGCGAGCAAGCCAGATAAGAGAGCGAGCCAGACAAGAGAGCAAGCGAGCGAGCCAGATATGAGAGCAAGCAAACAAGCCAGATGTGAGAGAGAGCGAGGCAGATAAGAGAGCGAGCCAGACAATTAAGCAAGCGAGAGAGCCAGATATTAGAGCAAGCGAGCGATCCAGATATGAGAGCAAGCCAGACATGAGAGCGAGAGAGCCAGATATGAGAGCAAGCGAGCGAGCCAGATATGAGAGCAAGCGAGCCAGCCAGATATGAGAGCGAGCGAGCCAGATAAGAGAGCGAGCAAGACAAGAGAGCAAGCGAGCGAGCCAGATATGCGAGCGAGCCAGACAAGAGAGCAAGCGAGAGAGCCAGATATGAGAGCAAGCGAGCGAGCCAGATATGAGAGCAAGCGAGCAAGACAGAAATGAGAGCAAGTGAGCCAGCCAGATATGAGAGCTAGCCAGATAAGAGAGCGAGCCAGACAAGAGAGCAAGCGAGCGAGCCAGATATGAGAGCGAGCCAGACATGAGAGCGAGCGAGCCAGATATGAGACCAAGCGAGCGAGCCAGATATGAGAGCAAGCGAGCCAGCCAGATATGAGAGCGAGCGAGCCAGATAAGAGAGCGAGCAAGACAAGAGAGCAAGCGAGCGAGCCAGATATGCGAGCGAGCCAGACAAGAGAGCAAGCGAGAGAGCCAGATATGAGAGCAAGCGAGCGAGCCAGATATGAGAGCAAGCGAGCGAGCCAGAAATGAGAGCAAGTGAGCCAGCCAGATATGAGAGCTAGCCAGATAAGAGAGCGAGTCAGACAAGAGAGCAAGCGAGCGAGCCAGATATGAGAGCAAGCGAGCCAGCTAGATGTGAGAGCGAGCGAGCCAGATATGCGAGCGAGCCAGATAAGAGAGCGAACCAGATGTGAGAGCGAGCGAGCCAGATATGAGAGCAAGCGAGCGAGCCATATATTAGAGCAAGCAAGCAAGCCAGATGTGAGAGCGAGCGAGCCAGATATGCGAGCGAGCCAGACAGGAGAGCAAGCGAGCGAGCCAGATATGAGAGCAAGCGAGCAAGCCAGATATGAGAGTGAGCCAGATAAGAGAGCGAACCAGACAAGAGAGCAAGCGAGAAAGCCAGATATGAGAGTGAGCGAGCCAGACATGAGAGCAAGCGAGCGAGCCACATAAGAGAGCCAGCGAGCCAGATAAGAGAGCAAGCCAGACAAGTGAGCAAGCGAGCGAGCCAGATATGAGAGCAAGCGAGCAAGCCAGATGTGAGAGCGAGACAGATAAGAGAGCAAGTCAGACAAGAGAGCAAGCGAGCGAGCCAGATATGCTAGCGAGCAAGCCAGATAAGAGAGCGAGCCAGACAAGAGAGCAAGCGAGCGAGCCAGATATGAGAGCAAGCGAGCAATCCAGATATGAGAGCGAGCCAGATAAGAGAGCAAACCAGACAAGAGAGCAAGCGAGAAAGTCAGATATGAGAGCGAGCGAGCCAGACATGAGAGCAAGCGAGCGAGCCAGATATGAGAGCGAGCGAGCCAGATAAGAGAGCAAGCCAGACATGAGAGCAAGCGAGCGAGCCAGATATGAGAGCGAGCGAGCCAGATAAGAGAGCAAGCCAGACAAGAGAGCAAGCGAGTGAGCCAGATATGCTAGCGAGCAAGCCAGATAAGAGAGCGAGCCAGACAAGAGAGCAAGCGAGCGAGCCAGATATGAGAGCAAGCGAGCAAGCCAGATGTGAGAGCGAGACAGATAAGAGAGCAAGCCAGACAAGAGAGCAAGCGAGCGAGCCAGATATGCTACCTAGCAAGCCAGATAAGAGAGCGAGCCAGACTAGAGAGCAAGCGAGCGAACCAGACAAGAGAGCAAGCGAGAAAGTCAGATATGAGAGCGAGCGAGCCAGACATGAGAGCAAGCGAGCGATCCAGATATGAGAGCGAGCGAGCCAGATATGCTAGCGAACAAGCCAGATAAGAGAGCGAGCGGGCGAGCTAGATATGAGAGCAAGCGAGCGAGCCAGACATGAGAGCAAGCGAGCGAGCCAGATATGAGAGCGAGCGAGCCAGATAAGAGAGCAAGCCAGACAAGATAGCAAGCAAGCAAGCCAGATATGCTAGCGAGCAAGCCAGATAAGAGAGTAAGAGAGCGAGCCAGACAAGAGAGCAAGCGAGCGAGCAAGATATGAGAGCAAGCGAGCCAGCCAGATATGAGAGCGAGCGAGCAGGATAAGAGAGCGAGCAAGACAAGAGAGCAAGCGAACTAGCCAGATATGAGAGCAAGCGAGCGAGCCAGATTTGAGAGCGAGCGAGCCAGATATGCGAGCGAGCCAGATAAGAGAGCGAGCCAGACAAGAGAGCAAGCGAGCGAGCCAGATATGAGAGCAAGCGAGCGAGCCGGATATGAGAGCAAGCGAGCAAGCCAGATATGAGAGCAAGCGAGCGAGCCAGATTTGAGAGCGAGCGAGCCAGATATGTGAGCGAGCCATAAAATAGAGCGAGACAGACAAGAGAGCAAGCGAGCGAGTCAGATATGAGAGCAAGCTAGCAAGCCAGATATAAGCGCAAGCCAGATAAGAGAGCGACCCAGACAAGAGAGCAAGCGAGCGAGCCAGATATGAGAGCAAGCGAGCGAGCCAGATATGAGAGCAAGCGAGCGAGCCAGAAATGAGAGCAAGTGAGCCAGCCAGATATGAGAGCTAGCCAGATAAGAGAGCGAGCCAGACAAGAGAGCAAGCGAGCGAGCCAGATATGAGAGCAAGCGAGCCAGCTAGATGTGAGAGCGAGCGAGCCAGATATGCGAGCGAGCCAGATAAGAGAGCGAACCAGATGTGAGAGCGAGCGAGCGAGCCAGATATGAGAGCAAGCGAGCGAGCCATATATTAGAGCAAGCAAGCCAGCCAGATGTGAGAGCGAGCGAGCCAGATATGCGAGCGAGCCAGATAGGAGAGCAAGCGAGCGAGCCAGATATGAGAGCAAGCGAGCAAGCCAGATATGAGAGTGAGCCAGATAAGAGAGCGAACCAGACAAGAGAGCAAGCGAGAAAGCCAGATATGAGAGTGAGCGAGCCAGACATGAGAGCAAGCGAGCGAGCCACATAAGAGAGCCAGCGAGCCAGATAAGAGAGCAAGTCAGACAAGTGAGCAAGCGAGCGAGCCAGATATGAGAGCAAGCGAGCAAGCCAGATGTGAGAGCGAGACAGATAAGAGAGTAAGTCAGACAAGAGAGCAAGCGAGCGAGCCAGATATGCTAGCGAGCAAGCCAGATAAGAGAGCGAGCCAGACAAGAGAGCAAGCGAGCGAGCCAGATATGAGAGCAAGCGAGCAATCCAGATATGAGAGCGAGCCAGATAAGAGAGCAAACCAGACAAGAGAGCAAGCGAGAAAGTCAGATATGAGAGCGAGCGAGCCAGACATGAGAGCAAGCGAGCGAGCCAGATATGAGAGCGAGCGAGCCAGATAAGAGAGCAAGCCAGACAAGAGAGCAAGCGAGTGAGCCAGATATGCTAGCGAGCAAGCCAGATAAGAGAGCGAGCCAGATAAGAGAGCAAGCGAGCGAGCCATATATGAGAGCAAGCGAGCAAGCCAGATGTGAGAGCGAGACAGATAAGAGAGCAAGCCAGACAAGAGAGCAAGCGAGCGAGCCAGATATGCTAGCGAGCAAGCCAGATAAGAGAGCGAGCCAGACTAGAGAGCAAGCGAGCGAACCAGACAAGAGAGCAAGCGAGAAAGTCAGATATGAGAGCGAGCGAGCCAGACATGAGAGCAAGCGAGCGATCCAGATATGAGAGCGAGCGAGCCAGATATGCTAGCGAGCAAGCCAGATAAGAGAGCGAGCGGGCGAGCTAGATATGAGAGCAAGCGAGCGAGCCAGACATGAGAGCAAGCGAGCGAGCCAGATATGAGAGCGAGCGAGCCAGATAAGAGAGCAAGCCAGACAAGATAGCAAGCAAGCAAGCCAGATATGCTAACGAGCAAGCCAGATAAGAGAGCGAGCCAGACAAGAGTGCAAGCGAGCGAGCAAGATATGAGAGCAAGCGAGCCAGCCAGATATGAGAGCGAGCGAGCCAGATAAGAGAGCGAGCAAGACAAGAGAGCAAGCGAACTAGCCAGATATGAGAGCAAGCGAGCGAGCCAGATTTGAGAGCGAGCGAGCCAGATATGCGAGCGAGCCAGATAAGAGAGCGAGCCAGACAAGAGAGCAAGCGAGCGAGCCAGATATGAGAGCAAGCGAGCGAGCCGGATATGAGAGCAAGCGAGCAAGCCAGATATGAGAGCAAGCGAGCGAGCCAGATTTGAGAGCGAGCGAGCCAGATATGTGAGCGAGCCATAAAATAGAGCGAGACAGACAAGAGAGCAAGCGAGCGAGTCAGATATGAGAGCAAGCTAGCAAGCCAGATATAAGCGCAAGCCAGATAAGAGAGCGACCCAGACAAGAGAGCAAGCGAGCGAGCCAGATATGAGAGCAAGCGAGCGAGCCAGATATGAGAGCAAGCGAGCGAGCCAGAAATGAGAGCAAGTGAGCCAGCCAGATATGAGAGCTAGCCAGATAAGAGAGCGAGCCAGACAAGAGAGCAAGCGAGCGAGCCAGATATGAGAGCAAGCGAGCCAGCTAGATGTGAGAGCGAGCGAGCCAGATATGCGAGCGAGCCAGATAAGAGAGCGAACCAGATGTGAGAGCGAGCGAGCGAGCCAGATATGAGAGCAAGCGAGCGAGCCATATATTAGAGCAAGCAAGCCAGCCAGATGTGAGAGCGAGCGAGCCAGATATGCGAGCGAGCCAGACAGGAGAGCAAGCGAGCGAGCCAGATATGAGAGCAAGCGAGCAAGCCAGATATGAGAGTGAGCCAGATAATAGAGCGAACCAGACAAGAGAGCAAGCGAGAAAGCCAGATATGAGAGTGAGCGAGCCAGACATGAGAGCAAGCGAGCGAGCCACATAAGAGAGCCAGCGAGCCAGATAAGAGAGCAAGCCAGACAAGTGAGCAAGCGAGCGAGCCAGATATGAGAGCAAGCGAGCAAGCCAGATGTGAGAGCGAGACAGATAAGAGAGCAAGTCAGACAAGAGAGCAAGCGAGCGAGCCAGATATGCTAGCGAGCAAGCCAGATAAGAGAGCGAGCCAGACAAGAGAGCAAGCGAGCGAGCCAGATATGAGAGCAAGCGAGCAATCCAGATATGAGAGCGAGCCAGATAAGAGAGCAAACCAGACAAGAGAGCAAGCGAGAAAGTCAGATATGAGAGCGAGCGAGCCAGACATGAGAGCAAGCGAGCGAGCCAGATATGAGAGCGAGCGAGCCAGATAAGAGAGCAAGCCAGACATGAGAGCAAGCGAGCGAGCCAGATATGAGAGCGAGCGAGCCAGATAAGAGAGCAAGCCAGACAAGAGAGCAAGCGAGTGAGCCAGATATGCTAGCGAGCAAGCCAGATAAGAGAGCGAGCCAGACAAGAGAGCAAGCGAGCGAGCCAGATATGAGAGCAAGCGAGCAAGCCAGATGTGAGAGCGAGACAGATAAGAGAGCAAGCCAGACAAGAGAGCAAGCGAGCGAGCCAGATATGCTAGCGAGCAAGCCAGATAAGAGAGCGAGCCAGACTAGAGAGCAAGCGAGCGAACCAGACAAGAGAGCAAGCGAGAAAGTCAGATATGAGAGCGAGCGAGCCAGACATGAGAGCAAGCGAGCGATCCAGATATGAGAGCGAGCGAGCCAGATATGCTAGCGAGCAAGCCAGATAAGAGAGCGAGCGGGCGAGCTAGATATGAGAGCAAGCGAGCGAGCCAGACATGAGAGCAAGCGAGCGAGCCAGATATGAGAGCGAGCGAGCCAGACATGAGAGCAAGCCAGACAAGATAGCAAGCAAGCGAGCCAGATATGCTAGCGAGCAAGCCAGATAAGAGAGCGAGCCAGACAAGAGAGCAAGCGAGCGAGCAAGATATGAGAGCAAGCGAGCCAGCCAGATATGAGAGCGAGCGAGCCAGATAAGAGAGCGAGCAAGACAAGAGAGCAAGCGAACTAGCCGGATATGAGAGCAAGCGAGCAAGCCAGATATGAGAGCAAGCGAGCGAGCCAGATTTGAGAGCGAGCGAGCCAGATATGTGAGCGAGCCATAAAATAGAGCGAGACAGACAAGAGAGCAAGCGAGCGAGTCAGATATGAGAGCAAGCTAGCAAGCCAGATATAAGCGCAAGCCAGATAAGAGAGCGACCCAGACAAGAGAGCAAGCGAGCGAGCCAGATATTAGAGCAAGCGAGCAAGCCAGATGTGAGAGAGAGCGAGGCAGATAAGAGAGCGAGCCAGACAATTAAGCAAGCGAGAGAGCCAGATATTAGAGCAAGCGAGCGATCCAGATATGAGAGCGAGCCAGACATGAGAGCGAGAGAGCCAGATATGAGAGCAAGCGAGCGAGCCAGATATGAGAGCAAGCGAGCCAGCCAGATATGAGAGCGAGCGAGCCAGATAAGAGAGCGAGCAAGACAAGAGAGCAAGCGAGCGAGCCAGATATGCGAGCGAGCCAGACAAGAGAGCAAGCGAGAGACCCAGATATGAGAGCAAGCGAGCGAGCCAGATATGAGAGCAAGCGAGCGAGCCAGAAATGATAGCAAGTGAGCCAGCCAGATATGAGAGCTAGCCAGATAAGAGAGCGAGCCAGACAAGAGAGCAAGCGAGCGAGCCAGATATGAGAGCGAGCCAGACATGAGAGCGAGCGAGCCAGATATGAGAGCAAGCGAGCGAGCCAGATATGAGAGCAAGTGAGCCAGCCAGATATGAGAGCGAGCGAGCCAGATAAGAGAGCGAGCAAGACAAGAGAGCAAGCGAGCGAGCCAGATATGCGAGCGAGCCAGACAAGAGAGCAAGCGAGAGAGCCAGATATGAGAGCAAGCGAGCGAGCCAGATATGAGAGCAAGCGAGCGAGCCAGAAATGAGAGCAAGTGAGCCAGCCAGATATGAGAGCTAGCCAGATAAGAGAGCTAGCCAGACAAGAGAGCAAGCGAGCGAGCCAGATATGAGAGCAAGCGAGCCAGCTAGATGTGAGAGCGAGAGAGCCAGATATGCGAGCGAGCCAGATAAGAGAGCGAACCAGATGTGAGAGCGAGCGAGCGAGCCAGATATGAGAGCAAGCGAGCGAGCCATATATTAGAGCAAGCAAGCCAGCCAGATGTGAGAGCGAGCGAGCCATATATGCGAGCGAGCCAGACAGGAGAGCAAGCGAGCGAGCCAGATATGAGAGCAAGCGAGCAAGCCAGATATGAGAGCGAGCCAGATAAGAGAGCGAACCAGACAAGAGAGCAAGCGAGAAAGCCAGATATGAGAGTGAGCGAGCCAGACATGAGAGCAAGCGAGCGAGCCACATAAGAGAGCCAGCGAGCCAGATAAGAGAGCAAGCCAGACAAGTGAGCAAGCGAGCGAGCCAGATATGAGAGCAAGCGAGCAAGCCAGATGTGAGAGCGAGACAGATAAGAGAGCAAGTCAGACAAGAGAGCAAGCGAGCGAGCCAGATATGCTAGCGAGCAAGCCAGATAAGAGAGCGAGCCAGACAAGAGAGCAAGCGAGCGAGCCAGATATGAGAGCAAGCGAGCAATCCAGATATGAGAGCGAGCCAGATAAGAGAGCAAACCAGACAAGAGAGCAAGCGAGAAAGTCAGATATGAGAGCGAGCGAGCCAGACATGAGAGCAAGCGAGCGAGCCAGATATGAGAGCGAGCGAGCCAGATAAGAGAGCAAGCCAGACATGAGAGCAAGCGAGCGAGCCAGATATGAGAGCGAGCGAGCCAGATAAGAGAGCAAGCCAGACAAGAGAGCAAGCGAGTGAGCCAGATATGCTAGCGAGCAAGCCAGATAAGAGAGCGAGCCAGACAAGAGAGCAAGCGAGCGAGCCAGATATGAGAGCAAGCGAGCAAGCCAGATGTGAGAGCGAGACAGATAAGAGAGCAAGCCAGACAAGAGAGCAAGCGAGCGAGCCAGATATGCTAGCGAGCAAGCAAGATAAGAGAGTGAGCCAGACTAGAGAGCAAGCGAGCGAACCAGACAAGAGAGCAAGCGAGAAAGTCAGATATGAGAGCGAGCGAGCCAGATATGCTAGCGAGCAAGCCAGATAAGAGAGCGAGCGGGCGAGCTAGATATGAGAGCAAGCGAGCGAGCCAGACATGAGAGCAAGCGAGCGAGCCAGATATGAGAGCGAGCGAGCCAGACATGAGAGCAAGCCAGACAAGATAGCAAGCAAGCGAGCCAGATATGCTAGCGAGCAAGCCAGATAAGAGAGCAAGCCAGACAAGAGAGCAAGCGAGCGAGCAAGATATGAGAGCAAGCGAGCCAGCCAGATATGAGAGCGAGCGAGCCAGATAAGAGAGCGAGCAAGACAAGAGAGCAAGCGAACTAGCCGGATATGAGAGCAAGCGAGCAAGCCAGATATGAGAGCAAGCGAGCGAGCCAGATTTGAGAGCGAGCGAGCCAGATATGTGAGCGAGCCATAAAATAGAGCGAGACAGACAAGAGAGCAAGCGAGCGAGTCAGATATGAGAGCAAGCTAGCAAGCCAGATATAAGCGCAAGCCAGATAAGAGAGCGACCCATACAAGAAAGCAAGCGAGCGAGCCAGATATTAGAGCATGCGAGCAAGCCAGATGTGAGAGAGAGCGAGGCAGATAAGAGAGCAAGCCAGACAATTAAGCAAGCGAGAGAGCCAGATATTAGAGCAAGCGAGCGATCCAGATATGAGAGCGAGCCAGACATGAGAGCGAGAGAGCCAGATATGAGAGCAAGCGAGCGAGCCAAATATGAGAGCAAGCGAGCCAGCCAGATATGAGAGCGAGCGAGCCAGATAAGAGAGCGAGCAAGACAAGAGAGCAAGCGAGCGAGCCAAATATGCGAGCGAGCCAGACAAGAGAGCAAGCGAGAGAGCCAGATATGAGAGCAAGCGAGCGAGCCAGATATGAGAGCAAGCGAGCGAGCCAGAAATGATAGCAAGTGAGCCAGCCAGATATGAGAGCCTAGCCAGATAAGAGAGCGAGCCAGACAAGAGAGCAAGCGAGCGAGCCAGATATGAGAGCGAGCCAGACATGAGAGCGAGCGAGCCAGATATGAGAGCAAGCGAGCGAGCCAGATATGAGAGCAAGTGAGCCAGCCAGATATGAGAGCGAGCGAGCCAGATAAGAGAGCGAGCAAGACAAGAGAGCAAGCGAGCGAGCCAGATATGCGAGCGAGCCAGACAAGAGAGCAAGCGAGAGAGCCAGATATGAGAGCAAGCGAGCGAGCCAGATATGAGAGCAAGCGAGCGAGCCAGAAATGAGAGCAAGTGAGCCAGCCAGATATGAGAGCTAGCCAGATAAGAGAGCTAGCCAGACAAGAGAGCAAGCGAGCGAGCCAGATATGAGAGCAAGCGAGCCAGCTAGATGTGAGAGCGAGAGAGCCAGATATGCGAGCGAGCCAGATAAGAGAGCGAACCAGATGTGAGAGCGAGCGAGCGAGCCAGATATGAGAGCAAGCGAGCGAGCCATATATTAGAGCAAGCAAGCCAGCCAGATGTGAGAGCGAGCGAGCCAGATATGCGAGCGAGCCAGACAGGATAGCAAGCGAGCGAGCCAGATATGAGAGCAAGCGAGCAAGCCAGATATGAGAGCGAGCCAGATAAGAGAGCGAACCAGACAAGAGAGCAAGCGAGAAAGCCAGATATGAGAGTGAGCGAGCCAGACATGAGAGCAAGCGAGCGAGCCACATAAGAGAGCCAGCGAGCCAGATAAGAGAGCAAGCCAGACAAGTGAGCAAGCGAGCGAGCCAGATATGAGAGCAAGCGAGCAAGCCAGATGTGAGAGCGAGACAGATAAGAGAGCAAGTCAGACAAGAGAGCAAGCGAGCGAGCCAGATATGCTAGCGAGCAAGCCAGATAAGAGAGCGAGCCAGACAAGAGAGCAAGCGAGCGAGCCAGATATGAGAGCAAGCGAGCAATCCAGATATGAGAGCGAGCCAGATAAGAGAGCAAACCAGACAAGAGAGCAAGCGAGAAAGTCAGATATGAGAGCGAGCGAGCCAGACATGAGAGCAAGCGAGCGAGCCAGATATGAGAGCGAGCGAGCCAGATAAGAGAGCAAGCCAGACATGAGAGCAAGCGAGCGAGCCAGATATGAGAGCGAGCGAGCCAGATAAGAGAGCAAGCCAGACAAGAGAGCAAGCGAGTGAGCCAGATATGCTAGCGAGCAAGCCAGATAAGAGAGCGAGCCAGACAAGAGAGCAAGCGAGCGAGCCAGATATGAGAGCAAGCGAGCAAGCCAGATGTGAGAGCGAGACAGATAAGAGAGCAAGCCAGACAAGAGAGCAAGCGAGCGAGCCAGATATGCTAGCGAGCAAGCCAGATAAGAGAGCGAGCCAGACTAGAGAGCAAGCGAGCGAACCAGACAAGAGAGCAAGCGAGAAAGTCAGATATGAGAGCAAGCGAGCGATCCAGATATGAGAGCGAGCGAGCCAGATATGCTAGCGAGCAAGCCAGATAAGAGAGCAAGCCAGACAAGATAGCAAGCAAGCGAGCCAGATATGCTAGCGAGCAAGCCAGATAAGAGAGCGAGCCAGACAAGAGAGCAAGCGAGCGAGCAAGATATGAGAGCAAGCGAGCCAGCCAGATATGAGAGCGAGCGAGCCAGATAAGAGAGCGAGCAAGACAAGAGAGCAAGCGAACTAGCCGGATATGAGAGCAAGCGAGCAAGCCAGATATGAGAGCAAGCGAGCGAGCCAGATTTGAGAGCGAGCGAGCCAGATAAGAGAGCGAGCAAGACAAGAGAGCAAGCGAACTAGCCAGATATGAGAGCATGCGAGCGAGCCAGATTAGAGAGCGAGCCAGATAAGAGAGCAAGCGAGCAAGCCAGATATGAGAGCAAGCGAGCGAGCCAGATTTGAGAGCGACCGAGCCAGATTTGAGAGCGAGCGAGCCAGATATGTGAGCGAGCCATAAAAGAGAGTGAGACAGACAAGAGAGAAAGCGAGCTAGCCAGATATGAGAGCGAGCCAGACAAGAGAGCAAGCGAGCGAGCCAGATATGAGAGCAAGCGAGCGAGCCAGATATGAGAGCAAGCGAGCGAGCCAGAAATGAGAGCAAGCGAGCCAGCCAGAAATGAGAGCAAGCGAGCCAGCCAGATGTGAGAGCGAGCTAGCCAGATATTCGAGTGAGCCATATAAGAGAGCGAGTCAGACAAGAGAGCAAGCGAGAAAGCCAGATATGAGAGCGAGCGAGCCAGACATGAGAGCAAGCGAGCGAGCCAGATATTCTAGCGAGCAAGCCAGATCAGAGAGCGAGCCAGACAAGAGAGCAAGTGAGCGAGCCAGATATGAGAGCAAGCGAGCCAGCCAGATATGAGAGCGAGCGAGCCAGATAAGAGAGCGAGCAAGACAAGAGAGCAAGCGAGCGAGCCAGATATGAGAGCGAGCGAGCCAGATATGAGAGCAAGCGAGCCAGCCAGATGTGAGAGCGAGCGAGCCAGATATGCGAGCGAGCCAGACAAGAAAGCAAGCGAGCGAACCAGATATGAGAGCAAGCGAGAAAGCCAGATATGAGAGCGAGCCAGATAAGAGAGCGAACCAGACAAGAGAGCAAGCGAGAAAGCCAGATATGAGAGCGAGCGAGCCAGACATGAGAGCAAGCGAGCGAGCCAGATATGAGAGCGAGCGAGCCAGACATGAGAGCAAGCGAGCGAGCCAGATATGAGAGCGAGCGAGCCAGCCAGATATGAGAGCGAGCAAGCCAGATAAGAGAGCGGGCAAGACAAGAGAGCAAGCGAGCGAGCAAGATATGAGAGCAAGCGAGCCAGCCAGATATGAGAGCGAGCAAGCCAGATAAGAGAGCGAGCAAGACAAGAGAGCAAGCGAACTAGCCAGATATGAGAGCAAGCGAGCGAGCCAGATTTGAGAGCGAGCGAGAAAGATATGCGAGCGAGCCAGATAAGAGAGCGAGCCAGACAAGAGAGCAAGCGAGCGAGCCAGATATGAGAGAAAGCGAGCGAGCCGGATATGAGAGCAAGCGAGCAAGCCAGATATGAGAGCAAGCGAGCGAGCCAGATTTGAGAGCGAGCGAGCCAGATTTGCAAGCGAGCGAGCCAGATATGTACCGAGCAAGCCAGATAAGAGAGCGAGCCAGACAAGAGAGCAAGCGAGCGAGCCAGATATGAGAGCAAGCGAGCGAGCCAGATATGAGAGCAAGCGAGCCAGCCAGATATGAGAGCGAGCGAGCCAGATAAGAGAGCGAGCAAGACAAGAGAGCAAGCGAGCTAGCCAGATATGAGAGCGAGCCAGACAAGAGAGCAAGCGAGCGAGCCAGATATGAGAGCAAGCGAGCGAGCCAGATATGAGAGCAAGTGAGCGAGCCAGATATGTAAGCAAGCGAGCGAGCCAGAAATGAGAGCAAGCGAGCCAGCCAGAAATGAGAGCAAGCGAGCCAGCCACATGTGAGAGCGAGCTAGCCAGATATGCGAGCGAGCCAGATAAGAGAGCGAGCCAGACAAGAGAGCAAGCGAGAAAGCCAGATATGAGAGCGAGCGAGCCAGACATGAGAGCAAGCGAGCGAGCCAGATATGAGAGCGAGCGAGCCAGATAAGAGAGCAGGCCAGACAAGAGAGCAAGCGTGCGAGCCAGATATTCTAGCGAGCAAGCCAGATAAGAGAGCGAGCCAGACAAGAGAGCAAGCGAGCGAGCCAGATATGAGAGCAAGCGAGCAAGCCAGATGTGAGAGAGAGCGAGGCAGATAAGAGAGCGAGCCAGACAATTAAGCAAGCGAGCGAGCCAGATATGAGAGCAAGCGAGCGATCCAGATATGAGAGCAAGCCAGACATGAGAGCGAGCGAGCCAGATATGAGAGCAAGCGAGCGAGCCAGATATGAAAGCGAGCCAGACATGAGAGCGAGCGAGCCAGATATGAGAGCAAGCGAGCGAGCCAGATATGAGAGCAAGCGAGCCAGCCAGATATGAGAGAGAGAGAGCCAGATAAGAGAGCGAGCAAGACAAGAGAGCAAGCGAGCTAGACAGATATGAGAGCAAGCGAGCGAGCCAGATATGAGAGCAAGCGAGCGAACCAGAAATGAGAGCAAGCAAGCCAGCCAGAAATGAGAGCAAGCGAGCCAGCCAGATGTGAGAGCGAGCTAGCCAGATATGCGAGCGAGCCAGATAAGAGAGCGAGCCAAATATGCGAGCGAGCCAGATAAGAGAGAGAGCGAGAAAGCCAGATATGAGAGCAAGCGAGCCAGACATGAGAGCAAGCGAGCGAGCCAGATATGAGACCGAGCGAGCCAGATAAGAGAGCAAGCCAGACAAGAGAGCAAGCGTGCGAGCCAGATATGCTAGCGAGCAAGCCAGATAAGAGAGCGAGCCAGACAAGAGAGCAAGCGAGCGAGCCAGATATGAGAGTAAGCGAGCCAGCCAGATATGAGAGCGAGCGAGCCAGATAAGAGAGCGAGCAAGACAAGAGAGCAAGCGAACTAGCCAGATATGAGAGCAAGCGAGCGAGCCAGATTTGAGAGCGAGCGAGAAAGATATGCGAGCAAGCCAGATAAGAGAGCGAGTAAGACAAGAGAGCAAGCGAGCGAGCCAGATATGAGAGCAAGCGAGCGAGCCGGATATGAGAGCAAGCGAGCAAGCCAGATATGAGAGCAAGCGAGCGAGCCAGATTTGAGAGCGAGCGAGCCAGATTTGAGAGCGAGCCAGATATGTGAGCGAGCCATAAAAGAGCGAGGCAGACAAGAGAAAAAGCGAGCGAGCCAGATATGAGAGCAAGCTAGCAAGCCAGATATGAGAGCGAGCCAGTTAAGAGAGCGAGCCAGACAAGAGAGCAAGCGAGCGAGTCAGATATGAGAGCAAGCGAGCCAGCTCGATGTGAGAGCGAGCGAGCCAGATATGCGAGCGAGCCAGATAAGAGAGCGAGCCAGACAAGAGAGCAAGCGAGCGAGCCAGATATGAGAGCAAGCGAGCGAGCCAGATATAAGAGCAAGCAAGCCAGCCAGATGTGAGAGCGAGCGAGCCAGATATGCGAGCGAGCCAGATAAGAGAGCGAGCCAGACAAGAGAGCAAGCGATCGAGCCAGATATGAGAGCAAGCGAGCAAGCCAGATATGAGAGCGAGCCAGACAAGAGAGCAGCGAGCGAGCTAGATATGAGAGCAAGCGAGCAAGCCAGATGTGAGAGAGAGCGAGGCAGATAAGAGAGCGAGCCAGACAATTAAGCAAGCGAGCGAGCCAGATATGAGAGCAAGCGAGCGAGCCAGATATGAGAGCAAGTGAGCGAGCCAGAAATGAGAGCAAGCAAGCCAGCCAGAAATGAGAGCAAGCGAGCCAGCCAGATGTGAGAGCGAGCTAGCCAGATATGCGAGCGAGCCAGATAAGAGAGCGAGCCAGACAAGAGAGCAAGCGAGAAAGCCAGATATGAGAGCGAGCGAGCCAGACATGAGAGCAAGCGAGCGAGCCAGATATGAGACCGAGCGAGCCAGATAAGAGAGCAATCCAGACAAGAGAGCAAGCGTGCGAGCCAGATATTCTAGCGAGCAAGCCAGATAAGAGAGCGAGCCAGACAAGAGAGCAAGCGAGCGAGCCAGATATGAGAGCAAGCGAGCAAGCCAGATGTGAGAGAGAGCGAGGCAGATAAGAGAGCGAGCCAGACAATTAAGCAAGCGAGCGAGCCAGATATGAGAGCAAGCGAGCAATCCAGATATGAGAGCGAGCCAGACATGAGAGCGAGCGAGCCAGATATGAGAGCAAGCGAGCGAGCCAGATATGAGAGCAAGCGAGCCAGCCAGATATGAGAGCGAGCGAGCCAGATAAGAGAGCGAGCAAGACAAGAGAGCAAGCGAGCTAGCCAGATATGAGAGCAAGCGAGCAAGCCAGATATGAGAGCGAGCGAGCCAGATAAGAGAGCGAGCCAGACAAGAGAGCAAGCGAGCCAGATATGAGAGCAAGCGAGCAATCCAGATATGAGAGCGAGCCAGACATGAGAGCGAGCGAGCCAGACAAGAGAGCAAGCGAGCGAGCCAGATATGAGAGCAAGCGAGCAAGCCTAGATGTGAGAGAGAGCGAGGCAGATAAGAGAGCGAGCCAGACAATTAAGCAAGCGAGCCAGAAATGAAAGCAAGCGAGCGATCCAGATATGAGAGCGAGCCAGACATGAGAGCGAGCGAGCCAGATATGAGAGCAACCGAGCGAGCCAGGTATGAGAGCAAGCAAGCCAGTCAGATGTGAGAGCGAGCGAGCCAGATATGCGAGCAAGCCAGATAAGAGAGCGAGCCAGACAAGAGAGCAAGCGAGCGAGCCAGATATGAGAGCAAGCGAGCAAGCCAGATGTGAGAGAGAGCGAGGCAGATAAGAGAGCGAGCCAGACAATTAAGCAAGCGAGAGAGCCAGATATTAGAGCAAGCGAGCGATCCAGATATGAGAGCGAGCCAGACATAAGAGCGAGAGAGCCAGATATGAGAGCAAGCGAGCGAGCCAGATATGAGAGCAAGCGAGCCAGCCAGATATGAGAGCGAGCGAGCCAGATAAGAGAGCGAGCAAGACAAGAGAGCAAGCGAGCGAGCCAGATATGCCAGCGAGCCAGACAAGAGAGCAAGCGAGAGAGCCAGATATGAGAGCAAGCGAGCGAGCCAGATATGAGAGCAAGCGAGCGAGCCAGAAATGAGAGCAAGTGAGCCAGCCAGATATGAGAGCTAGCCAGATAAGAGAGCGAGCCAGACAAGAGAGCAAGCGAGCCAGATATGAGAGCGAGCCAGACATGAGAGCGAGCGAGCCAGATATGAGAGCAAGCGAGCGAGCCAGATATGAGAGCAAGCGAGCCAGCCAGATATGAGAGCGAGCGAGCCAGATAAGAGAGCGAGCAAGACAAGAGAGCAAGCGAGCGAGCCAGATATGCGAGCGAGCCAGACAAGAGAGCAAGCGAGAGAGCCAGATATGAGAGCAAGCGAGCGAGCCAGATATGAGAGCAAGCGAGCGAGCCAGATATGAGAGCAAGCGAGCGAGCCAGAAATGAGAGCAAGTGAGCCAGCCAGATATGAGAGCTAGCCAGATAAGAGAGCGAGCCAGACAAGAGAGCAAGCGAGCGAGCCAGATATGAGAGCAAGCGAGCCAGCTAGATGTGAGAGCGAGAGAGCCAGATATGCGAGCGAGCCAGATAAGAGAGCGAACCAGATGTGAGAGCGAGCGAGCGAGCCAGATATGCGAGCGAGCCAGATAAGAGAGCGAGCCAGACAAGAGAGCAAGCGAGCGAGCCATATATTAGAGCAAGCAAGCCAGCCAGATGTGAGAGCAAGCGAGCCAGATATGCGAGCGAGCCAGACAGGAGAGCAAGCGAGCGAGCCAGATATGAGAGCAAGCGAGCAAGCCAGATATGAGAGCGAGCCAGATAAGAGAGCGAACCAGACAAGAGAGCAAGCGAGAAAGCCAGATATGAGAGTGAGCGAGCCAGACATGAGAGCAAGCGAGCGAGCCACATAAGAGAGCCAGCGAGCCAGATAAGAGAGCAAGCCAGACAAGTGAGCAAGCGAGCGAGCCAGATATGAGAGCAAGCGAGCAAGCCAGATGTGAGAGCGAGACAGATAAGAGAGCAAGTCAGACAAGAGAGCAAGCGAGCGAGCCGGATATGCTAGCGAGCAAGCCAGATAAGAGAGCGAGCCAGACAAGAGAGCAAGCGAGCGAGCCAGATATGAGAGCAAGCGAGCAATCCAGATATGAGAGCGAGCCAGATAAGAGAGCAAACCAGACAAGAGAGCAAGCGAGAAAGTCAGATATGAGAGCGAGCGAGCCAGACATGAGAGCAAGCGAGCGAGCCAGATATGAGAGCGAGCGAGCCAGATAAGAGAGCAAGCCAGACATGAGAGCAAGCGAGCGAGCCAGATATGAGAGCGAGCGAGCCAGATAAGAGAGCAAGCCAGACAAGAGAGCAAGCGAGTGAGCCAGATATGCTAGCGAGCAAGCCAGATAAGAGAGCGAGCCAGACAAGAGAGCAAGCGAGCGAGCCAGATATGAGAGCAAGCGAGCAAGCCAGATGTGAGAGCGAGACAGATAAGAGAGCAAGCCAGACAAGAGAGCAAGCGAGCGAGCCAGATATGCTAGCGAGCAAGCCAGATAAGAGAGCGAGCCAGACTAGAGAGCAAGCGAGCGAACCAGACAAGAGAGCAAGCGAGAAAGTCAGATATGAGAGCGAGCGAGCCAGACATGAGAGCAAGCGAGCGATCCAGATATGAGAGCAAGCGAGCCAGATATGCTAGCGAACAAGCCAGATAAGAGAGCGAGCGGGCGAGCTAGATATGAGAGCAAGCGAGCGAGCCAGACATGAGAGCAAGCGAGCGAGCCAGATATGAGAGCGAGCGAGCCAGATAAGAGAGCAAGCCAGACAAGATAGCAAGCAAGCAAGCCAGATATGCTAGCGAGCAAGCCAGATAAGAGAGTAAGAGAGCGAGCCAGACAAGAGAGCAAGCGAGCGAGCAAGATATGAGAGCAAGCGAGCCAGCCAGATATGAGAGCGAGCGAGCAGGATAAGAGAGCGAGCAAGACAAGAGAGCAAGCGAACTAGCCAGATATGAGAGCAAGCGAGCGAGCCAGATTTGAGAGCGAGCGAGCCAGATATGCGAGCGAGCCAGATAAGAGAGCGAGCCAGACAAGAGAGCAAGCGAGCGAGCCAGATATGAGAGCAAGCGAGCGAGCCGGATATGAGAGCAAGCGAGCAAGCCAGATATGAGAGCAAGCGAGCGAGCCAGATTTGAGAGCGAGCGAGCCAGATATGTGAGCGAGCCATAAAATAGAGCGAGACAGACAAGAGAGCAAGCGAGCGAGTCAGATATGAGAGCAAGCTAGCAAGCCAGATATAAGCGCAAGCCAGATAAGAGAGCGACCCAGACAAGAGAGCAAGCGAGCGAGCCAGATATGAGAGCAAGCGAGCGAGCCAGATATGAGAGCAAGCGAGCGAGCCAGAAATGAGAGCAAGTGAGCCAGCCAGATATGAGAGCTAGCCAGATAAGAGAGCGAGCCAGACAAGAGAGCAAGCGAGCGAGCCAGATATGAGAGCAAGCGAGCCAGCTAGATGTGAGAGCGAGCGAGCCAGATATGCGAGCGAGCCAGATAAGAGAGCGAACCAGATGTGAGAGCGAGCGAGCGAGCCAGATATGAGAGCAAGCGAGCGAGCCATATATTAGAGCAAGCAAGCCAGCCAGATGTGAGAGCGAGCGAGCCAGATATGCGAGCGAGCCAGATAGGAGAGCAAGCGAGCGAGCCAGATATGAGAGCAAGCGAGCAAGCCAGATATGAGAGTGAGCCAGATAAGAGAGCGAACCAGACAAGAGAGCAAGCGAGAAAGCCAGATATGAGAGTGAGCGAGCCAGACATGAGAGCAAGCGAGCGAGCCACATAAGAGAGCCAGCGAGCCAGATAAGAGAGCAAGTCAGACAAGTGAGCAAGCGAGCGAGCCAGATATGAGAGCAAGCGAGCAAGCCAGATGTGAGAGCGAGACAGATAAGAGAGCAAGTCAGACAAGAGAGCAAGCGAGCGAGCCAGATATGCTAGCGAGCAAGCCAGATAAGAGAGCGAGCCAGACAAGAGAGCAAGCGAGCGAGCCAGATATGAGAGCAAGCGAGCAATCCAGATATGAGAGCGAGCCAGATAAGAGAGCAAACCAGACAAGAGAGCAAGCGAGAAAGTCAGATATGAGAGCGAGCGAGCCAGACATGAGAGCAAGCGAGCGAGCCAGATATGAGAGCGAGCGAGCCAGATAAGAGAGCAAGCCAGACAAGTGAGCAAGCGAGTGAGCCAGATATGCTAGCGAGCAAGCCAGATAAGAGAGCGAGCCAGATAAGAGAGCAAGCGAGCGAGCCATATATGAGAGCAAGCGAGCAAGCCAGATGTGAGAGCGAGACAGATAAGAGAGCAAGCCAGACAAGAGAGCAAGCGAGCGAGCCAGATATGCTAGCGAGCAAGCCAGATAAGAGAGCGAGCCAGACTAGAGAGCAAGCGAGCGAACCAGACAAGAGAGCAAGCGAGAAAGTCAGATATGAGAGCGAGCGAGCCAGACATGAGAGCAAGCGAGCGATCCAGATATGAGAGCGAGCGAGCCAGATATGCTAGCGAGCAAGCCAGATAAGAGAGCGAGCGGGCGAGCTAGATATGAGAGCAAGCGAGCGAGCCAGACATGAGAGCAAGCGAGCGAGCCAGATATGAGAGCGAGCGAGCCAGATAAGAGAGCAAGCCAGACAAGATAGCAAGCAAGCAAGCCAGATATGCTAGCGAGCAAGCCAGATAAGAGAGCGAGCCAGACAAGAGTGCAAGCGAGCGAGCAAGATATGAGAGCAAGCGAGCCAGCCAGATATGAGAGCGAGCGAGCCAGATAAGAGAGCGAGCAAGACAAGAGAGCAAGCGAACTAGCCAGATATGAGAGCAAGCGAGCGAGCCAGATTTGAGAGCGAGCGAGCCAGATATGCGAGCGAGCCAGATAAGAGAGCAAGCCAGACAAGAGAGCAAGCGAGCGAGCCAGATATGAGAGCAAGCGAGCGAGCCGGATATGAGAGCAAGCGAGCAAGCCAGATATGAGAGCAAGCGAGCGAGCCAGATTTGAGAGCGAGCGAGCCAGATATGTGAGCGAGCCATAAAATAGAGCGAGACAGACAAGAGAGCAAGCGAGCGAGTCAGATATGAGAGCAAGCTAGCAAGCCAGATATAAGCGCAAGCCAGATAAGAGAGCGACCCAGACAAGAGAGCAAGCGAGCGAGCCAGATATGAGAGCAAGCGAGCGAGCCAGATATGAGAGCAAGCGAGCGAGCCAGAAATGAGAGCAAGTGAGCCAGCCAGATATGAGAGCTAGCCAGATAAGAGAGCGAGCCAGACAAGAGAGCAAGCGAGCGAGCCAGATATGCTAGCGAGCAAGCCAGATAAGAGAGCGAGCCAGACTAGAGAGCAAGCGAGCGAACCAGACAAGAGAGCAAGCGAGAAAGTCAGATATGAGAGCGAGCGAGCCAGACATGAGAGCAAGCGAGCGATCCAGATATGAGAGCAAGCGAGCCAGATATGCTAGCGAACAAGCCAGATAAGAGAGCGAGCGGGCGAGCTAGATATGAGAGCAAGCGAGCGAGCCAGACATGAGAGCAAGCGAGCGAGCCAGATATGAGAGCGAGCGAGCCAGATAAGAGAGCAAGCCAGACAAGATAGCAAGCAAGCAAGCCAGATATGCTAGCGAGCAAGCCAGATAAGAGAGTAAGAGAGCGAGCCAGACAAGAGAGCAAGCGAGCGAGCAAGATATGAGAGCAAGCGAGCCAGCCAGATATGAGAGCGAGCGAGCAGGATAAGAGAGCGAGCAAGACAAGAGAGCAAGCGAACTAGCCAGATATGAGAGCAAGCGAGCGAGCCAGATTTGAGAGCGAGCGAGCCAGATATGCGAGCGAGCCAGATAAGAGAGCGAGCCAGACAAGAGAGCAAGCGAGCGAGCCAGATATGAGAGCAAGCGAGCGAGCCGGATATGAGAGCAAGCGAGCAAGCCAGATATGAGAGCAAGCGAGCGAGCCAGATTTGAGAGCGAGCGAGCCAGATATGTGAGCGAGCCATAAAATAGAGCGAGACAGACAAGAGAGCAAGCGAGCGAGTCAGATATGAGAGCAAGCTAGCAAGCCAGATATAAGCGCAAGCCAGATAAGAGAGCGACCCAGACAAGAGAGCAAGCGAGCGAGCCAGATATGAGAGCAAGCGAGCGAGCCAGATATGAGAGCAAGCGAGCGAGCCAGAAATGAGAGCAAGTGAGCCAGCCAGATATGAGAGCTAGCCAGATAAGAGAGCGAGCCAGACAAGAGAGCAAGCGAGCGAGCCAGATATGAGAGCAAGCGAGCCAGCTAGATGTGAGAGCGAGCGAGCCAGATATGCGAGCGAGCCAGATAAGAGAGCGAACCAGATGTGAGAGCGAGCGAGCGAGCCAGATATGAGAGCAAGCGAGCGAGCCATATATTAGAGCAAGCAAGCCAGCCAGATGTGAGAGCGAGCGAGCCAGATATGCGAGCGAGCCAGATAGGAGAGCAAGCGAGCGAGCCAGATATGAGAGCAAGCGAGCAAGCCAGATATGAGAGTGAGCCAGATAAGAGAGCGAACCAGACAAGAGAGCAAGCGAGAAAGCCAGATATGAGAGTGAGCGAGCCAGACATGAGAGCAAGCGAGCGAGCCACATAAGAGAGCCAGCGAGCCAGATAAGAGAGCAAGTCAGACAAGTGAGCAAGCGAGCGAGCCAGATATGAGAGCAAGCGAGCAAGCCAGATGTGAGAGCGAGACAGATAAGAGAGCAAGTCAGACAAGAGAGCAAGCGAGCGAGCCAGATATGCTAGCGAGCAAGCCAGATAAGAGAGCGAGCCAGACAAGAGAGCAAGCGAGCGAGCCAGATATGAGAGCAAGCGAGCAATCCAGATATGAGAGCGAGCCAGATAAGAGAGCAAACCAGACAAGAGAGCAAGCGAGAAAGTCAGATATGAGAGCGAGCGAGCCAGACATGAGAGCAAGCGAGCGAGCCAGATATGAGAGCGAGCGAGCCAGATAAGAGAGCAAGCCAGACAAGTGAGCAAGCGAGTGAGCCAGATATGCTAGCGAGCAAGCCAGATAAGAGAGCGAGCCAGATAAGAGAGCAAGCGAGCGAGCCATATATGAGAGCAAGCGAGCAAGCCAGATGTGAGAGCGAGACAGATAAGAGAGCAAGCCAGACAAGAGAGCAAGCGAGCGAGCCAGATATGCTAGCGAGCAAGCCAGATAAGAGAGCGAGCCAGACTAGAGAGCAAGCGAGCGAACCAGACAAGAGAGCAAGCGAGAAAGTCAGATATGAGAGCGAGCGAGCCAGACATGAGAGCAAGCGAGCGATCCAGATATGAGAGCGAGCGAGCCAGATATGCTAGCGAGCAAGCCAGATAAGAGAGCGAGCGGGCGAGCTAGATATGAGAGCAAGCGAGCGAGCCAGACATGAGAGCAAGCGAGCGAGCCAGATATGAGAGCGAGCGAGCCAGATAAGAGAGCAAGCCAGACAAGATAGCAAGCAAGCAAGCCAGATATGCTAGCGAGCAAGCCAGATAAGAGAGCGAGCCAGACAAGAGTGCAAGCGAGCGAGCAAGATATGAGAGCAAGCGAGCCAGCCAGATATGAGAGCGAGCGAGCCAGATAAGAGAGCGAGCAAGACAAGAGAGCAAGCGAACTAGCCAGATATGAGAGCAAGCGAGCGAGCCAGATTTGAGAGCGAGCGAGCCAGATATGCGAGCGAGCCAGATAAGAGAGCAAGCCAGACAAGAGAGCAAGCGAGCGAGCCAGATATGAGAGCAAGCGAGCGAGCCGGATATGAGAGCAAGCGAGCAAGCCAGATATGAGAGCAAGCGAGCGAGCCAGATTTGAGAGCGAGCGAGCCAGATATGTGAGCGAGCCATAAAATAGAGCGAGACAGACAAGAGAGCAAGCGAGCGAGTCAGATATGAGAGCAAGCTAGCAAGCCAGATATAAGCGCAAGCCAGATAAGAGAGCGACCCAGACAAGAGAGCAAGCGAGCGAGCCAGATATGAGAGCAAGCGAGCGAGCCAGATATGAGAGCAAGCGAGCGAGCCAGAAATGAGAGCAAGTGAGCCAGCCAGATATGAGAGCTAGCCAGATAAGAGAGCGAGCCAGACAAGAGAGCAAGCGAGCGAGCCAGATATGAGAGCAAGCGAGCGAGCCAGATATGAGAGCAAGCGAGCGAGCCAGAAATGAGAGCAAGTGAGCCAGCCAGATATGAGAGCTAGCCAGATAAGAGAGCGAGCCAGACAAGAGAGCAAGCGAGCAAGCCAGATATGAGAGCAAGCGAGCCAGCTAGATGTGAGAGCGAGCGAGCCAGATATGCGAGCGAGCCAGATAAGAGAGCGAACCAGATGTGAGAGAGAGCGAGCGAGCCAGATATGAGAGCAAGCGAGCGAGCCATATATTAGAGCAAGCAAGCCAGCCAGATGTGAGAGCGAGCGAGCCAGATATGCGAGCGAGCCAGACAGGAGAGCAAGCGAGCGAGCCAGATATGAGAGCAAGCGAGCAAGCCAGATATGAGAGTGAGCCAGATAATAGAGCGAACCAGACAAGAGAGCAAGCGAGAAAGCCAGATATGAGAGTGAGCGAGCCAGACATGAGAGCAAGCGAGCGAGCCACATAAGAGAGCCAGCGAGCCAGATAAGAGAGCAAGCCAGACAAGTGAGCAAGCGAGCGAGCCAGATATGAGAGCAAGCGAGCAAGCCAGATGTGAGAGCGAGACAGATAAGAGAGCAAGTCAGACAAGAGAGCAAGCGAGCGAGCCAGATATGCTAGCGAGCAAGCCAGATAAGAGAGCGAGCCAGACAAGAGAGCAAGCGAGCGAGCCAGATATGAGAGCAAGCGAGCAATCCAGATATGAGAGCGAGCCAGATAAGAGAGCAAACCAGACAAGAGAGCAAGCGAGAAAGTCAGATATGAGAGCGAGCGAGCCAGACATGAGAGCAAGCGAGCGAGCCAGATATGAGAGCGAGCGAGCCAGATAAGAGAGCAAGCCAGACATGAGAGCAAGCGAGCGAGCCAGATATGAGAGCGAGCGAGCCAGATAAGAGAGCAAGCCAGACAAGAGAGCAAGCGAGTGAGCCAGATATGCTAGCGAGCAAGCCAGATAAGAGAGCGAGCCAGACAAGAGAGCAAGCGAGCGAGCCAGATATGAGAGCAAGCGAGCAAGCCAGATGTGAGAGCGAGACAGATAAGAGAGCAAGCCAGACAAGAGAGCAAGCGAGCGAGCCAGATATGCTAGCGAGCAAGCCAGATAAGAGAGCGAGCCAGACTAGAGAGCAAGCGAGCGAACCAGACAAGAGAGCAAGCGAGAAAGTCAGATATGAGAGCGAGCGAGCCAGACATGAGAGCAAGCGAGCGATCCAGATATGAGAGCGAGCGAGCCAGATATGCTAGCGAGCAAGCCAGATAAGAGAGCGAGCGGGCGAGCTAGATATGAGAGCAAGCGAGCGAGCCAGACATGAGAGCAAGCGAGCGAGCCAGATATGAGAGCGAGCGAGCCAGACATGAGAGCAAGCCAGACAAGATAGCAAGCAAGCGAGCCAGATATGCTAGCGAGCAAGCCAGATAAGAGAGCGAGCCAGACAAGAGAGCAAGCGAGCGAGCAAGATATGAGAGCAAGCGAGCCAGCCAGATATGAGAGCGAGCGAGCCAGATAAGAGAGCGAGCAAGACAAGAGAGCAAGCGAACTAGCCGGATATGAGAGCAAGCGAGCAAGCCAGATATGAGAGCAAGCGAGCGAGCCAGATTTGAGAGCGAGCGAGCCAGATATGTGAGCGAGCCATAAAATAGAGCGAGACAGACAAGAGAGCAAGCGAGCGAGTCAGATATGAGAGCAAGCTAGCAAGCCAGATATAAGCGCAAGCCAGATGAGAGAGCGACCCAGACAAGAGAGCAAGCGAGCGAGCCAGATATTAGAGCAAGCGAGCAAGCCAGATGTGAGAGAGAGCGAGGCAGATAAGAGAGCGAGCCAGACAATTAAGCAAGCGAGAGAGCCAGATATTAGAGCAAGCGAGCGATCCAGATATGAGAGCGAGCCAGACATGAGAGCGAGAGAGCCAGATATGAGAGCAAGCGAGCGAGCCAGATATGAGGGCAAGCGAGCCAGCCAGATATGAGAGCGAGCGAGCCAGATAAGAGAGCGAGCAAGACAAGAGAGCAAGCGAGCGAGCCAGATATGCGAGCGAGCCAGACAAGAGAGCAAGCGAGAGAGCCAGATATGAGAGCAAGCGAGCGAGCCAGATATGAGAGCAAGCGAGCGAGCCAGAAATGATAGCAAGTGAGCCAGCCAGATATGAGAGCTAGCCAGATAAGAGAGCGAGCCAGACAAGAGAGCAAGCGAGCGAGCCAGATATGAGAGCGAGCCAGACATGAGAGCGAGCGAGCCAGATATGAGAGCAAGCGAGCGAGCCAGATATGAGAGCAAGTGAGCCAGCCAGATATGAGAGCGAGCGAGCCAGATAAGAGAGCGAGCAAGACAAGAGAGCAAGCGAGCGAGCCAGATATGCGAGCGAGCCAGACAAGAGAGCAAGCGAGAGAGCCAGATATGAGAGCAAGCGAGCGAGCCAGATATGAGAGCAAGCGAGCGAGCCAGAAATGAGAGCAAGTGAGCCAGCCAGATATGAGAGCTAGCCAGATAAGAGAGCTAGCCAGACAAGAGAGCAAGCGAGCGAGCCAGATATGAGAGCAAGCGAGCCAGCTAGATGTGAGAGCGAGAGAGCCAGATATGCGAGCGAGCCAGATAAGAGAGCGAACCAGATGTGAGAGCGAGCGAGCGAGCCAGATATGAGAGCAAGCGAGCGAGCCATATATTAGAGCAAGCAAGCCAGCCAGATGTGAGAGCGAGCGAGCCAGATATGCGAGCGAGCCAGACAGGAGAGCAAGCGAGCGAGCCAGATATGAGAGCAAGCGAGCAAGCCAGATATGAGAGCGAGACAGATAAGAGAGCGAACCAGACAAGAGAGCAAGCGAGAAAGCCAGATATGAGAGTGAGCGAGCCAGACATGAGAGCAAGCGAGCGAGCCACATAAGAGAGCCAGCGAGCCAGATAAGAGAGCAAGCCAGACAAGTGAGCAAGCGAGCGAGCCAGATATGAGAGCAAGCGAGCAAGCCAGATGTGAGAGCGAGACAGATAAGAGAGCAAGTCAGACAAGAGAGCAAGCGAGCGAGCCAGATATGCTAGCGAGCAAGCCAGATAAGAGAGCGAGCCAGACAAGAGAGCAAGCGAGCGAGCCAGATATGAGAGCAAGCGAGCAATCCAGATATGAGAGCGAGCCAGATAAGAGAGCAAACCAGACAAGAGAGCAAGCGAGAAAGTCAGATATGAGAGCGAGCGAGCCAGACATGAGAGCAAGCGAGCGAGCCAGATATGAGAGCGAGCGAGCCAGATAAGAGAGCAAGCCAGACATGAGAGCAAGCGAGCGAGCCAGATATGAGAGCGAGCGAGCCAGATAAGAGAGCAAGCCAGACAAGAGAGCAAGCGAGTGAGCCAGATATGCTAGCGAGCAAGCCAGATAAGAGAGCGAGCCAGACAAGAGAGCAAGCGAGCGAGCCAGATATGAGAGCAAGCGAGCAAGCCAGATGTGAGAGCGAGACAGATAAGAGAGCAAGCCAGACAAGAGAGCAAGCGAGCGAGCCAGATATGCTAGCGAGCAAGCCAGATAAGAGAGCGAGCCAGACTAGAGAGCAAGCGAGCGAACCAGACAAGAGAGCAAGCGAGAAAGTCAGATATGAGAGCGAGCGAGCCAGATATGCTAGCGAGCAAGCCAGATAAGAGAGCGAGCGGGCGAGCTAGATATGAGAGCAAGCGAGCGAGCCAGACATGAGAGCAAGCGAGCGAGCCAGATATGAGAGCGAGCGAGCCAGACATGAGAGCAAGCCAGACAAGATAGCAAGCAAGCGAGCCAGATATGCTAGCGAGCAAGCCAGATAAGAGAGCAAGCCAGACAAGAGAGCAAGCGAGCGAGCAAGATATGAGAGCAAGCGAGCCAGCCAGATATGAGAGCGAGCGAGCCAGATAAGAGAGCGAGCAAGACAAGAGAGCAAGCGAACTAGCCGGATATGAGAGCAAGCGAGCAAGCCAGATATGAGAGCAAGCGAGCGAGCCAGATTTGAGAGCGAGCGAGCCAGATATGTGAGCGAGCCATAAAATAGAGCGAGACAGACAAGAGAGCAAGCGAGCGAGTCAGATATGAGAGCAAGCTAGCAAGCCAGATATAAGCGCAAGCCAGATAAGAGAGCGACCCATACAAGAAAGCAAGCGAGCGAGCCAGATATTAGAGCATGCGAGCAAGCCAGATGTGAGAGAGAGCGAGGCAGATAAGAGAGCAAGCCAGACAATTAAGCAAGCGAGAGAGCCAGATATTAGAGCAAGCGAGCGATCCAGATATGAGAGCGAGCCAGACATGAGAGCGAGAGAGCCAGATATGAGAGCAAGCGAGCGAGCCAAATATGAGAGCAAGCGAGCCAGCCAGATATGAGAGCGAGCGAGCCAGATAAGAGAGCGAGCAAGACAAGAGAGCAAGCGAGCGAGCCAAATATGCGAGCGAGCCAGACAAGAGAGCAAGCGAGAGAGCCAGATATGAGAGCAAGCGAGCGAGCCAGATATGAGAGCAAGCGAGCGAGCCAGAAATGATAGCAAGTGAGCCAGCCAGATATGAGAGCCTAGCCAGATAAGAGAGCGAGCCAGACAAGAGAGCAAGCGAGCGAGCCAGATATGAGAGCGAGCCAGACATGAGAGCGAGCGAGCCAGATATGAGAGCAAGCGAGCGAGCCAGATATGAGAGCAAGTGAGCCAGCCAGATATGAGAGCGAGCGAGCCAGATAAGAGAGCGAGCAAGACAAGAGAGCAAGCGAGCGAGCCAGATATGCGAGCGAGCCAGACAAGAGAGCAAGCGAGAGAGCCAGATATGAGAGCAAGCGAGCGAGCCAGATATGAGAGCAAGCGAGCGAGCCAGAAATGAGAGCAAGTGAGCCAGCCAGATATGAGAGCTAGCCAGATAAGAGAGCTAGCCAGACAAGAGAGCAAGCGAGCGAGCCAGATATGAGAGCAAGCGAGCGAGCCATATATTAGAGCAAGCAAGCCAGCCAGATGTGAGAGCGAGCGAGCCAGATATGCGAGCGAGCCAGACAGGATAGCAAGCGAGCGAGCCAGATATGAGAGCAAGCGAGCAAGCCAGATATGAGAGCGAGCCAGATAAGAGAGCGAACCAGACAAGAGAGCAAGCGAGAAAGCCAGATATGAGAGTGAGCGAGCCAGACATGAGAGCAAGCGAGCGAGCCACATAAGAGAGCCAGCGAGCCAGATAAGAGAGCAAGCCAGACAAGTGAGCAAGCGAGCGAGCCAGATATGAGAACAAGCGAGCAAGCCAGATGTGAGAGCGAGACAGATAAGAGAGCAAGTCAGACAAGAGAGCAAGCGAGCGAGCCAGATATGCTAGCGAGCAAGCCAGATAAGAGAGCGAGCCAGACAAGAGAGCAAGCGAGCGAGCCAGATATGAGAGCAAGCGAGCAATCCAGATATGAGAGCGAGCCAGATAAGAGAGCAAACCAGACAAGAGAGCAAGCGAGAAAGCCAGATATGAGAGCGAGCAAGCCAGATAAGAGAGCAAGCCAGACAAGAGAGCAAGCGTGCGAGCCAGATAATCTAGCGAGCAAGCCAGATAAGAGAGCGAGCCAGACAAGCGAGCAAGCGAGCGAGCCAGATATGAGAGCAAGCGAGCCAGCCAGATATGAGAGCGAGCGAGCCAGATAAGAGAGCGAGCAAGACAAGAGAGCAAGCGAGCGAGCCAGATACGAGAGCGAGCGAGCCAGATATGAGAGCAAGCGATCCAGCCAGATGTGAGAGCGAGCGAGCCAGATATGCGAGCGAGCCAGACAAGAAAGCAAGCGAGCGAGCCAGATATGAGAGCAAGCGAGCAAGCCAGATATGAGAGCGAGCCAGATAAGAGAGCGAACCAGACAAAAGAGCAAGCAAGCGAGACAGATATGACAGCGAGCAAAACCAGACATGAGAGCAAGCGAGCGAGCCAGATATGTGAGCGAGCGAGCCAGATATGAGAGCGAGCTAGCCAGATTTGCGAGCGAGCGAGCCAGATTTTCGAGCGAACAGGCCAGATAAGAGAGCGAGCCAGACAAGAGAACAAGCGAGCGTGCCAGATATGCTAGCGAGCAAGCCAGATAAGAGAGCGAGCCAGACAAGAGAGCAAGAGAGCGAGCCAGATATGAGAGCAAGCGAGCCAGCCAGATATGAGAGCAAGCGAGCCAGATAAGAGAGCGAGCAAGACAAGAGAGCAAGCGAACTAGCCAGATATGAGAGCAAGCGAGAAAGCCAGATATGAGAGCGAGCAAGCCAGACATGAGAGAAAGCGAGCAAGCCAGATATGAGAGCGAGCGAGCCAGACATGAGAGCAAGCGAGCGAGCCAGATATGAGAGCGAGCGAGCCAGATAAGAGAGCAAGCCAGACAAGAGAGCAAGCGAGCGAGCCAGATATGCTAGCGAGCAAGCCAGATAAGAGAGCGAGCCAGACAAGAGAGCAAGCGAGCGAGCCAGATATGAGAGCAAGCGAGCCAGCCAGATATGAGAGCAAGCGAGCCAGATAAGAGAGCGAGCAAGACAAGAGAGCAAGCGAACTAGCCAGATATGAGAGCAAGCGAGCGAGCCAGATTTGAGAGCGAGTGAGCCAGATATGCGAGGGAGCCAGATAAGAGAGCGAACCAGACAAGAGAGCAAGCGAGCGAGCCAGATATGAGAGCAAGCGAGCAAGCCAGATGTGAGAGAGAGCGAGGCAGATAAGAGAGCGAGCCAGACAATTAAGCAAGCGAGCGAGCCAGATATGAGAGCAAGCGAGCGATCCAGATATGAGAGCGAGCCAGACTTGAGAGCGAGTGAGCCAGATATGAGAGCAAGCGAGCGAGCCAGATATGAGAGCAAGCAAGCCAGCCAGATGTGAGAGCGAGCGAGCCAGATATGCGAGCAAGCCAGATAAGAGAGCGAGCCAGACAAGAGAGCAAACGAGCGAGCCAGATATGAGAGCAAGCGAGCAAGCCAGATGTGAGAGAGAGCGAGGCAGATAAGAGAGCGAGCCAGACAATTAAGCAAACGAGCGAGCCAGATATGAGAGCAAGCGAGCGATCCAGATATGAGAGCGAGCCAGCCAGATAAGAGAGCGAGCAAGACAAGAGAGCAAGCGAGCGAGCCAGAAATGAGAGCGAGCGAGCCAGATATGAGAGCAAGCGAGTGTGCCAGATATGAGAGCAAGCGAGCCAGCCAGATATGAGAGCGAGCGAGCCAGATAAGAGAGCGAGCAAGACAAGAGAGCAAGCGAGCGAGCCAGATATGCGAGCGAGCCAGACAAGAGAGCAAGCGAGAGAGCCAGATATGAGAGCAAGCGAGCGAGCCAGATATGAGAGCAAGCGAGCGAGCCAGAAATGAGAGCAAGTGAGCCAGCCAGATATGAGAGCTAGCCAGATAAGAGAGCGAGCCAGACAAGAGAGCAAGCGAGCGAGCCAGATATGAGAGCAAGCGAGCCAGCTAGATGTGAGAGCGAGCGAGCCAGATATGCGAGCGAGCCAGATAAGAGAGCGAACTAGATGTGAGAGCGAGCGAGCCAGATATGAGAGCAAGCGAGCGAGCCAGATATTAGAGCAAGCAAGCCAGCCAGATGTGAGAGCGAGCGAGCAAGATATGCGAGCGAGCCAGACAAGAGAGCAAGCCAGCGAGCCAGATATGAGAGCAAGCGAGCAAGCCAGATATGAGAGCAAGCCAGATAAGAGAGCGAACCAGACAAGAGAGCAAGCGAGAAAGCCAGATATGAGAGTGAGCGAGCCAGACATGAGAGCAAGCGAGCGAGCCAGATAAGAGAGCCAGCGAGCCAGATAAGAGAGCAAGCCAGACAAGAGAGCAAGCGAGCGAGCCAGATATGAGAGCAAGCGAGCAAGCCAGATGTGAGAGCGAGACAGAAAAGAGAGCAAGTCAGACAAGAGAGCAAGCGAGCGAGCCAGATATGCTAGCGAGCAAGCCAGATAAGAGAGCGAGCCAGACAAGAGAGCAAGCGAGCGAGCCAGATATGAGAGCAAGCGAGCAATCCAGATATGAGAGCGAGCCAGATAAGAGAGCGAACCAGACAAGAGAGCAAGCGAGAAAGTCAGATATGAGAGCGAGCGAGCCAGACATGAGAGCAAGCGAGCGAGCAAGATATGAGAGCGAGCGAGCCAGATAAGAGAGCAAGCCAGACAAGAGAGCAAGTGAGCGAGCTAGATATGCTAGCGAGCAAGCCAGATAAGAGAGCGAGCCTGACAAGAGAGCAAGCGAGCGAGCCAGATGTGCGAGCAAGCCAGATGTGAGAGTGAGACAGATAAGAGAGCAAGCCAGACAAGAGAGCAAGCGAGCGAGCCAGATATGCTAGCGAGCAAGCCAGACAAGAGAGCAAGTGAGCGAGCCAGATATGAGAGCAAGCGAGCGAGCCGGATATGAGAGCAAGCGAGCAAGCCAGATATGAGAGCAAGCGAGCCAAATTTGAGAGCGAGCGAGCCAGATATTTGAGCGAGTCATAAAAGAGAGCGAGACAGACAAGAGAGAAAGCGAGCGAGCCAGATATGAGAGCAAGCTAGCAAGCCAGATATGAGAGCGAGCCAGATAAGAGAGCGAGCCAGACAAGAGAGCAAGCGAGCGAGCCAGATAAGAGAGCGAGCAAGCGAGCCAGCTCGATGTGAGAGCGAGCGAGCCAGATATGCGAGCGAGCCAGATAAGAGAGCGAGCCAGACAAGAGAGCAAGCGAGCGAGCCAGATATGAGAGAGAGCGAGGCAGATAAGAGAGCGAGACAGACAATTAAGCAAGCGAGCAAGCCAGATATGAGAGCAAGCGAGAGATCCAGATATGAGAGCGAGCCAGACATGAGAGCGAGCGAGCCAGATATGAGAGCAAGCGAGCCAGATATGAGAGCAAGCGAGCCAGCCAGATATGAGAGCGAGCGAGCCAGATAAGAGAGCGAGCAAGACAAGAGAGCAAGCGAGCGAGCCAGATATGAGAGCAAGCGAGCGAGCCAGATATGAGAGCAAGCGAGCGAGCCAGAAATGAGTGCAAGCGAGCCAGCCAGAAATGAGAGCAAGCGAGCCAGCCAGATGTGAGAGCGAGCTAGCCAGATATGCGAGCGAGCCAGATAAGAGAGCGAGCCAGACAAGAGAGCAAGCGAGAAAGCCAGATATGAGAGCGAGCGAGCCAGACATGAGAGCAAGCGAGCGAGCCAGATATGAGAGCGAGCAAGCCAGATAAGAGAGCAAGCCAGACAAGAGAGCAAGCGTGCGAGCCAGATATTCTAGCGAGCAAGCCAGATAAGAGAGCGAGCCAGACAAGAGAGCAAGCGAGCGAGCCAGATATGAGAGCAAGCGAGCCAGCCAGATATGAGAGCGAGCGAGCCAGATAAGAGAGCCAGCAAGACAAGAGAGCAAGCGAATGAGCCAGATATGAGAGCGAGCGAGCCAGATATGAGAGCAAGCGAGGCAGCCAGATGTGAGAGCGAGCGAGCCAGATATGCGAGCGAGCCAGACAAGAAAGCAAGCGAGCGAGCCAGATAAGAGAGCGAACCAGATGTGAGAGCGAGCGAGCCAGATAAGAGAGCAAGCGAGCGAGCCAGATATGAGAGCAAGCAAGCCAGCCAGATGTAAGAGCGAGCGAGCCAGATATGCGAGCGAGCCAGACAAGAGAGCAAGCAAGCGAGCCAGATATGAGAGCGAGCCAGATAAGAGAGCAAACCAGACAAGAGAGCAAGCGAGAAAGCCAGATATGAGAGTGAGCGAGCCAGACATGAGAGCAAGCGAGCGAGCCAGATAAGAGAGCCAGCGAGCCAGATAAGAGAGCAAGCCAGACAAGAGAGCAAGCGAGCGAGCCAGATATGCTAGCGAGCAAGCCAGATAAGAGAGCGAGCCAGACAAGAGAGCAAGCGAGCGAGCCAGATATGAGAGCAAGCGAGCGAGCCAGATATGAGAGCAAGACAGATAAGAGAGCAAGCCAGACAAGAGAGCAAGCGAGCGAGCCAGATATGCTAGCGAGCAAGCCAGATAAGAGAGCGAGCCAGACAAGAGAGCAAGCGAGCGAGCCAGATATAAGAGCAAGTGAGCGAACCAGATGTGAGAGTGAGCGAGCAAGATATGCGAGCGAGCCAGATAAGAGAGCGAGCCAGACAAGAGAGCAGCGAGCGAGCCAGATATGAGAGCAAGCGAGCAAACCAGATGTGAGAGAGAGCGAGGCAGATAAGAGAGCGAGACAGACAATTAAGCAAGCGAGCGAGCCAGATATGAGAGCAAGCGAGCGATCCACATATGAGAGCGAGCCAGACATGAGAGCGAGCAAGCCAGACATGAGAGCGAGCGAGCCAGATATGAGAGCAAGCAAGCGAGCCAGATATGAGAGCAAGCAAGCCAGCCAGATATGAGAGCGAGAGAGCCAGATAAGAGAGCGAGCAAGACAAGAGAGCAAGCAAGCTAGCCAGATATGAGAGCAAGCGAGCGAGCCAGATTTGAGAGCAAGCGAGCGAGCCAGATATGAGAGCAAGCGAGCAAGCCAGATATGAGAGCGAGACAGATAAGAGAGCGAACCAGACAAGAGAGCGAGCGAGCCAGATATGAGAGCGAGCGAGCCAGATATGAGAGCAAGTGAGCCAGCCAGATGTGAGAGCGAGCGAGCCAGATATGCGAGTGAGCCAGATAAGAGAGCGAGCCAGACAAGAGAGCAAGCGAGCGAGCCAGATATGAGAGCAAGTGAGCAAGCCAGATATGAGAGCGAGCCAGATAAGAGAGCAAACCAGACAAGAGAGCAAGTGAGAAAGCCAGATATGAGAGCGAGCGAGTCAGACATGAGAGCAATCGAGCGAGCCAGATATGAGAGCAAGCGAGCCAGATATGCGAGCGAGCCAGATAAGAGAGCGAGCCAGACAAGAGAGCAAGCGAGTGAGCCAGATATGAGAGCAAGCGAGCAAGCCAGATATGAGAGTGAGCCAGATAAGAGAGCGAACCAGACAAGAGAGCAAGCGGGAAAGCCAGAAATGAGCGAGCGAGCCAGACATGAGAGCAAGTGAGCGAGCCAGATATGAGAGCGAGCGAGCCAGATAAGAGAGCAAGCCAGACAAGAGAGCAAGCGAGCGAGCCAGATATAGAGCAAGCGAGCGAGCCAGATGTGAGAGCGAGACAGATAAGAGAGAAAGCCAGACAAGAGAGCAAGCGAGCGAGCCAGATATGCTAGCGAGCAAGCCAGATAAGAGAGCGAGCCAGACTAGAGAGCAAGCGAGCGAACCAGACAAGAGAGCAAGCGAGAAAGTCAGATATGAGAGCGAGCGAGCCAGATATGCTAGCGAGCAAGCCAGATAAGAGAGCGAGCGGGCGAGCTAGATATGAGAGCAAGCGAGCGAGCCAGACATGAGAGCAAGCGAGCGAGCCAGATATGAGAGCGAGCGAGCCAGACATGAGAGCAAGCCAGACAAGATAGCAAGCAAGCGAGCCAGATATGCTAGCGAGCAAGCCAGATAAGAGAGCAAGCCAGACAAGAGAGCAAGCGAGCGAGCAAGATATGAGAGCAAGCGAGCCAGCCAGATATGAGAGCGAGCGAGCCAGATAAGAGAGCGAGCAAGACAAGAGAGCAAGCGAACTAGCCGGATATGAGAGCAAGCGAGCAAGCCAGATATGAGAGCAAGCGAGCGAGCCAGATTTGAGAGCGAGCGAGCCAGATATGTGAGCGAGCCATAAAATAGAGCGAGACAGACAAGAGAGCAAGCGAGCGAGTCAGATATGAGAGCAAGCTAGCAAGCCAGATATAAGCGCAAGCCAGATAAGAGAGCGACCCATACAAGAAAGCAAGCGAGCGAGCCAGATATTAGAGCATGCGAGCAAGCCAGATGTGAGAGAGAGCGAGGCAGATAAGAGAGCAAGCCAGACAATTAAGCAAGCGAGAGAGCCAGATATTAGAGCAAGCGAGCGATCCAGATATGAGAGCGAGCCAGACATGAGAGCGAGAGAGCCAGATATGAGAGCAAGCGAGCGAGCCAAATATGAGAGCAAGCGAGCCAGCCAGATATGAGAGCGAGCGAGCCAGATAAGAGAGCGAGCAAGACAAGAGAGCAAGCGAGCGAGCCAAATATGCGAGCGAGCCAGACAAGAGAGCAAGCGAGAGAGCCAGATATGAGAGCAAGCGAGCGAGCCAGATATGAGAGCAAGCGAGCGAGCCAGAAATGATAGCAAGTGAGCCAGCCAGATATGAGAGCCTAGCCAGATAAGAGAGCGAGCCAGACAAGAGAGCAAGCGAGCGAGCCAGATATGAGAGCGAGCCAGACATGAGAGCGAGCGAGCCAGATATGAGAGCAAGCGAGCGAGCCAGATATGAGAGCAAGTGAGCCAGCCAGATATGAGAGCGAGCGAGCCAGATAAGAGAGCGAGCAAGACAAGAGAGCAAGCGAGCGAGCCAGATATGCGAGCGAGCCAGACAAGAGAGCAAGCGAGAGAGCCAGATATGAGAGCAAGCGAGCGAGCCAGATATGAGAGCAAGCGAGCGAGCCAGAAATGAGAGCAAGTGAGCCAGCCAGATATGAGAGCTAGCCAGATAAGAGAGCTAGCCAGACAAGAGAGCAAGCGAGCGAGCCAGATATGAGAGCAAGCGAGCGAGCCATATATTAGAGCAAGCAAGCCAGCCAGATGTGAGAGCGAGCGAGCCAGATATGCGAGCGAGCCAGACAGGATAGCAAGCGAGCGAGCCAGATATGAGAGCAAGCGAGCAAGCCAGATATGAGAGCGAGCCAGATAAGAGAGCGAACCAGACAAGAGAGCAAGCGAGAAAGCCAGATATGAGAGTGAGCGAGCCAGACATGAGAGCAAGCGAGCGAGCCACATAAGAGAGCCAGCGAGCCAGATAAGAGAGCAAGCCAGACAAGTGAGCAAGCGAGCGAGCCAGATATGAGAACAAGCGAGCAAGCCAGATGTGAGAGCGAGACAGATAAGAGAGCAAGTCAGACAAGAGAGCAAGCGAGCGAGCCAGATATGCTAGCGAGCAAGCCAGATAAGAGAGCGAGCCAGACAAGAGAGCAAGCGAGCGAGCCAGATATGAGAGCAAGCGAGCAATCCAGATATGAGAGCGAGCCAGATAAGAGAGCAAACCAGACAAGAGAGCAAGCGAGAAAGCCAGATATGAGAGCGAGCAAGCCAGATAAGAGAGCAAGCCAGACAAGAGAGCAAGCGTGCGAGCCAGATAATCTAGCGAGCAAGCCAGATAAGAGAGCGAGCCAGACAAGCGAGCAAGCGAGCGAGCCAGATATGAGAGCAAGCGAGCCAGCCAGATATGAGAGCGAGCGAGCCAGATAAGAGAGCGAGCAAGACAAGAGAGCAAGCGAGCGAGCCAGATACGAGAGCGAGCGAGCCAGATATGAGAGCAAGCGATCCAGCCAGATGTGAGAGCGAGCGAGCCAGATATGCGAGCGAGCCAGACAAGAAAGCAAGCGAGCGAGCCAGATATGAGAGCAAGCGAGCAAGCCAGATATGAGAGCGAGCCAGATAAGAGAGCGAACCAGACAAAAGAGCAAGCAAGCGAGACAGATATGACAGCGAGCAAAACCAGACATGAGAGCAAGCGAGCGAGCCAGATATGTGAGCGAGCGAGCCAGATATGAGAGCGAGCTAGCCAGATTTGCGAGCGAGCGAGCCAGATTTTCGAGCGAACAGGCCAGATAAGAGAGCGAGCCAGACAAGAGAACAAGCGAGCGTGCCAGATATGCTAGCGAGCAAGCCAGATAAGAGAGCGAGCCAGACAAGAGAGCAAGAGAGCGAGCCAGATATGAGAGCAAGCGAGCCAGCCAGATATGAGAGCAAGCGAGCCAGATAAGAGAGCGAGCAAGACAAGAGAGCAAGCGAACTAGCCAGATATGAGAGCAAGCGAGAAAGCCAGATATGAGAGCGAGCAAGCCAGACATGAGAGAAAGCGAGCAAGCCAGATATGAGAGCGAGCGAGCCAGACATGAGAGCAAGCGAGCGAGCCAGATATGAGAGCGAGCGAGCCAGATAAGAGAGCAAGCCAGACAAGAGAGCAAGCGAGCGAGCCAGATATGCTAGCGAGCAAGCCAGATAAGAGAGCGAGCCAGACAAGAGAGCAAGCGAGCGAGCCAGATATGAGAGCAAGCGAGCCAGCCAGATATGAGAGCAAGCGAGCCAGATAAGAGAGCGAGCAAGACAAGAGAGCAAGCGAACTAGCCAGATATGAGAGCAAGCGAGCGAGCCAGATTTGAGAGCGAGTGAGCCAGATATGCGAGGGAGCCAGATAAGAGAGCGAACCAGACAAGAGAGCAAGCGAGCGAGCCAGATATGAGAGCAAGCGAGCAAGCCAGATGTGAGAGAGAGCGAGGCAGATAAGAGAGCGAGCCAGACAATTAAGCAAGCGAGCGAGCCAGATATGAGAGCAAGCGAGCGATCCAGATATGAGAGCGAGCCAGACTTGAGAGCGAGTGAGCCAGATATGAGAGCAAGCGAGCGAGCCAGATATGAGAGCAAGCAAGCCAGCCAGATGTGAGAGCGAGCGAGCCAGATATGCGAGCAAGCCAGATAAGAGAGCGAGCCAGACAAGAGAGCAAACGAGCGAGCCAGATATGAGAGCAAGCGAGCAAGCCAGATGTGAGAGAGAGCGAGGCAGATAAGAGAGCGAGCCAGACAATTAAGCAAACGAGCGAGCCAGATATGAGAGCAAGCGAGCGATCCAGATATGAGAGCGAGCCAGCCAGATAAGAGAGCGAGCAAGACAAGAGAGCAAGCGAGCGAGCCAGAAATGAGAGCGAGCGAGCCAGATATGAGAGCAAGCGAGTGTGCCAGATATGAGAGCAAGCGAGCCAGCCAGATATGAGAGCGAGCGAGCCAGATAAGAGAGCGAGCAAGACAAGAGAGCAAGCGAGCGAGCCAGATATGCGAGCGAGCCAGACAAGAGAGCAAGCGAGAGAGCCAGATATGAGAGCAAGCGAGCGAGCCAGATATGAGAGCAAGCGAGCGAGCCAGAAATGAGAGCAAGTGAGCCAGCCAGATATGAGAGCTAGCCAGATAAGAGAGCGAGCCAGACAAGAGAGCAAGCGAGCGAGCCAGATATGAGAGCAAGCGAGCCAGCTAGATGTGAGAGCGAGCGAGCCAGATATGCGAGCGAGCCAGATAAGAGAGCGAACTAGATGTGAGAGCGAGCGAGCCAGATATGAGAGCAAGCGAGCGAGCCAGATATTAGAGCAAGCAAGCCAGCCAGATGTGAGAGCGAGCGAGCAAGATATGCGAGCGAGCCAGACAAGAGAGCAAGCCAGCGAGCCAGATATGAGAGCAAGCGAGCAAGCCAGATATGAGAGCAAGCCAGATAAGAGAGCGAACCAGACAAGAGAGCAAGCGAGAAAGCCAGATATGAGAGTGAGCGAGCCAGACATGAGAGCAAGCGAGCGAGCCAGATAAGAGAGCCAGCGAGCCAGATAAGAGAGCAAGCCAGACAAGAGAGCAAGCGAGCGAGCCAGATATGAGAGCAAGCGAGCAAGCCAGATGTGAGAGCGAGACAGAAAAGAGAGCAAGTCAGACAAGAGAGCAAGCGAGCGAGCCAGATATGCTAGCGAGCAAGCCAGATAAGAGAGCGAGCCAGACAAGAGAGCAAGCGAGCGAGCCAGATATGAGAGCAAGCGAGCAATCCAGATATGAGAGCGAGCCAGATAAGAGAGCGAACCAGACAAGAGAGCAAGCGAGAAAGTCAGATATGAGAGCGAGCGAGCCAGACATGAGAGCAAGCGAGCGAGCAAGATATGAGAGCGAGCGAGCCAGATAAGAGAGCAAGCCAGACAAGAGAGCAAGTGAGCGAGCTAGATATGCTAGCGAGCAAGCCAGATAAGAGAGCGAGCCTGACAAGAGAGCAAGCGAGCGAGCCAGATGTGCGAGCAAGCCAGATGTGAGAGTGAGACAGATAAGAGAGCAAGCCAGACAAGAGAGCAAGCGAGCGAGCCAGATATGCTAGCGAGCAAGCCAGACAAGAGAGCAAGTGAGCGAGCCAGATATGAGAGCAAGCGAGCGAGCCGGATATGAGAGCAAGCGAGCAAGCCAGATATGAGAGCAAGCGAGCCAAATTTGAGAGCGAGCGAGCCAGATATGTGAGCGAGTCATAAAAGAGAGCGAGACAGACAAGAGAGAAAGCGAGCGAGCCAGATATGAGAGCAAGCTAGCAAGCCAGATATGAGAGCGAGCCAGATAAGAGAGCGAGCCAGACAAGAGAGCAAGCGAGCGAGCCAGATAAGAGAGCGAGCAAGCGAGCCAGCTCGATGTGAGAGCGAGCGAGCCAGATATGCGAGCGAGCCAGATAAGAGAGCGAGCCAGACAAGAGAGCAAGCGAGCGAGCCAGATATGAGAGAGAGCGAGGCAGATAAGAGAGCGAGACAGACAATTAAGCAAGCGAGCAAGCCAGATATGAGAGCAAGCGAGAGATCCAGATATGAGAGCGAGCCAGACATGAGAGCGAGCGAGCCAGATATGAGAGCAAGCGAGCCAGATATGAGAGCAAGCGAGCCAGCCAGATATGAGAGCGAGCGAGCCAGATAAGAGAGCGAGCAAGACAAGAGAGCAAGCGAGCGAGCCAGATATGAGAGCAAGCGAGCGAGCCAGATATGAGAGCAAGCGAGCGAGCCAGAAATGAGTGCAAGCGAGCCAGCCAGAAATGAGAGCAAGCGAGCCAGCCAGATGTGAGAGCGAGCTAGCCAGATATGCGAGCGAGCCAGATAAGAGAGCGAGCCAGACAAGAGAGCAAGCGAGAAAGCCAGATATGAGAGCGAGCGAGCCAGACATGAGAGCAAGCGAGCGAGCCAGATATGAGAGCGAGCAAGCCAGATAAGAGAGCAAGCCAGACAAGAGAGCAAGCGTGCGAGCCAGATATTCTAGCGAGCAAGCCAGATAAGAGAGCGAGCCAGACAAGAGAGCAAGCGAGCGAGCCAGATATGAGAGCAAGCGAGCCAGCCAGATATGAGAGCGAGCGAGCCAGATAAGAGAGCCAGCAAGACAAGAGAGCAAGCGAATGAGCCAGATATGAGAGCGAGCGAGCCAGATATGAGAGCAAGCGAGGCAGCCAGATGTGAGAGCGAGCGAGCCAGATATGCGAGCGAGCCAGACAAGAAAGCAAGCGAGCGAGCCAGATAAGAGAGCGAACCAGATGTGAGAGCGAGCGAGCCAGATAAGAGAGCAAGCGAGCGAGCCAGATATGAGAGCAAGCAAGCCAGCCAGATGTAAGAGCGAGCGAGCCAGATATGCGAGCGAGCCAGACAAGAGAGCAAGCAAGCGAGCCAGATATGAGAGCGAGCCAGATAAGAGAGCAAACCAGACAAGAGAGCAAGCGAGAAAGCCAGATATGAGAGTGAGCGAGCCAGACATGAGAGCAAGCGAGCGAGCCAGATAAGAGAGCCAGCGAGCCAGATAAGAGAGCAAGCCAGACAAGAGAGCAAGCGAGCGAGCCAGATATGCTAGCGAGCAAGCCAGATAAGAGAGCGAGCCAGACAAGAGAGCAAGCGAGCGAGCCAGACATGAGAGCAAGCGAGCGAGCCAGATAAGAGAGCCAGCGAGCCAGATAAGAGAGCAAGCCAGACAAGAGAGCAAGCGAGCGAGCCAGATATGCTAGCGAGCAAGCCAGATAAGAGAGCGAGCCAGACAAGAGAGCAAGCGAGCGAGCCAGATATGAGAGCAAGCGAGCGAGCCAGATATGAGAGCAAGACAGATAAGAGAGCAAGCCAGACAAGAGAGCAAGCGAGCGAGCCAGATATGCTAGCGAGCAAGCCAGATAAGAGAGCGAGCCAGACAAGAGAGCAAGCGAGCGAGCCAGATATAAGAGCAAGTGAGCGAACCAGATGTGAGAGTGAGCGAGCAAGATATGCGAGCGAGCCAGATAAGAGAGCGAGCCAGACAAGAGAGCAGCGAGCGAGCCAGATATGAGAGCAAGCGAGCAAACCAGATGTGAGAGAGAGCGAGGCAGATAAGAGAGCGAGACAGACAATTAAGCAAGCGAGCGAGCCAGATATGAGAGCAAGCGAGCGATCCACATATGAGAGCGAGCCAGACATGAGAGCGAGCAAGCCAGACATGAGAGCGAGCGAGCCAGATATGAGAGCAAGCAAGCGAGCCAGATATGAGAGCAAGCAAGCCAGCCAGATATGAGAGCGAGAGAGCCAGATAAGAGAGCGAGCAAGACAAGAGAGCAAGCAAGCTAGCCAGATATGAGAGCAAGCGAGCGAGCCAGATTTGAGAGCAAGCGAGCGAGCCAGATATGAGAGCAAGCGAGCAAGCCAGATATGAGAGCGAGACAGATAAGAGAGCGAACCAGACAAGAGAGCGAGCGAGCCAGATATGAGAGCGAGCGAGCCAGATATGAGAGCAAGTGAGCCAGCCAGATGTGAGAGCGAGCGAGCCAGATATGCGAGTGAGCCAGATAAGAGAGCGAGCCAGACAAGAGAGCAAGCGAGCGAGCCAGATATGAGAGCAAGTGAGCAAGCCAGATATGAGAGCGAGCCAGATAAGAGAGCAAACCAGACAAGAGAGCAAGTGAGAAAGCCAGATATGAGAGCGAGCGAGTCAGACATGAGAGCAATCGAGCGAGCCAGATATGAGAGCAAGCGAGCCAGATATGCGAGCGAGCCAGATAAGAGAGCGAGCCAGACAAGAGAGCAAGCGAGTGAGCCAGATATGAGAGCAAGCGAGCAAGCCAGATATGAGAGTGAGCCAGATAAGAGAGCGAACCAGACAAGAGAGCAAGCGGGAAAGCCAGAAATGAGCGAGCGAGCCAGACATGAGAGCAAGTGAGCGAGCCAGATATGAGAGCGAGCGAGCCAGATAAGAGAGCAAGCCAGACAAGAGAGCAAGCGAGCGAGCCAGATATAGAGCAAGCGAGCGAGCCAGATGTGAGAGCGAGACAGATAAGAGAGAAAGCCAGACAAGAGAGCAAGCGAGCGAGCCAGATATGCTAGCGAGCAAGCCAGATAAGAGAGCGAGCCAGACAAAAGAGCAAGTGAGCGAGCCAGATATGAGAGCAAGCGACCGAGCCAGATATGACAGGGAGCAAGCAAGATTTGCGAGCGAGCCAGATAAGAGAGCGAGCCAGACAAGAGAGCAGCGAGCGAGCCAGATATATGAGCAAGCGAGCAAGCCAGATGTGAGAGAAAGTGAGGCAGATAAGAGAGCGAGACAGACAACTAAGCAAGCGAGCGAGCCAGATATGAGAGCAAGCGAGCGATCCAGATATGAGAGCAAGCTAGACATGAGAGCGAGCGAGCCAAATATGAGAGCAAGCGAGCGAGCCAGATATGAGAGCAAGCGAGCCAGCCAGATATGAGAGCGAGCAAGCCAGATAAGAGAGCGAGCAAGACAAGAGAGCAAGCGAGCTAGCCAGATATGAGAGCAATCGAGCGAGCCAGATTTGAGAGCAAGCGAGTAAGCCAGATATGGGAGCAAGCGAGCAAGCCAGATATGAAAGCGAGACAGATAAGAGAGCGAACCAGACAAGAGAGCAAGCGAGCGAGCCAGATATGAGAGCGAGCGAGCCAGATATGAGAGCAAGCGAGCCAGCCAGATGTGAGAGCGAGCGATTCAGATATGCGAGCGAGCCAGATAAGAGAGCGAGCCAAATAAGAGAGCAAGCGAGCGAGCCAGATATGAGAGCAAGCGAGCAAGCCAGATATGAGAGCGAGCGAGCCAGACATGAGAGCAAGCGAGCGAGCCAGATATGAGAGTGAGCCAGATAAGAGAGCGAACCAGACAAAAGAGCAAGCAAGAAAGCCAGATATGAGAGCGAGCGAGACAGACATGAGAGCAAGTGAGCGAGCCAGATATGAGAGCGAGCGAGCCAGATAAGAGAGCAAGCCAGACAAGAGAGCAAGCGAGCGAGCCAGAAATGCTAGCGAGCAAGCCAGATAAGAGAGCGAGCCAGACAGGAGAGCAAGCGAGCGAGCCAGATACAGAGCAAGCGAGCGAGCCAGATGTGAGAGCGAGACAGATAAGAGAGCAAGCCAGACAAGAGAGCAAGCGAGCGAGCCAGATATGCTAGCGAGCAAGCCAGATAAGAGAGCCAGCCAGACAAGAGAGCAAGCGAGTGAGCCAGATATGAGAGCAAGCGAGCAAGCCAGATGTGAGAGAGAGCGAGGCAAATAAGAGAGCGAGCCAGACAATTAAGCAAGCGAGCGAGCCAGATATGAGAGCAAGCGAGCAATCGAGATATGAGAGCGAGCCAGACATGAGAGCGAGCGAGCCAGATATGAGAGCAAGCGAGCGAGCCAGATATGAGAGCAAGCGAGCCAGCCAGATATGAGAGCGAGCGAGCCAGATAAGAGAGCGAGCAAGACAAGAGAGCAAGCGAGCTAGCCAGATATGAGAGCGAGCCAGACAAGAGAGCAAGTAAGCGAGCCAGATATGAGAGCAAGCGAGCCAGCCAGATATGAGAGCGAGCGAGCCAGATAAGAGAGCGAGCAAGACAAGAGAGCAAGCGAGCGAGCCAGATATGAGAGCAAGAGAGCCAGCCAGATATGAGAGCGAGCAAGCCAGATAAGAGAGCGAGCCAGACAAGAAAGCAAGCGAGCGAGCCAGATATGAGAGCAAGCGAGCAAGCCAGATGTGAGAGAGAGCGAGGCAGATAAGAGAGCGAGCCAGACATTTAAGCAAGCGAGCGAGCCAGATATGAGAGCAAGCGAGCAATCCAGATATGAGAGCGAGCTAGACATGAGAGCGAGCGAGCCAGATATGAGAGCAAGCGAGCGAGCCAGATATGAGAGCAAGCGAGCCAGCCAGATATGAGAGCAAGCAAGCCAGATAAGAGAGCGAGCAAGACAAGAGAGCAAGCGAGCTAGCCAGATATGCGAGCGAGCCAGATAAGAGAGCGAGCCAGCCAAGAGAGCAAGCGAGAAAGCCAGATATGAGAGCAAGCAAGCGAGCCAGATATGAGAGCGAGCGAGCCAGATAAGAGAGCAAGCCAGACAAGAGAGCAAGCGTGCGAGCCAGATATTCTAGCGAGCAAGCCAGATAAGAGAGCGAGCCAGACAAGAGAGCAAGCAAGCGAGCCAGATATGCGAGCGAGCCAGACAAGAGAGCAAGCGAGAGAGCCAGATATGAGAGCAAGCGAGCCAGCCAGATATGAGAGCGAGCGAGCCAGAGAAGAGAGCGAGCAAGACAAGAGAGCAAGCGAGCGAGCCAAATATGCGAGCGAGCCAGACAAGAGAGCAAGCGAGCGAGCCAGATATGAGAGCAAGCGAGCGAGCCAGATATGAGAGCAAGCGAGCGAGCCAGAAATGAGAGCAAGTGAGCCAGCCAGATATGAGAGCTAGCCAGATAAGAGAGCGAGCCAGACAAGAGAGCAAGCGAGCGAGCCAGATATGAGAGCAAGCGAGCAAGCTAGATGTGAGAGCGAGCGAGCCAGATATGCGAGCGAGCCAGATAAGAGAGCGAACCAGATGTGAGAGCGAGCGAGCCAGATATGAGAGCAAGCGAGCGAGCCAGATATTAGAGCAAGCAAGCCAGCCAGATGTGAGAGCGAGCGAGCCAGATTTTACGAGCGAGCCAGACAAGAGAGCAAGCCAGCGAGCCAGATATGAGAGCAAGCGAGCAAGCCAGATATGAGAGCAAGCCAGATAAGAGAGCGAACCAGACAAGAGAGCAAGCGAGAAAGCCAGATATGAGAGTGAGCGAGCCAGACATGAGAGCAAGCGAGCGAGCCAGATAAGAGAGCCAGCGAGCCAGATAAGAGAGCAAGCCAGACAAGAGAGCAAGCGAGCTAGCCAGATATGCGAGCGAGCCAGATAAGAGAGCGAGCCAGACAAGAGTGCAAGCGAGAAAGCCAGATATGAGAGCGAGCGAGCCAGACATGAGAGTAAGCGAGCGAGCCAGATATGAGAGCGAGCGAGCCAGATAAGAGAGCAAGCCAGACAAGAGAGCAAGCGTGCGAGCCAGATATTCTAGCGAGCAAGCCAGATAAGAGAGCGAGCCAGACAAGCGAGCAAGCGAGCGAGCCAGATATGAGAGCAAGCGAGCCAGCCAGATATGAGAGCGAGCGAGCCAGATAAGAGAGCGAGCAAGACAAGAGAGCAAGCGAGCGAGCCAGATACGAGAGCGAGCGAGCCAGATATGAGAGCAAGCGAGCCAGCCAGATGTGAGAGCGAGCGAGCCAGATATGCGAACGAGCCAGACAAGAAAGCAAGCGAGCGAGCCAGATATGAGAGCAAGCGAGCAAGCCAGATATGAGAGCGAGCCAGATAAGAGAGCGAACCAGACAAGAGAGCAAGCGAGCGAGACAGATATGACAGCGAGCAAAACCAGACATGAGAGCAAGCGAGCGAGCCAGATATGTGAGCAAGCGAGCCAGATATGAGAGCGAGCTAGCCAGATTTGCGAGCGAGCGAGCCAGATTTTCGAGCGAACAGGCCAGATAAGAGAGCGAGCCAGACAAGAGAACAAGCGAGCGAGCCAGATATGCTAGCGAGCAAGCCAGATAAGAGAGCGAGCAAGACAAGAGAGCAAGCGAACTAGCCAGATATGAGAGCAAGCGAGAAAGCCAGATATGAGAGCGAGCGAGCCAGACATGAGAGAAAGCGAGCGAGCCAGATATGAGAGCGAGCGAGCCAGACATGAGAGCAAGCGAGCGAGCCAGATATGAGAGCGAGCGAGCCAGATAAGAGAGCAAGCCAGACAAGAGAGCAAGCGAGCGAGCCAGATATGCTATCGAGCAAGCCAGATAAGAGAGCGAGCCAGATAAGAGAGCAAGCGAGCGAGCCAGATATGAGAGCAAGCGAGCCAGCCAGATATGAGAGCAAGCGAGCCAGATAAGAGAGCGAGCAAGAAAAGAGAGCAAGCGAACTAGCCAGATATGAGAGCAAGCGAGCGAGCCAGATTTGAGAGCGAGCGAGCCAGATATGCGAGGGAGCCAGATAAGAGAGCGAACCAGACAAGAGAGCAAGCGAGCGAGCCAGATATGAGAGCAAGCGAGCAAGCCAGATGTGAGAGAGAGCGAGGCAGATAAGAGAGCGAGCCAGACAATTAAGCAAGCGAGCGAGCCAGATATGAGAGCAAGCGAGCGATCCAGATATGAGAGCGAGCCAGACTTGAGAGCGAGCGAGCCAGATATGAGAGCAAGCGAGCGAGCCAGATATGAGAGCAAGCAAGCCAGCCAGATGTGAGAGCGAGCGAGCCAGATAAGAGAGCAAGCCAGACAAGAGAGCGAGACAGACAAGAGAGCAGCGAGCGAGCCAGATATGAGAGCAAGCGAGCAAGCCAGATGTGAGAGAGAGCGAGGCAGATAAGAGAGCGAGCCAGACAATTAAGCAAACGAGCGAGCCAGATATGAGAGCAAGCGAGCGATCCAGATATGAGAGCGAGCCAGAAATGAGAGCGAGCGAGCCAGATATGAGAGCAAGCGAGTGTGCCAGATATGAGAGCAAGCGAGCCAGCCAGATATGAGAGCGAGCGAGCCAGATAAGAGAGCGAGCAAGACAAGAGAGCAAGCGAGCAAGCCAGATATGCGAGCGAGCCAGACAAGAGAGCAAGCGAGAGAGCCAGATATAAGAGCAAGCGAGCGAGCCAGATATGAGAGCAAGCGAGCGAGCCAGAAATGAGAGCAAGTGAGCCAGCCAGATATGAGAGCTAGCCAGATAAGAGAGCGAGCCAGACAAGAGAGCAAGCGAGCGAGCCAGATATGAGAGCAAGCGAGCCAGCTAGATGTGAGAGCAAGCGAGCCAGATATGCGAGCGAGCCAGATAAGAGAGCGAACCAGATGTGAGAGCGAGCGAGCCAGATATGAGAGCAAGCGAGCGAGCCAGATATTAGAGGAAGCAAGCCAGCCAGATGTGAGAGCGAGCGAGCCAGATATGCGAGCGAGCCAGACAAGAGAGCAAGCCAGCGAGCCAGATATGAGAGCAAGCGAGCAAGCCAGATATGAGAGCAAGCCAGATAAGAGAGCGAACCAGACAAGAGAGCAAGCGAGAAAGCCAGATATGAGAGTGAGCGAGCCAGACATGAGAGCAAGCGAGCGAGCCAGATAAGAGAGCCAGCGAGCCAGATAAGAGAGCAAGCCAGACAAGAGAGCAAGCGAGCGAGCCAGATATGAGAGCAAGCGAGCAAGCCAGATGTGAGAGCGAGACAGATAAGAGAGCAAGTCAGACAAGAGAGCAAGCGAGCGAGCCAGATATGCTAGCGAGCAAGCCAGATAAGAGAGCGAGCCAGACAAGAGAGCAAGCGAGCGAGCCAGATATGAGAGCAAGCGAGCAATCCAGATATGAGAGCGAGCCAGATAAGAGAGCGAACCAGACAAGAGAGCAAGCGAGAAAGTCAGATATGAGAGCGAGCGAGCCAGACATGAGAGCAAGCGAGCGAGCCAGATATGAGAGCGAGCGAGCCAGATAAGAGAGCAAGCCAGACAAGAGAGCAAGTGAGCGAGCTAGATATGCTAGCGAGCAAGCCAGATAAGAGAGCGAGCCTGACAAGAGAGCAAGCGAGCGAGCCAGATATGCGAGCAAGCGAGCAAGCCAGATGTGAGAGTGAGACAGATAAGAGAGCAAGCCAGACAAGAGAGCAAGCGAGCGAGCCAGATATGCTAGCGAGCAAGCCAGACAAGAGAGCAAGCGAGCGAGCCAGATATGAGAGCAAGCGAGAGAGCCGGATATGAGAGCAAGCGAGGAAGCCAGATATGAGAGCAAGCGAGCCAGATTTGAGAGCGAGCGAGCCAGATATGTGAGCGAGTCATAAAAGAGACCGAGACAGACAAGAGAGAAAGCGAGCGAGCCAGATATGAGAGCAAGCTAGCAAGCCAGATATGAGAGCGAGCCAGATAAGAGAGCGAGCCAGACAAGAGAGCAAGCGAGCGAGCCAGATAAGAGAGCGAGCAAGCGAGCCAGCTCGATGTGAGAGCGAGCGAGCCAGATATGCGAGCGAGCCAGATAAGAGAGCGAGCCAGACAAGAGAGCAAGCGAGCGAGCCAGATATGAGAGAGAGCGAGGCAGATAAGAGAGTGAGACAGACAATTAAGCAAGCGAGCAAGCCAGATATGAGAGCAAGCGAGCGATCCAGATATGAGAGCGAGCCAGACATGAGAGCGAGCGAGCCAGATATGAGAGCAAGCGAGCCAGATATGAGAGCAAGCGAGCCAGCCATATATGAGAGCGAGCGAGCCAGATAAGAGAGCGAGCAAGACAAGAGAGCAAGCGAGCGAGCCAGATATGAGAGCAAGCGAGCGAGCCAGATATGAGAGCAAGCGAGCGAGCCAGAAATGAGTGCAAGCGAGCCAGCCAGAAATGAGAGCAAGCGAGCCAGCCAGATGTGAGAGCGAGCTAGCCAGATATGCGAGCGAGCCAGATAAGAGAGCGAGCCAGACAAGAGAGCAAGCGAGAAAGCCAGATATGAGAGCGAGCGAGCCAGACATGAGAGCAAGCGAGCGAGCCAGATATGAGAGCGAGCAAGCCAGATAAGAGAGCAAGCCAGACAAGAGAGCAAGCGTGCGAGCCAGATATTCTAGCGAGCAAGCCAGATAAGAGAGCGAGCCAGACAAGAGAGCAAGCGAGAGAGCCAGATATGAGAGCAAGCGAGCCAGCCAGATATGAGAGCGAGCGAGCCAGATAAGAGAGCGAGCAAGACAAGAGAGCAAGCGAGCGAGCCAGATATGAGAGCGAGCGAGCCAGATATGAGAGCAAGCGAGGCAGCCAGATGTGAGAGCGAGCGAGCCAGATATGCGAGCGAGCCAGACAAGAAAGCAAGCGAGCGAGCCAGATAAGAGAGCGAACCAGATGTGAGAGCGAGCGAGCCAGATATGAGAGCAAGCGAGCGAGCCAGATATGAGAGCAAGCAAGCCAGCCAGATGTGAGAGCGAGCGAGCCAGATATGCGAGCGAGCCAGACAAGAGAGCAAGCGAGCGAGCCAGATATGAGAGCAAGCGAGCAAGCCAGATATGAGAGCGAGCCAGATAAGAGAGCGAACCAGACAAGAGAGCAAGCGAGAAAGCCAGATATGAGAGTGAGCGAGCCAGACATGAGAGCAAGCGAGCGAGCCAGATAAGAGAGCCAACGAGCCAGATAAGAGAGCAAGCCAGACAAGAGAGCAAGCGAGCGAGCCAGATATGCTAGCGAGCAAGCCAGATAAGAGAGCGAGCCAGACAAGAGAGCAAGCGAGCGAGCCAGATATGAGAGCAAGCGAGCGAGCCAGATATGAGAGCAAGACAGATAAGAGAGCAAGCCAGACAAGAGAGCAAGCGAGCGAGCCAGATATGCTAGCGAGCAAGCCAAATAAGAGAGTGAGCCAGACAAGAGAGCAAGCGAGCGAGCCAGATATAAGAGCAAGCGAGCGAACCAGATGTGAGAGTGAGCGAGCAAGATATGCGAGCGAGCCAGATAAGAGAGCGAGCCAGACAAGAGAGCAGCGAGCGAGCCAGATATGAGAGCAAGCGAGCAAACCAGATGTGAGAGAGAGCGAGGCAGATAAGAGAGCGAGACAGACAATTAAGCAAGCGAGCGAGCCAGATATGAGAGCAAGCGAGCGATCCACATATGAGAGCGAGCCAGACATGAGAGCGAGCGAGCCAGACATGAGAGCGAGCAAGCCAGATATGAGAGCAAGCAAGCGAGCCACACATGAGAGCAAGCAAGCCAGCCAGATATGAGAGCGAGAGAGCCAGATAAGAGAGCGAGCAAGACAAGAGAGCAAGCAAGCTAGCCAGATATGAGAGCAAGCGAGCGAGCCAGATTTGAGAGCAAGCGAGCGAGCCAGATATGAGAGCAAGCGAGCAAGCCAGATATGAGAGCGAGACAGATAAGAGAGCGAACCAGACAAGAGAGCGAGCCAGATATGAGAGCGAGCGAGCCAGATATGAGAGCAAGTGAGCCAGCCAGATGTGAGAGCGAGCGAGCCAGATATGCGAGTGAGCCAGATAAGAGAGCGAGCCAGACAAGAGAGCAAGCGAGCGAGCCAGATATGAGAGCAAGTGAGCAAGCCAGATATGAGAGCGAGCCAGATAAGAGAGCAAACCAGACAAGAGAGCAAGTGAGAAAGCCAGATATGAGAGCGAGCGAGTCAGACATGAGAGCAATCGAACGAGCCAGATATGAGAGCAAGCGAGCCAGATATGCGAGCGAGCCAGATATGAGAGCAAGTGAGCAAGCCAGATATGAGAGCGAGCCAGATAAGAGAGCAAACCAGACAAGAGAGCAAGTGAGAAAGCCAGATATGAGAGCGAGCGAGTCAGACATGAGAGCAATCGAGCGAGCCAGATATGAGAGCAAGCGAGCCAGATATGCGAGCGAGCCAGATAAGAGAGCGAGCCAGACAAGAGAGCAAGCGAGCGAGCCAGATATGAGAGCAAGCGAGCAAGCCAGATATGAGAGTGAGCCAGATAAGAGAGCGAACCAGACAAGAGAGCAAGTGGGAAAACCAGAAATGAGAGCGAGCGAGCCAGACATGAGACCAAGTGAGCGAGCCAGATATGAGAGCGAGCGAGCCAGATAAGAGAGCAAGCCAGACAAGAGAGCAAGCGAGCGAGCCAGATATAGAGCAAGCGAGCGAGCCAGATGTGAGAGCGAGACAGATAAGAGAGAAAGCCAGACAAGAGAGCAAGCGAGCGAGCCAGATATGCTAGCGAGCAAGCCAGATAAGAGAGCGAGCCAGACAAAAGAGCAAGTGAGCGAGCCAGATATGAGAGCAAGCGACCGAGCCAGATATGACAGCGAGCAAGCAAGATATGCGAGCGAGCCAGATAAGAGAGCGAGCCAGACAAGAGAGCAGCGAGCGAGCCAGATATAAGAGCAAGCGAGCAAGCCAGATGTGAGAGAAAGTGAGGCAGATAAGAGAGCGAGACAGACAACTAAGCAAGCGAGCGAGCCAGATATGAGAGCAAGCGAGCGATCCAGATATGAGAGCAAGCTAGACATGAGAGCGAGCGAGCCAAATATGAGAGCAAGCGAGCGAGCCAGATATGAGAGCAAGCGAGCCAGCCAGATATGAGAGCGAGCAAGCCAGATAAGAGAGCGAGCAAGACAAGAGAGCAAGCGAGCTAGCCAGATATGAGAGCAATCGAGCGAGCCAGATTTGAGAGCAAGCGAGTAAGCCAGATATGGGAGCAAGCGAGCAAGCCAGATATGAAAGCGAGACAGATAAGAGAGCGAACCAGACAAGAGAGCAAGCGAGCGAGCCAGATATGAGAGCGAGCGAGCCAGATATGAGAGCAAGCGAGCCAGCCAGATGTGAGAGCGAGCGATTCAGATATGCGAGCGAGCCAGATAAGAGAGCGAGCCAAATAAGAGCAAGCGAGCGAGCCAGATATGAGAGCAAGCGAGCAAGCCAGATATGAGAGCGAGCGAGCCAGACATGAGAGCAAGCGAGCGAGCCAGATATGAGAGTGAGCCAGATAAGAGAGTGAACCAGACAAAAGAGCAAGCAAGAAAGCCAGATATGAGAGCGAGCGAGACAGACATGAGAGCAAGTGAGCGAGCCAGAAATGCTAGCGAGCTAACCAGATAAGAGAGCGAGCCAGACAGGAGAGCAAGCGAGCGAGCCAGATACAGAGCAAGCGAGCGAGCCAGATGTGAGAGCGAGACAGATAAGAGAGCAAGCCAGACAAGAGAGCAAGCGAGCGAGCCAGAAATGCTAGCGAGCAAGCCAGATAAGAGAGCGAGCCAGACAGGAGAGCAAGCGAGCGAGCCAGATACAGAGCAAGCGAGCGAGCCAGATGTGAGAGCGAGACAGATAAGAGAGCAAGCCAGACAAGAGAGCAAGCGAGAGAGCCAGATATGCTAGCGAGCAAGCCAGATAAGAGAGCCAGCCAGACAAGAGAGCAAGCGAGTGAGCCAGATATGAGAGCAAGCGAGCAAGCCAGATGTGAGAGAGAGCGAGGCAGATAAGAGAGCGAGCCAGACAATTAAGCTAGCGAGCGAGCCAGATATGAGAGCAAGCGAGCAATCCAGATATGAGAGCGAGCCAGACATGAGAGCGAGCAAGCCAGATATGAGAGCAAGCGAGCGAGCCAGATATGAGAGCAAGCGAGCCAGCCAGATATGAGAGCGAGCGAGCCAGATAAGAGAGCGAGCAAGACAAGAGAGCAAGCGAGCTAGCCAGATATGAGAGTGAGCCAGACAAGAGAGCAAGTAAGCGAGCCAGATATGAGAGCAAGCGAGCCAGCCAGATATGAGAGCGAGCGAGCCAGATAAGAGAGCGAGCAAGACAAGAGAGCAAGCGAGCGAGCCAGATATGAGAGCAAGAGAGCCAGCCAGATATGAGAGCGAGCAAGCCAGATAAGAGAGCGAGCCAGACAAGAGAGCAAGCGAGCGAGCCAGATATGAGAGCAAGCGAGCAAGCCAGATGTGAGAGAGAGCGAGGCAGATAAGAGAGCGAGCCAGACAATTAAGCAAGCGAGCCAGATATGTGAGCAAGCGAGCAATCCAGATATGAGAGCGAGCTAGACATGAGAGCGAGCGAGCCAGATATGAGAGCAAGCGAGCGAGCCAGATATGAGAGCAAGCGAGCCAGCCAGATATGAGAGCAAGCAAGCCAGATAAGAGAGCGAGCAAGACAAGAGAGCAAGCGAGCTAGCCAGATATGCGAGCGAGCCAGATAAGAGAGCGAGCCAGACAAGAGAGCAAGCGAGAAAGCCAGATATGAGAGCGAGCGAGCCAGACATGAGAGCAAGCGAGCGAGCCAGATATGAGAGCGAGCGAGCCAGATAAGAGAGCAAGCCAGACAAGAGAGCAAGCGTGCGAGCCAGATATTCTAGCGAGCAAGCCAGATAAGAGAGCGAGCCAGACAAGAGAGCAAGCAAGCGAGCCAGATATGCGAGCGAGCCAGACAAGAGAGCAAGCGAGAGAGCCAGATATGAGAGCAAGCGAGCCAGCCAGATATGAGAGCGAGCGAGCCAGATAAGAGAGCGAGCAAGACAAGAGAGCAAGCGAGCGAGCCAGATATGCGAGCGAGCCAGACAAGAGAGCAAGCGAGAGAGTCAGATATGAGAGCAAGCGAGCGAGCCAGATATGAGAGCAAGCGAGCGAGCCAGAAATGAGAGCAAGTGAGCCAGCCAGATATGAGAGCTAGCCAGATAAGAGAGCGAGCCAGACAAGAGAGCAAGCGAGCAAGCCAGAAATGAGAGCAAGCGAGCAAGCTAGATGTGAGAGCGAGCGAGCCAGAGATGCGAGCGAGCCAGATAAGAGAGCGAACCAGATGTGAGAGCGAGCGAGCCAGATATGAGAGCAAGCGAGCGAGCCAGATATTAGAGCAAGCAAGCCAGCCAGATGTGAGAGCGAGCGAGCCAGATATGCGAGCGAGCCAGACAAGAGAGCAAGCCAGCGAGCCAGATATGAGAGCAAGCGAGCAAGCCAGATATGAGTGCAAGCCAGATAAGAGAGCGAACCAGACAAGAGATCAAGAGAGAAAGCCAGATATAAAAGTGAGCGAGCCAGACATGAGAGCAAGCGAGCGAGCCAGATAAGAGAGCCAGCGAGCCAGATAAGAGAGCAAGCCAGACAAGAGAGCAAGCGAGCGAGCCAGATATGAGAGCAAGCGAGCAAGCCAGATGTGAGAGCGAGACAGATAAGAGAGCAAGTCAGACAAGAGAGCAAGCGAGCGAGCCAGATATGCTAGCGAGCAAGCCAGATAAGAGAGCGAGCCAGACAAGAGATCAAGCGAGCGAGCCAGATATGAGAGCAAGCGAGCAATCCAGATATGAGAGCGAGCCAGATAAGAGAGCGAACCAGACAAGAGAGCAAGCGAGAAAGTCAGATATGAGAGCGAGCGAGCCAGACATGAGAGCAAGCGAGCGAGCCAGATATGAGAGCGAGCGAGCCAGATAAGAGAGCAAGCCAGACAAGAGAGCAAGTGAGCGAGCCAGATATGCTAGCGAGCAAGCCAGATAAGAGAGCGAGCCAGACAAGAGAGCAAGCGAGCGAGCCAGATATGAGAGCAAGCGAGCAAGCCAGATGTGAGAGCGAGACAGATAAGAGAGCAAGCCAGACAAGAGAGCAAGCGAGCGAGCCAGATATGCTAGCGAGCAAGCCAGACAAGAGAGCAAGCGAGCGAGCCAGATATGAGAGCAAGCGAGCGAGCCGGATATGAGAGCAAGCGAGCAAGCCAGATATGAGAGCGAGCCATAAAAGAGAGCGAGACAGACAAGAGAGAAAACGAGCGAGCCAGATATGAGAGCAAGCTAGCAAGCCAGATATGAGAGCGAGCCAGATAAGAGAGCGAGCCAGACAAGAGAGCAAGCGAGCGAGCCAGATAAGAGAGCGAGCAAGCGAGCCAGCTGGATGTGAGAGCGAGTGAGCCAGATATGCGAGCGAGCCAGATAAGAGAGCGAGCCAGACAAGAGAGCAAGCGAGTGAGCCAGATATGAGAGCAAGCGAGCAAGCCAGATATGAGAGCGAGCCAGACAAGAGAGCAGCGAGCGAGCCAGATAAGAGAGAGAGCGAGGCAGATAAGAGAGCGAGACAGACAATTAACCCCTTAAGGACCGGAGGTTTTTCCGTTTTTGCATTTTCGTTTTTTGCTCCTTGCCTTTAAAAAATCATAACTCTTTCAAATTTACACCTAAAAATCCATATGATGGCTTATTTTTTGCGCCACCAATTCTACTTTGTAATGACGTCAGTCATTTTGCCCAAAAATCTATGGTGAAGCGGGAAAAAAAATCATTGTGCGACAAAATTTAAAAAAAACCGCTGTTTTGTAACTTTTGGGGGCTTCCGTTTCTACGTAGTACATTTTTCGGTACAAATGACACCTGATATGTATTCTGTAGGTCCATACGATTAAAATGATACCCTACTTATATAGGTTTGATTTTGTCGGACTTCTGGAAAAAATCATAACTACATGCAGGAAAATTAATACGTTTAAAATTGTCATCTTCTGACCCCTATAACTTTTTTATTTTTCCGTGTATGGGGCGGTATGAGGGCTCATTTTTTGCGCCGTGATCTGAAGTTTTTAACGGTACCATTTTTGCATTGATAGGACTTATTGATCGCTTTTTATTCATTTTTTCATGATATAAAAAGTGACCAAAAATGCACTATTTTGGTCTTTGGAATTTTTTTGCGCGCACGCCATTGACCGTGCGGTTTAATTAACGATATATTTTTATAATTCGGACATTTCCGCACACGGCGATACCATTTATGTTTATTTTTATTTTTATTTACACTGTGTTTTTTCTTTTATGGGAAAAGGGGGGTGATTCAAACTTTTAATAGGGAAGGGGTTAAATGATGTTTATTCACTTTTTTTTTGCACTTTTTTTTTGCAGTGTTATAGGTCCCATAGGGACCTATAACACTGCACACACTGATCTTTTACATTGATCACTGGTTTCTCATAAGAAACTAGTGATCGATGATTCTGCCGCATGACTGCTCATGCCTGGATCTCAGGCACTGAGCTGTCATTCGGCGATCGGACAGCGAGGAGGCAGGTAGGGGCCCTCCCGCTGTCCTGTCAGCTGTTCGGGATGCCGCGATTTCACCGCGGCTATCCCGAACAGCCCACTGAGCTAGCCGGCATGCTTTCGGTTTCACTTTAGACGCGGCGTTCAACTTTGAACGCCGCGTCTAAAGGGTTAATAGCGCGCGGCACAGCGATCAATGCCGCGCGCTATTAGCCACGGGTCCCGGCCGTTGTTAGAGGCCGGGCCCGAACCGCTATGACGCGGGGCCACGCCGTGGCCCCGCGTTATAGATCGGGAGTGGACACATGACGTTCCAGTACGTCATGTGTCCTTAAGGGGTTAAGCAAGCGAGCAAGCCAGATATGAGAGCAAGCGAGCGATCCAGATATGAGAGCGAGCCAGACATGAGAGCGAGCGAGCCAGATATGAGAGCAAGCGAGCCAGATATGAGAGCAAGCGAGCCAGCCAGATATGAGAGCGAGCGAGCTAGATAAGAGAGCGAGCAAGACAAGAGAGCAAGCGAACTAGCCAGATATGAGAGCAAGCGAGTGAGCCAGATATGAGAGCAAGCGAGCGAGCCAGAAATGAGTGCAAGCGAGCCAGCCAGAAATGAGAGCAAGCGAGCCAGCCAGATGTGAGAGCGAGCTAGCCAGATATGCGAGCGAGCCAGATAAGAGAGCGAGCCAGACAAGAGAGCAAGCGAGAAAGCCAGATATGAGAGCGAGCGAGCCACACATGAGAGCAAGCGAGCGAGCCAGATATGAGAGCGAGCAAGCCAGATAAGAGAGCAAGCCAGACAAGAGAGCAAGCGTGCGAGCCAGATATTCTAGCGAGCAAGCCAGATAAGAGAGCGAGCCAGACAAGAGAGCAAGCGAGCCAGCCAGATATGAGAGCGAGCGAGCCAAATAAGAGAGCGAGCAAGACAAGAGAGCAAGCGGGCGAGCCAGATATGAGAGCGAGCGAGCCAGATATGAGAGCAAGCGAGCCAGACAGATGTGAGAGCGAGCGAGCCAGATATGCGAGCGAGCCAGACAAGAGAGCAAGCGAGCCAGATATGAGAGCAAGCGAGCAAGCCAGATATGAGAGCGAGCCAGATAAGAGAGCGAACCAGACAAGAGAGCAAGCGAGAAAGCCAGATATGAGAGTGAGCGAGCCAGACATGAGAGCAAGCGAGCGAGCCAGATAAGAGAGCCAGCGAGCCAGATAAGAGAGCAAGCCAGACGAGAGAGCAAGCGAGCGAGCCAGATATGCTAGCGAGCAAGCCAGATAAGAGAGCGAGCCAGACAAGAGAGCAAGCGAGCGAGCCAGATATGAGAGCAAGCGAGCGAGCCAGATGTGAGAGCGAGACAGATAAAAGAGCAAGCCAGACAAGAGAGCAAGTGAGCGAGCCAGATATAAGAGCAAGCGAGCGAACCAGATGTGAGAGTGAGCGAGCAAGATATGCGAGCGAGCCAGATAAGAGAGCGAGCCAGACAAGAGAGCAGCGAGCGATCCAGATATGAGAGCAAGCGAGCAATCCAGATGTGAGAGAGAGCGAGGCAGATAAGAGAGCGAGACAGACAATTAAGCAAGCGAGCGAGCCAGATATGAGAGCAAGCGAGCGATCCAGATATGAGAGCGAGCCAGACATGAGAGCGAGCGAGCCAGACATGAGAGCGAGCGAGCCAGATATGAGAGCAAGCGAGCGAGCCAGATATGAGAGCAAGCCAGCCAGATATGAGAGCGAGAGAGCCAGATAAGAGAGCGAGCAAGACAAGAGAGCAAGCAAGCTAGCCAGATATGAGAGCAAGCGAGCGAGCCAGATTTGAGAGCAAGCGAGCGAGCCAGATATGAGAGCAAGCGAGCAAGCCAGATATGAGAGCGAGACAGATAAGAGAGCGAACCAGACAAGAGAGCAAGCGAGCCAGATATGAGAGCAAGTGAGCCAGCCAGATGTGAGAGCGAGCGAGCCAGATATGCGAGCGAGCCAGATAAGAGAGCGAGCCAGACAAGAGAGCAAGCGAGCGAGCCAGATATGAGAGCAAGAGAGCAAGCCAGATATGAGAGCGAGCCAGATAAGAGAGCAAACCAGACAAGAGAGCAAGTGAGAAAGCCAGATATGAGATCGAGCGAGTCAGACATGAGAGAAATCGAGCGAGCCAGATATGAGAGCGAGCGAGCCAGATATGCGAGCGAGCAAGCCAGATAAGAGAGCGAGCCAGACAAGAGAGCAAGCGAGCGAGCCAGATATGAGAGCAAGCGAGCAAGCCAGATATGAGAGTAAGCCAGATAAGAGAGCGAACCAGACAAGAGAGCAAGCGGGAAAGCCAGAAATGAGAGCGAGCGAGCCAGACATGAGAGCAAGTGAGCGAGCCAGATATGAGAGCGAGCGAGCCAGATAAGAGAGCAAGCCAGACAAGAGAGCAAGCAAGCGAGCCAGATATGCTAGCGAGCAAGCCAGATAAGAGAGCAAGCGAGCGAGCCAGATATAGAGCAAGCGAGCGAGCCAGATGTGAGAGCGAGACAGATAAGAGAGAAAGCCAGACAAGAGAGCAAGCGAGCGAGCCAGATATAGAGCAAGCGAGCGAGCCAGATGTGAGAGCGAGACAGATAAGAGAGAAAGCCAGACAAGAGAGCAAGCGAGCGAGCCAGATATGCTAGCGAGCAAGCCAGATAAGAGAGCGAGCCAGACAAAAGAGCAAGTGAGCGAGCCAGATATGAGAGCAAGCGAGCGAGCCAGATATGAGAGCGAGCAAGCAAGATATGCGAGCGAGCCAGATAAGAGAGCGAGCCAGACAAGAGAGCAGCGAGCGAGCCAGATATAAGAGCAAGCGAGCAAGCCAGATGTGAGAGAAAGTGAGGCAGATAAGAGAGCGAGACAGACAATTAAGCAAGCGAGCGAGCCAGATATGAGAGCAAGCGAGCGATCCAGATATGAGAGCGAGCCAGACATGAGAGTGAGCGAGCCAGATATGAGAGCAAGCGAGCGAGCCAGATATGAGAGCAAGCGCGCCAGCCAGATATGAGAGCGAGCGAGCCAGATAAGAGAGCGAGCAAGACAAGAGAGCAAGCGAGCTAGCCAGATATGAGAGCAATCGAGCGAGCCAGACTTGAGAGCAAGCGAGTAAGCCAGATATGAGAGCAAGCGAGCAAGCCAGATATGAAAGCGAGACAGATAAGAGAGCGAACCAGACAAGAGAGCAAGCGAGCGAGCCAGATATGAGAGCGAGCGAGCCAGATATGAGAGCAAGCGAGCCAGCCAGATGTGAGAGCGAGCGAGCCAGATATGCGAGCGAGCCAGATAAGAGAGCGAGCCAGACAAGAGAGCAAGCTAGCGAGCCAGATATGAGAGCAAGCGAGCAAGCCAGATATGAGAGCGAGCGAGCCAGACATGAGAGCAAGCGAGCGCGCCAGATATGAGAGCGAGCGAGCCAAATATGAGAGCAAGCGAGCAAGCCAGATATGAGAGTGAGCCAGATAAGAGAGCGAACCAGACAAAAGAGCAAGCAAGAAAGCCAGATATGAGAGCGAGCGAGACAGACATGAGAGCAAGTGAGCGAGCCAGATATGGGAGCGAGCGAGCCAGATAAGAGAGCAAGCCAGACAAGAGAGCAATCGAGCGAGCCAGAAATGCTAGCGAGCAAGCCAGATAAGAGAGCGAGCCAGACAGGAGAGCAAGCGAGCGAGCCAGATACAGAGCAAGCGAGCGAGCCAGATGTGAGAGCGAGACAGATAAGAGAGCCAGCCAGACAAGAGAGCAAGCGAGCAAGCCAGATATGAGAGCAAGCGAGCAAGCCAGATGTGAGAGCGAGACAGATAAGAGAGCAAGCCAGACAAGAGAGCAAGCTAGTGAGCCAGATATGCTAGCGAGCAAGCCAGATAAGAGAGCGAGCCAGACAAGGGAGCAAGCGAGCGAACCAGATATGAGAGCAAGCGAGCGAGCCAGATGTGAGAGCAAGCGAGCAAGATATGCGAGCGAGCCAGATAAGAGAGCGAGCCAGACAAGAGAGCAGCGAGCGAGCCAGATATGAGAGCAAGCGAGCAAGCCAGATGTGAAAGAGAGCGAGGCAGATAAGAGAGCGAGCCAGACAATTAAGAAAGCGAGCAAGCCAGATATGAGAGCAAGCGAGCAATCCAGATATGAGAGCAAGCCAGACATGAGAGCGAGCGAGCCAGATATGAGAGCAAGCGAGCCAGCCAGATATGAGAGCAAGCGAGCCAGCCAGATTTGAGAGCGAGCGAGCCAGATATGCCAGCGAGCCAGATAAGAGAGCGAGCCAGACAAGAGAGCAAGCGAGCGAGCCAGATATGAGAGCAAGCGAGCAAGTCAGATATGAGAGCGAGTCAGATAAGAGAGCGAGCAAGACAAGAGAGCAAGCGAACTAGCCAGATATGAGAGCAAGCGAGCGAGCCAGATATGAGAGCAAGCGAGCGAGCCAGAAATGAGTGCAAGCGAGCCAGCCAGAAATGAGAGCAAGCGAGCCAGCCAGATGTGAGAGCGAGCTAGCCAGATATGCGAGCGAGCCAGATAAGAGAGCGAGCCAGACAAGAGAGCAAGCGAGAAAGCCAGATATGAGAGCGAGCGAGCCACACATGAGAGCAAGCGAGCGAGCCAGATATGAGAGCGAGCAAGCCAGATAAGAGAGCAAGCCAGACAAGAGAGCAAGCGTGCGAGCCAGATATTCTAGCGAGCAAGCCAGATAAGAGAGCGAGCCAGACAAGAGAGCAAGCGAGCCAGCCAGATATGAGAGCGAGCGAGCCAGATAAGAGAGGGAGCAAGACAAGAGAGCAAGCGGGCGAGCCAGATATGAGAGCGAGCGAGCCAGATATGAGAGCAAGCGAGCCAGACAGATGTGAGAGCGAGCGAGCCAGATATGCGAGCGAGCCAGACAAGAGAGCAAGCGAGCGAGCCAGATATGAGAGCAAGCGAGCAAGCCAGATATGAGAGCGAGCCAGATAAGAGAGCGAACCAGACAAGAGAGCAAGCGAGAAAGCCAGATATGAGAGTGAGCGAGCCAGACATGAGAGCAAGCGAGCGAGCCAGATAAGAGAGCCAGCGAGCCAGATAAGAGAGCAAGCCAGACAAGAGAGCAAGCGAGCGAGCCAGATATGCTAGCGAGCAAGCCAGATAAGAGAGCGAGCCAGACAAGAGAGCAAGCGAGCGAGCCAGATATGAGAGCAAGCGAGCGAGCCAGATGTGAGAGCGAGACAGATAAGAGAGCAAGCCAGACAAGAGAGCAAGCGAGCGAGCCAGATATAAGAGCAAGCGAGCAAACCAGATGTGAGAGTGAGCGAGCAAGATATGCGAGCGAGCCAGATAAGAGAGCGAGCCAGACAAGAGAGCAGCGAGCGAGCCAGATATGAGAGCAAGCGAGCAAACCAGATGTGAGAGAGAGCGAGGCAGATAAGAGAGCGAGACAGACAATTAAGCAAGCGAGCGAGCCAGATATGAGAGCAAGCGAGCGATCCAGATATGAGAGCGAGCCAGACATGAGAGCGAGCGAGCCAGACATGAGAGCGAGCGAGCCAGATATGAGAGCAAGCGAGCGAGCCAGATATGAGAGCAAGCCAGCCAGATATGAGAGCGAGAGAGCCAGATAAGAGAGCGAGCAAGACAAGAGAGCAAGCAAGCTAGCCAGATATGATAGCAAGCGAGCGAGCCAGATTTAAGAGCAAGCGAGCGAGCCAGATATGAGAGCAAGCGAGCAAGCCAGATATGAGAGCGAGACAGATAAGAGAGCGAACCAGACAAGAGAGCGAGCGAGCCAGATATGAGAGCAAGTGAGCCAGCCAGATGTGAGAGCGAGCGAGCCAGATATGCGAGTGAGCCAGATAAGAGAGCGAGCCAGACAAGAGAGCAAGCGAGCGAGCCAGATATGAGAGCAAGTGAGCAAGCCAGATATGAGAGCGAGCCAGATAAGAGAGCAAACCAGACAAGAGAGCAAGTGAGAAAGCCAGATATGAGATCGAGCGAGTCAGACATGAGAGCAATCGAGCGAGCCAGATATGAGAGCGAGCGAGCCAGATATGCGAGCGAGCAAGCCAGATAAGAGAGCGAGCCAGACAAGAGAGCAAGCGGGAAAGCCAGAAATGAGAGCGAGCCAGACATGAGAGCAAGTGAGCGAGCCAGATATGAGAGCGAGCGAGCCAGATAAGAGAGCAAGCCAGACAAGAGAGCAAGCGAGCGAGCCAGATATGCTAGCGAGCAAGCCAGATAAGAGAGCAAGCGAGCGAGCCAGATATAGAGCAAGCGAGCAAGCCAGATATGAGAGCAAGCGAGCAAGCCAGATATGAGAGTGAGCCAGATAAGAGAGCGAACCAGACAAGAGAGCAAGCGGGAAAGCCAAAAATGAGAGCGAGCGAGCCAGACATGAGAGCAAGTGAGCGAGCCAGATATGAGAGCGAGCGAGCCAGATAAGAGAGCAAGCCAGACAAGAGAGCAAGCGAGCGAGCCAGATATGCTAGCGAGCAAGCCAGATAAGAGAGCAAGCGAGCGAGCCAGATATAGAGCAAGCGAGCGAGCCAGATGTGAGAGCGAGACAGATAAGAGAGAAAGCCAGACAAGAGAGCAAGTGAGCGAGCCAGATATGAGAGCAAGCGAGCGAGCCAGATATGAGAGCGAGCAAGCAAGATATGCGAGCGAGCCAGATAAGAGAGCGAGCCAGACAAGAGAGCAGCGAGCGAGCCAGATATAAGAGCAAGCGAGCAAGCCAGATGTGAGAGAAAGTGAGGCAGATAAGAGAGCGAGACAGACAATTAAGCAAGCGAGCGAGCCAGATATGAGAGCAAGCGAGCGATCCAGATATGAGAGTGAGCCAGACATGAGAGTGAGCGAGCCAGATATGAGAGCAAGCGAGCGAGCCAGATATGAGAGCAAGCGCGCCAGCCAGATATGAGAGCGAGCGAGCCAGATAAGAGAGCGAGCAAGACAAGAGAGCAAGCGAGCTAGCCAGATATGAGAGCAATCGAGCGAGCCAGACTTGAGAGCAAGCGAGTAAGCCAGATATGAGAGCAAGCGAGCAAGCCAGATATGAAAGCGAGACAGAGAAGAGAGCGAACCAGACAAGAGAGCAAGCGAGCGAGCCAGATATGAGAGCGAGCGAGCCAGATATGAGAGCAAGCGAGCCAGCCAGATGTGAGAGCGAGCGAGCCAGATATGCGAGCGAGCCAGATAAGAGAGCGAGCCAGACAAGAGAGCAAGCTAGCGAGCCAGATATGAGAGCAAGCGAGCAAGCCAGATATGAGAGCGAGCGAGCCAGACATGAGAGCAAGCGAGCGCGCCAGATATGAGAGCGAGCGAGCCAAATATGAGAGCAAGCGAGCAAGCCAGATATGAGAGTGAGCCAGATAAGAGAGCGAACCAGACAAAAGAGCAAGCAAGAAAGCCAGATATGAGAGCGAGCGAGACAGACATGAGAGCAAGTGAGCGAGCCAGATATGGGAGCGAGCGAGCCAGATAAGAGAGCAAGCCAGACAAGAGAGCAAGCGAGCGAGCCAGAAATGCTAGCGAGCAAGCCAGATAAGAGAGCGAGCCAGACAGGAGAGCAAGCGAGCGAGCCAGATACAGAGCAAGCGAGCGAGCCAGATGTGAGAGCGAGACAGATAAGAGAGCAAGCCAGACAAGAGAGCAAGCGAGCAAGCCAGATATGCTAGCGAGCAAGCCAGATAAGAGAGCGAGCCAGACAAGAGAGCAAGCGAGCCAGCCAGATATGAGAGCGAGCGAGCCAGATAAGAGAGGGAGCAAGACAAGAGAGCAAGCGGGCGAGCCAGATATGAGAGCGAGCGAGCCAGATATGAGAGCAAGCGAGCCAGACAGATGTGAGAGCGAGCGAGCCAGATATGCGAGCGAGCCAGACAAGAGAGCAAGCGAGCGAGCCAGATATGAGAGCAAGCGAGCAAGCCAGATATGAGAGCGAGCCAGATAAGAGAGCGAACCAGACAAGAGAGCAAGCGAGAAAGCCAGATATGAGAGTGAGCGAGCCAGACATGAGAGCAAGCGAGCGAGCCAGATAAGAGAGCCAGCGAGCCAGATAAGAGAGCAAGCCAGACAAGAGAGCAAGCGAGCGAGCCAGATATGCTAGCGAGCAAGCCAGATAAGAGAGCGAGCCAGACAAGAGAGCAAGCGAGCGAGCCAGATATGAGAGCAAGCGAGCGAGCCAGATGTGAGAGCGAGACAGATAAGAGAGCAAGCCAGACAAGAGAGCAAGCGAGCGAGCCAGATATAAGAGCAAGCGAGCAAACCAGATGTGAGAGTGAGCGAGCAAGATATGCGAGCGAGCCAGATAAGAGAGCGAGCCAGACAAGAGAGCAGCGAGCGAGCCAGATATGAGAGCAAGCGAGCAAACCAGATGTGAGAGAGAGCGAGGCAGATAAGAGAGCGAGACAGACAATTAAGCAAGCGAGCGAGCCAGATATGAGAGCAAGCGAGCGATCCAGATATGAGAGCGAGCCAGACATGAGAGCGAGCGAGCCAGACATGAGAGCGAGCGAGCCAGATATGAGAGCAAGCGAGCGAGCCAGATATGAGAGCAAGCCAGCCAGATATGAGAGCGAGAGAGCCAGATAAGAGAGCGAGCAAGACAAGAGAGCAAGCAAGCTAGCCAGATATGATAGCAAGCGAGCGAGCCAGATTTAAGAGCAAGCGAGCGAGCCAGATATGAGAGCAAGCGAGCAAGCCAGATATGAGAGCGAGACAGATAAGAGAGCGAACCAGACAAGAGAGCGAGCGAGCCAGATATGAGAGCAAGTGAGCCAGCCAGATGTGAGAGCGAGCGAGCCAGATATGCGAGTGAGCCAGATAAGAGAGCGAGCCAGACAAGAGAGCAAGCGAGCGAGCCAGATATGAGAGCAAGTGAGCAAGCCAGATATGAGAGCGAGCCAGATAAGAGAGCAAACCAGACAAGAGAGCAAGTGAGAAAGCCAGATATGAGATCGAGCGAGTCAGACATGAGAGCAATCGAGCGAGCCAGATATGAGAGCGAGCGAGCCAGATATGCGAGCGAGCAAGCCAGATAAGAGAGCGAGCCAGACAAGAGAGCAAGCGGGAAAGCCAGAAATGAGAGCGAGCCAGACATGAGAGCAAGTGAGCGAGCCAGATATGAGAGCGAGCGAGCCAGATAAGAGAGCAAGCCAGACAAGAGAGCAAGCGAGCGAGCCAGATATGCTAGCGAGCAAGCCAGATAAGAGAGCAAGCGAGCGAGCCAGATATAGAGCAAGCGAGCAAGCCAGATATGAGAGCAAGCGAGCAAGCCAGATATGAGAGTGAGCCAGATAAGAGAGCGAACCAGACAAGAGAGCAAGCGGGAAAGCCAAAAATGAGAGCGAGCGAGCCAGACATGAGAGCAAGTGAGCGAGCCAGATATGAGAGCGAGCGAGCCAGATAAGAGAGCAAGCCAGACAAGAGAGCAAGCGAGCGAGCCAGATATGCTAGCGAGCAAGCCAGATAAGAGAGCAAGCGAGCGAGCCAGATATAGAGCAAGCGAGCGAGCCAGATGTGAGAGCGAGACAGATAAGAGAGAAAGCCAGACAAGAGAGCAAGTGAGCGAGCCAGATATGAGAGCAAGCGAGCGAGCCAGATATGAGAGCGAGCAAGCAAGATATGCGAGCGAGCCAGATAAGAGAGCGAGCCAGACAAGAGAGCAGCGAGCGAGCCAGATATAAGAGCAAGCGAGCAAGCCAGATGTGAGAGAAAGTGAGGCAGATAAGAGAGCGAGACAGACAATTAAGCAAGCGAGCGAGCCAGATATGAGAGCAAGCGAGCGATCCAGATATGAGAGTGAGCCAGACATGAGAGTGAGCGAGCCAGATATGAGAGCAAGCGAGCGAGCCAGATATGAGAGCAAGCGCGCCAGCCAGATATGAGAGCGAGCGAGCCAGATAAGAGAGCGAGCAAGACAAGAGAGCAAGCGAGCTAGCCAGATATGAGAGCAATCGAGCGAGCCAGACTTGAGAGCAAGCGAGTAAGCCAGATATGAGAGCAAGCGAGCAAGCCAGATATGAAAGCGAGACAGATAAGAGAGCGAACCAGACAAGAGAGCAAGCGAGCGAGCCAGATATGAGAGCGAGCGAGCCAGATATGAGAGCAAGCGAGCCAGCCAGATGTGAGAGCGAGCGAGCCAGATATGCGAGCGAGCCAGATAAGAGAGCGAGCCAGACAAGAGAGCAAGCTAGCGAGCCAGATATGAGAGCAAGCGAGCAAGCCAGATATGAGAGCGAGCGAGCCAGACATGAGAGCAAGCGAGCGCGCCAGATATGAGAGCGAGCGAGCCAAATATGAGAGCAAGCGAGCAAGCCAGATATGAGAGTGAGCCAGATAAGAGAGCGAACCAGACAAAAGAGCAAGCAAGAAAGCCAGATATGAGAGCGAGCGAGACAGACATGAGAGCAAGTGAGCGAGCCAGATATGGGAGCGAGCGAGCCAGATAAGAGAGCAAGCCAGACAAGAGAGCAAGCGAGCGAGCCAGAAATGCTAGCGAGCAAGCCAGATAAGAGAGCGAGCCAGACAGGAGAGCAAGCGAGCGAGCCAGATACAGAGCAAGCGAGCGAGCCAGATGTGAGAGCGAGACAGATAAGAGAGCAAGCCAGACAAGAGAGCAAGCGAGCAAGCCAGATATGCTAGCGAGCAAGCCAGATAAGAGAGCCAGCCAGACAAGAGAGCAAGCGAGCGAGCCAGATATGAGAGCAAGCGAGCAAGCCAGATGTGACAGCGAGACAAATAAGAGAGCAAGCCAGACAAGAGAGCAAGCTAGTGAGCCAGATATGCTAGCGAGAAAGCCAGATAAGAGAGCGAGCCAGACAAGGGAGCAAGCGAGCGAACCAGATATGAGAGCAAGCGAGCGAGCCAGATGTGAGAGCAAGCGAGCAAGATATGCGAGCGAGCCAGATAAGAGAGCGAGCCAGACAAGAGAGCAGCGAGCGAGCCAGATATAAGAGCAAGCGAGCAAGCCAGATGTGAAAGAGAGCGAGGCAGATAAGAGAGCGAGCCAGACAATTAAGAAAGCGAGCAAGCCAGATATGAGAGCAAGCGAGCAATCCAGATATGAGAGCAAGCCAGACATGAGAGCGAGCGAGCCAGATATGAGAGCAAGCGAGCGAGCCAGATATGAGAGCAAGCGAGCGAGCCAGATATGAGAGCAAGCGAGCCAGATATGCGAGCGAGCCAGATAAGAGAGCGAGCCAGACAAGAGAGCAAGCGAGCGAGCTATTTATGAGAACAAGCGAGCGAGCCAGATATGAGAGCAAGCGAGCAAGTCAGATATGAGAGCGAGTCAGATAAGAGAGCGAACCAGACAAGAGAGCAAGCGAGCGAGCCAGATATGAGAGCGAGCGAGCCAGATATGAGAGCAATCGAGCCAACCAGATGTTAGAGCGAGTGAGCCAGATATGCGAGCGCGCCAAATAAGAGAGCGAGCCAGACAAGAGAGCAAGCAAGCGAGCCAGATATGAGAGCAAGCGAGCAAGCCAGATTTGAGAGCGAGCCAGATAAGAGAGCGAACCAGACAAGAGAGCAAGTGATAAAGCCAGATATGAGAGCGAGCGAGCCAGACATGAGAGCAAGCGAGCGAGCCAAATATGAGAGCGAGCGAGCCAGACATGAGAGCAAGCGAGCCAGATATGAGAGCGAGCGAGCCAGATAAAAGAGCGAGCCAGACAAGAGAGCAAGCGAGCGAGCCAGATATGAGAGCAAGCGAGCTAGCCAGATATGAGAGCAAGCGAGCAAACCAGATATGAGAGCGAGCGAGCCAGACATGAGAGCGAGCGAGTAAGATATGAGAGCGAGCGAGCCAAATATGCGAGCGAGAGAGCCAGATAAGAGAGCGAGCCAGACAAGAGAGCAAGCGAGTGAGCCAGATATGAGAGCGAGCGAGCCAGATATGAGAGCAAGCCAGATAAGAGAGCGAACCAGACAAGAGAGCAAGTGAGAAATCCAGATATGAGAGCGAGCGAGCCAGACATGAGAGCAAGCGAGGGAGCCAGATATGAGAGCGAGCCAGACATGAGAGCAAGCGAGCGAGCCAGATATAAGAGCGAGCGAGACAGATAAGAGAACAAGCGAGCGAGCCAGATATGCTAGCGAGCAAGCCAGATAAGAGAGCGAGCCAGACAAGAGAGCAAGCGAGCGAGCCAGATATGAGAGCAAGCGAGCGAGCCAGATGTGAGAGTGAGACAGATAAGAGAGCAAGTCAGACAAGAGAGCAAGCGAGCCAGATATGATAGCGAGCAAGCCAGATAAGGGAGCGAGCCAGATGTGAGAGCGAGACAGATAAGAGAGCAAGTCAGACAAGAGAGCAAGCGAGCCAGATATGATAGCGAGCAAGCCAGATAAGGGAGCGAGCCAGACAAGAGAGCAAGCGAGCGAGCCAGATATGAGAGCAAGCGAGCCAGATGAGAGAGCGAGCGAGCAAGATATGCGAGCGAGCCAGATAAGAGAGCGAGCCAGACAAGAGAGCAGCGAGCGAGCCAGATATGAGAGCAAGCGAGCAAGCCAGATGTGAGAGAGAGCGAGGCAGATAAGAGAGCGAGCCAGACAATTAAGCAAGCGAGCGAGCCAGATATGAGAGCAAGCGAGCGATCAAGATATGAGAGCGAGCCAGACATGAGAGCGAGCGAGCCAGATATGAGAGCAAGCGAGCGAGCCAGATATGAGAGCAAGCGAGCCAGCCAGATATGAGAGCGAGCAAGCCAGATAAGAGAACGAGCAAGACAAGAGAGCAAGCGAGCTAGCCAGATATGAGAGCGAGCAAGACAAGAGAGCAAGCGAGCTAGCCAGATATGAGAGCAAGCGAGCGAGCCAGATTTAAGAGCTAGCGAGCCAGATATGCGAGTAAGCCAGATAAGAGAGCGAGCCAGACAAGAGAGCAAGCGAGCGAGCCAGATATGAGTGCAAGCGAGCGAGCCAGATATGAGAGCAAGTGAGCAATCCAGATATGAGAGCGAGACAAATAAGAGAGCGAACCAGACAAGAGAGCAAGCGAGAAAGCCAGATATGAGAGCGAGCGAGCCAGATATGAGAGCGAGCGAGCCAGATAAGAGAGCAAGCCAGACAAGAGAGCAAGCGAGCAAGCCAGATATGATAGCGAGCCAGACAAGAGAGCGAACCAGACAAGAGAGCAAGTGAGAAAGCCAGATATGAGAGCGAGCGAGCCTGATATGAGAGCAAGCGAGCTAGCCAGATATGAGAGCGAGCGAGACAAATAAGAGAACAAGCGAGCGAGCCAGATATGCTAGCGAGCAAGCCAGATAAGAGAGCGAGCCAGACAAGAGAGCAAGCGAGCGAGCCAGATATGAGAGCAAGCGAGCGAGCCAGATGTGAGAGTGAGACAGATAAGAGAGCAAGTTAGACAAGAGAGCAAGCGAGCGAGCCAGATATGATAGCGAGCAAGCCAGATAAGGGAGCGAGCCAGACAAGAGAGCAAGCGAGCGAGCCAGATATGAGAGCAAGCGAGCCAGATGAGAGAGCGAGCGAGCAAGATATGCGAGCGAGCCAGATAAGAGAGCGAGCCAGACAAGAGAGCAGCGAGCGAGCCAGATATGAGAGCAAGCGAGCAAGCCAGATGTGAGAGAGAGCGAGGCAGATAAGAGAGCGAGCCAGACAATTAAGCAAGCGAGCGAGCCAGATATGAGAGCAAGCGAGCGATCCAGATATGAGAGCGAGCCAGACATGAGAGCGAGCGAGCCAGATATGAGAGCAAGCGAGCGAGCCAGATATGAGAGCAAGCGAGCCAGCCAGATATGAGAGCGAGCGAGCCAGATAAGAGAACGAGCAAGACAAGAGAGCAAGCGAGCTAGCCAGAAATGAGAGCGAGCAAGACAAGAGAGCAAGCGAGCTAGCCAGATATGAGAGCAAGCGAGCAAGCCAGATTTAAGAGCGAGCGAGCCAGATATGCGAGCGAGCCAGATAAGAGAGCGAGCCAGACAAGAGAGCAAGCGAGCGAGCCAGATATGAGAGCAAGCGAGCAAGCAAGATATGATAGCGAGCCAGACATGAGAGCGAGCGAGCCAGATATGAGAGCAAGCGAGCGAGCCAGATATGAGAGCAAGCGAGCAAGCCAGATGTGAGAGAGAGCGAGGCAGATAAGAGAGCTAGCCAGACAATTAAGCAAGCGAGCGAGCCAGATATGAGAGCAAGCGAGCGATCCAGATATGAGAGCGAGCCAGACATGAGAGCGAGCGAGCCAGATATGAGAGCAAGCGAGCGAGCCTGATATGAGAGCAAGCGAGCCAGCCAGATATGAGAGCGAGCGAGCCAGATAAGAGAACGAGCAAGACAAGAGAGCAAGCGAGCTAGCCAGAAATGAGAGCGAGCAAGACAAGAGAGGAAGCGAGCTAGCCAGATATGAGAGCAAGCGAGCAAGCCAGATTTAAGAGCGAGCCAGATATGCGAGCGAGCCAGATAAGAGAGCGAACCAGACAAGAGAGCAAGTGAGAAAGCCAGATATGAGAGCTAGCGAGCCTGACATGAGAGCAAGCGAGCTAGCCAGATATGAGAGCGAGCAAGACAAGAGAGCAAGCGAGCTAGCCAGATATGAGAGGAAGCGAGTGAGCCAGATTTAAGAGCGAGCGAGCCAGATATGCGAGTGAGCCAGATATGCGAGTGAGCCAGATAAGAGAGCGAGCCAGACAAGAAAGCAAGCGAGCGAGCCAGATATGAGTGCAAGCGAGCGAGCCAGATATGAGAGCAAGCGAGCAATCCAGATATGAGAGCGAGACAGATAAGAGAGCGAACCAGACAAGAGAGCAAGCGAGAAATCCAGATATGGGAGCGAGAGAGCGAGCCAGATATGAGAGCGAGCGAGCCAGACAAGAGAGCGAGCCAGACAAGAGAGCAAGCGAGCGAGCCAGATATGAGAGCAAGCGAGCAAGCCAGATATGATAGCGAGCCAGATAAGAGAGCGAACCAGACAGGAGAGCAAGCGAGACAGCCAGATATGAGAGCGAGCGAGCCTGACATGAGAGCAAGCGAGCGAGCCAGATATGAGAGCGAGCGAGCCAGACATGAGAGCAAGCGAGCGAGCCAGATATGAGAGCGAGCGAGCCAGATAAGAGAGCGAGCCAGACAAGAAAGCAAGCGAGCGAGCCAGATATGAGAGCAAGCGAGCGAGCCAGATATGAGAGCAAGCGAGCAAGCCAGATATGAGAGCGAGCGAGCCAGACATGAGAGCGAGCCAGATATGCGACCGAGCGAGCCAGATAAGAGAGCGAGCCAGACAAGAGAGCAAGCGAGCGAGCCAGATATGAGAGCAAGCGAGCGAGCCAGATATGAGAGCAAGCGAGCCAGCCAGATGTGAGAGCGAGTGAGCCAGATATGCGAGCGAGCCAGATAAGAGAGCGAGCCAGACAAGAGAGCAAGCGAACGAGCCAGATATGAGAGCAAGCGAGCAAGCCAGATATGAGAGCGAGCCAGATAAGAGAGCGAACCAGACAAGAGAGCAAGCGAGAAAGCCAGATATGAGAGCGAGCGAGCCAGACATGAGAGCAAGCGAGCGAGCCAGATATGAGAGCGAGCGAGCCAGAGAAGAGAGCAAGCCATACAAGAGAGCAAGCGAGCCAGATATGCTAGCGAGCAAGCCAGATAAGAGAGCGAGCCAGACAAGAGAGCAAGCGATCGAGCCAGATTTGAGAGCAAGCGAGCGAGCCAGATGTGAGAGCGAGCGGGCAAGATATGCAAGCAAGCCAGATAAGAGAGCGAGCCAGACAAGAGAGCAAGCGAGCGAGCCAGATATGAGAGCAAGCGAGCGAGCCAGATGTAATAGCGAGACAGTTAAGAGAGCAAGCCAGACAAGAGAGCAAGTGAGCGAGCCAGATATGCTAGCGAGCAAGCCAGATGAGAGAGCGAGCCAGACAAGAGAGCAAGCGAGCGAGCCAGATATGAGAGCAAGCGAGCGAGCCAGATGTGAGAGCGAGCGAGCAAGATATGCGAGCGAGCCAGATAAGAGAGCGAGCCAGACAAGAGAGCAGCGAGCGAACCAGATATGAGAGCAAGCGAGCAAGCCAGATGTGAGAGAGAGTGAGGCAGATAAGAGAGCGAGCCAGAGAATTAAGCAAGCGAGCGAGCCAGATATGAGAGCAAGCGAGTGATCCAGATATGAGAGCGAGCCAGACATGAGAGCGATCGAGCCAGATATGAGAGCAAGGGAGCCAGCCAGATATGAGAGCAAGCGAGCCAGCCAGATATGAGAGCGAGCCAGATAAGAGAGCGAGCAAGACAAGAGAGCAACTGAGCTAGCCAGATATGAGAGCAAGCGAGCGAGCCAGATATGAGAACAAGCGAGCGAGCCAGATTTGAGAGCGAGCGAGCCAGATATGCGAGCGAGCCAGATAAGAGAGCGAGTCAGACAAGAGAGCAAGCGAGCTAGCCAGATATGAGAGCGAGCAAGACAAGAGAGTAAGCGAGCTAGCCAGATATGAGAGCAAGCGAGCCAGCCAGATATGAGAGCAAGCGAGCCAGCCAGATATGAGAGCGAGCCAGATAAGAGAGCGAGCAAGACAAGAGAGCAAGTGAGCTAGCCAGATATGAGAGCAAGCGAGCGAGCCAGATATGAGAGCAAGCGAGCGAGCCAGATTTGAGAGCGAGCGAGCCAGATATGCAAGCGAGCCAGATAAGAGAGCGAGTCAGACAAGAGAGCAAGCGAGCTAGCCAGATATGAGAGCGAGCAAGACAAGAGAGCAAGCGAGCTAGCCAGATATGAGAGCAAGCGAGCCAGCCAGATATGAGAGCGAGCCAGATAAGAGAGCGAGCGAGCGAGCTAGCCAGATATGAGAGCAAGCGAGCAAGCCAGATGTGAGAACGAGCGAGCAAGATATGCGAGCGAGCCAGACTAGAGAGCAGCGAGCGAGCCAGATATGAGAGCAAGCGAGCAAGCCAGATGTGGTAGAGAGCGAGGCAGATAAGAGAGCGAGCCAGACAATTAAGCAAGCGAGCGAGCCAGATATGAGAGCAAGCAAGCGATCCAGATATGCGAGCGAGACAGACATGAGAGCGAGCGAGCCAGATATGAGAACAAGCGAGCCAGCCAGATATGAGAGCGAGCCAGATAAGAGAGCGAGCGATCTAGCCAGATATGAGAGCAAGCGAGCGAGCCAGATTTGAGAGCGAGCGAGCCAGATATGCGAGTGAACCAGATAAGAGAGCGAGCGAGCCAGCCAGATATGAGAGTGAGCGAGCCAGACATGAGAGCAAGCGAGCGAGCCAGATGTGAGAGCGAGACAGATAAGAAAGCGAGCCAGACAAGAGAGCAGCGAGCGAGCCAGATATGAGAGCAAGCGAGCAAGCCAGATGTGAGAGAGAGCGAGACAGATAAGAGAGCGAGCCAGACAATTAAGTAAGCGAGCAAGCCAGATATGCGAGCAAGCCAGACATGAGAGCGAGCGACCCAGATATGAGAGCAAGCGAGCGAGCCAGATATGAGAGCAAGCGAGCCAGCCAGATATGAGAGCGAGCGAGCCAGATAAGAGAGCGAGCAAGACAAGAGAGCAAGCGAGCTAGCCAGATATGAGAGCAAGCGAGCGAGCCAGATTTCAGAGCGAGCGAGCCAGATATGCGAGTGAACCAGATAAGAGAGCGTGCCAGACAAGAGAGCAAGCGAGCGAGCCAGATATGAGAGCAAGCGAGCGAGACAGATATGAGAGCAAGTGAGCAAGCCAGATATGAGAGCATGCCAGATAAGAGAGCGAACCAGATAAGAGAGCATGCGAGCGAGCCAGATATGAGAGCAAGCGAGCGAGCCAGATGTGAGAGCGAGACAGATAAGAGAGCAAGTCAGACAAGAGAGCAAGCGAGCGAGCCAGATATGATAGTGAGCAAGCCAGATAAGAGAGCGAGCCAGACAAGAGAGCAAACAGGCGAATCAGATATGAGAGCAAGCGAGCGAGCCAGATGTGAGAGCGAGACAGATAAGAGAGCAAGTCAGACAAGAGAGCAAGCAAGCGAGCCAGATATGATAGCGAGCAAGCCAGATAAGGGAGCGAGCCAGACAAGAGAGCAAGCGAGCGAACCAGATATGAGAGCAAGCAAGCGAGCCAGATGTGAGAGCGAGCGAGCAAGATATGCGAGCGAGCCAGATAAGAGAGCGAGCCAGACAAGAGAGCGAGCCAGACAAGAGAGCAGCGAGCGAGCCAGATATGAGAGCAAGCGAGCAAGCCAGATGTGAGAGAGAGCGAGGCAGATAAGAGAGCGAGCCAGACAATTAAGCAAGCGAGCGAGCCAGATATGAGAGCAAGCAAGCGATCCAGATATGAGAGCTAGCCAGATATGAGAGCGAGCGAGCCAGATATGAGAGCAAGCGAGCAAGCCAGATATGAGAGCAAGCGAGCCAGCCAGATATGAGAGTGAGCGAGCCAGATAAGAGAACGAGCAAGACAAGAGAGCAAGCGAGCTAGCCATATATGAGAGCGAGCAAGACAAGAGAGCAAGCGAGCTAGCCAGATATGAGACCAAGCGAGCGAGCCAGATTTAAGAGCGAGCGAGCCAGATATGCGAGTGAGCCAGATAAGAGAGCGAGCCAGACAAGAGAGCATGCGAGCGAGCCAGATATGAGTGCAAGCGAGCGAGCCAAATATGAGAGCAAGCGAGCAATCCAGATATGAGAGCGAGACAGATAAGAGAGCGAACCAGACAAGAGAGCAAGCGAGAAAGCCAGATATGAGAGCGAGCGAGCCAGACATGAGAGCAAGCGAGCGAGCCAGATATGAGAGCGAACGAGCCAAACATGAGAGCAAGCGAGCGAACCAGATATGAGAGCGAGCGAGCCAGATAAGAGAGCGAGCCAGACAAGAGATCAAGCGAGCGAGCCAGATATGAGAGCAAGCGAGCAAGCCAGATATGATAGCGAGCCAGATAAGAGAGCGAACCAGACAAGAGAGCAAGCGAGAAAGCCAGATATGAGAGCAAGCGAGCCAGACATGAGAGCAAGCGAGCGAGCCAGATATGAGAGCGAGCCAGATAAGAGAGCGAGCCAGACAAGAGAGCGAGCCAGACAAGAGAGCAGCGAGCGAGCCAGATATGAGAGCAAGCGAGCAAGCCAGATGTGAGAGAGAGCGAGGCAGATAAGAGAGAGAGCCAGACAATTAAGCAAGCGAGCGAGCCAGATATGAGAGCAAGCGAGCGATCCAGATATGAGAGCGAGCCAGATATGAGAGCGAGCGAGCCAGATATGAGAGCAAGCGAGCAAGCCAGATATGAGAGCAAGCGAGCTAGGCATATATGAGAGCGAGCAAGACAAAAGAGCAAGCGAGCTAGCCAGATATGAGACCAAGCGAGCGAGCCAGATTTAAGAGCGAGCCAGATATGCGAGTGAGCCAGATAAGAGAGCAAGCCAGACAAGAGAGCATGCGAGCGAGCCAGATATGAGTTCAAGCGAGCGAGCCAGATATGAGAGCAAGCGAGCAATCCAGATATGAGAGCGAGACAGATAAGAGAGCGAACCAGACAAGAGAGCAAGCGAGAAAGCCAGATATGAGAGCGAGCGAGCCAGACATGAGAGCAAGCGAGCGAGCCAGATATGAGAGCAAGCGAGCAAGCCAGATATGATAGCGAGCCAGATAAAAGAGCGAACCAGACAAGAGAGCAAGAGAGAAAGCCAGATATGAGAGCAAGCGAGCCAGACATGAGAGCAAGCGAGCGAGCCAGATATGAGAGCAAGCGAGCCAGACATGAGAGCAAGCGAGCTAGCCAGATTTGAGAGCGAGCGAGCCAGATAAGAGAGCAAGCCAGACAAGAAAGCAAGCGAGCAAGCCAGATATGAGAGCAAGCGAGCGAGCCAGATATGAGAGCGAGCGAGCCAGATATGAGAGCAATCGAGCCAACCAGATGTTAGAGCGAGCGAGCCAGATATGCGAGCGAGCCAAATAAGAGAGCGAGCCAGACAAGAGAGCAAGCGAGCGAGCCAGATATGAGAGCAAGCGAGCAAGCCAGATTTGAGAGCGAGCCAGATAAGAGAGCGAACCAGACAAGAGAGCAAGTGATAAAGCCAGATATGAGAGCGAGCGAGCCAGACATGAGAGCAAGCGAGCGAGCCAAATATGAGAGCGAGCGAGCCAGACATGAGAGCAAGCGAGCCAGATATGAGAGCGAGCGAGCCAGATAAAAGAGCGAGCCAGACAAGAGAGCAAGCGAGCGAGCCAGACATGAGAGCAAGCGAGCTAGCCAGATATGAGAGCAAGCGAGCAAGCCAGATATGAGAGCGAGCGAGCCAGACATGAGAGCGAGCGAGTAAGATATGAGAGCGAGCGAGCCAAATATGCGAGCGAGAGAGCCAGATAAGAGAGCGAGCCAGACAAGAGAGCAAGTGAGTGAGCCAGATATGAGAGCGAGCGAGCCAGATATGAGAGCAAGCGAGTGAGCCAGATATGAGAGCAAATGAGCCAGCCAGATGTGAGAGCGATCGAGCCAGATATGTGAGCGAGCCAAATAAGAAAGAGAGCCAGACAAGAGAGCAAGCGAGCAAGCCAGATATGAGAGCAAGCGAGCAAGCCAGAAAGGAGAGCGAGCCAGATAAGAGAGCGAACCAGACAAGAGAGCAAGTGAGAAATCCAGATATGAGAGCGAGCGAGCCAGACATGAGAGCAAGCGAGGGAGCCAGATATGAGAGCGAGCAAGACATGAAAGCAAGCGAGCGAGCCAGATATGAGAGCGAGCGAGACAGATAAGAGAACAAGCAAGCGAGCCATATATGCTAGCGAGCAAGCCAGATAAGAGAGCGAGCCAGACAAGAGAGCAAGCGAGCGAGCCAGATATGAGAGCAAGCGAGCGAGCCAGATGTGAGAGCGAGACAGATAAGAGAGCAAGTCAGACAAGAGAGCAAGCGAGCGAGCCAGATATGATAGCGAGCAAGCCAGATAAGGGTGCGAGCCAGACAAGAGAGCAAGCGAGCGAGCCAGATATGAGAGCAAGCGAGCCAGATGAGAGAGCGAGCGAGCAAGATATGCGAGCGAGCCAGATAAGAGAGCGAGCCAGACAAGAGAGCAGCGAGCGAGCCAGATATGAGAGCAAGCGAGCAAGCCAGATGTGAGAGAGAGCGAGGCAGATAAGAGAGCGAGCCAGACAAATAAGCAAGCGAGCGAGCCAGATATGAGAGCAAGCGAGCGATCCAGATATGAGAGCGAGCCAGACATGAGAGCGAGCGAGCCAGATATGAGAGCAAGCGAGCGAGCCAGATATGAGAGCAAGCGAGCCAGCCAGATATGAGAGCAAGCGAGCCAGATAAGAGAACGAGCAAGACAAGAGAGCAAGCGAGCTAGCCAGATATGAGAGCGAGCAAGACAAGAGAGCAAGCGAGCTAGTGAGATATGAGAGCAAGCGAGCGAGCCAGATTTAAGAGCGAGCGAGCCAGATATGCGAGTGAGCCAGATAAGAGAGCGAGCCAGACAAGAGAGCAAGCGAGCGAGCCAGATATGAGTGCAAGCGAGCGAGCCAGATATGAGAGCAAGCGAGCAATCCAGATATGAGAGCGAGACAGATAAGAGAGCAAACCAGACAAGAGAGCTAGCGAGAAAGCCAGATATGAGAGCGAGCGAGCCAGATATGAGAGCGAGCGAGCCAGATAAGAGAGCGAGCCAGACAAGAGAGCAAGCGAGCGAGCCAGATATGAGAGCAAGCGAGCAAGCCAGATATGATAGCGAGCCAGATAAGAGAGCTAACCAGACAGAAGAGCAAGTGAGAAAGCCAGATATGAGAGCGAGCGAGCCTGACATGAGAGCAAGCAAGCTAGCCAGATATGAGAGCGAGCAAGACAAGAGAGCAAGCGAGCTAGCCAGATATGAGAGCAAGCGAGCGAGCCAGATTTAACAGCGAGCGAGCCAGATATGCGAGTGAGCCAGATAAGAGAGCGAGCCAGACAAGAGAGCAAGCGAGCGAGCCGGATATGAGTGCAAGCGAGCGAGCCAGATATGAGAGCAAGAAAGCAATCCAGATATGAGAGCGAGACAGATAAGAGAGCGAACCAGTCAAGAGAGCCAGATATGAGAGCGAGCGAGCCAGATAAAAGAGCGAGCCAGACAAGAGAGCAAGCGAGCGAGCCAGACATGAGAGCAAGCGAGCTAGCCAGATATGAGAGCAAGCGAGCAAGCCAGATATGAGAGCGAGCGAGCCAGACATGAGAGCGAGCGAGTAAGATATGAGAGCGAGCGAGCCAAATATGCGAGCGAGAGAGCCAGATAAGAGAGCGAGCCAGACAAGAGAGCAAGTGAGTGAGCCAGATATGAGAGCGAGCGAGCCAGATATGAGAGCAAGCGAGTGATCCAGATATGAGAGCGAGCCAGACATGAGAGCGATCGAGCCAGATATGAGAGCAAGGGAGCCAGCCAGATATGAGAGCAAGCGAGCCAGCCAGATATGAGAGCGAGCCAGATAAGAGAGCGAGCAAGACAAGAGAGCAACTGAGCTAGCCAGATATGAGAGCAAGCGAGCGAGCCAGATATGAGAACAAGCGAGCGAGCCAGATTTGAGAGCGAGCGAGCCAGATATGCGAGCGAGCCAGATAAGAGAGCGAGTCAGACAAGAGAGCAAGCGAGCTAGCCAGATATGAGAGCGAGCAAGACAAGAGAGTAAGCGAGCTAGCCAGATATGAGAGCAAGCGAGCCAGCCAGATATGAGAGCAAGCGAGCCAGCCAGATATGAGAGCGAGCCAGATAAGAGAGCGAGCAAGACAAGAGAGCAAGTGAGCTAGCCAGATATGAGAGCAAGCGAGCGAGCCAGATATGAGAGCAAGCGAGCGAGCCAGATTTGAGAGCGAGCGAGCCAGATATGCAAGCGAGCCAGATAAGAGAGCGAGTCAGACAAGAGAGCAAGCGAGCTAGCCAGATATGAGAGCGAGCAAGACAAGAGAGCAAGCGAGCTAGCCAGATATGAGAGCAAGCGAGCCAGCCAGATATGAGAGCGAGCCAGATAAGAGAGCGAGCGAGCGAGCTAGCCAGATATGAGAGCAAGCGAGCAAGCCAGATGTGAGAACGAGCGAGCAAGATATGCGAGCGAGCCAGACTAGAGAGCAGCGAGCGAGCCAGATATGAGAGCAAGCGAGCAAGCCAGATGTGGTAGAGAGCGAGGCAGATAAGAGAGCGAGCCAGACAATTAAGCAAGTGAGCGAGCCAGATATGAGAGCAAGCAAGCGATCCAGATATGCGAGCGAGACAGACATGAGAGCGAGCGAGCCAGATATGAGAACAAGCGAGCCAGCCAGATATGAGAGCGAGCCAGATAAGAGAGCGAGCGATCTAGCCAGATATGAGAGCAAGCGAGCGAGCCAGATTTGAGAGCGAGCGAGCCAGATATGCGAGTGAACCAGATAAGAGAGCGAGCGAGCCAGCCAGATATGAGAGTGAGCGAGCCAGACATGAGAGCAAGCGAGCGAGCCAGATGTGAGAGCGAGACAGATAAGAAAGCGAGCCAGACAAGAGAGCAGCGAGCGAGCCAGATATGAGAGCAAGCGAGCAAGCCAGATGTGAGAGAGAGCGAGACAGATAAGAGAGCGAGCCAGACAATTAAGTAAGCGAGCAAGCCAGATATGCGAGCAAGCCAGACATGAGAGCGAGCGACCCAGATATGAGAGCAAGCGAGCGAGCCAGATATGAGAGCAAGCGAGCCAGCCAGATATGAGAGCGAGCGAGCCAGATAAGAGAGCGAGCAAGACAAGAGAGCAAGCGAGCTAGCCAGATATGAGAGCAAGCGAGCGAGCCAGATTTCAGAGCGAGCGAGCCAGATATGCGAGTGAACCAGATAAGAGAGCGTGCCAGACAAGAGAGCAAGCGAGCGAGCCAGATATGAGAGCAAGCGAGCGAGACAGATATGAGAGCAAGTGAGCAAGCCAGATATGAGAGCATGCCAGATAAGAGAGCGAACCAGATAAGAGAGCATGCGAGCGAGCCAGATATGAGAGCAAGCGAGCGAGCCAGATGTGAGAGCGAGACAGATAAGAGAGCAAGTCAGACAAGAGAGCAAGCGAGCGAGCCAGATATGATAGTGAGCAAGCCAGATAAGAGAGCGAGCCAGACAAGAGAGCAAACAGGCGAATCAGATATGAGAGCAAGCGAGCGAGCCAGATGTGAGAGCGAGACAGATAAGAGAGCAAGTCAGACAAGAGAGCAAGCAAGCGAGCCAGATATGATAGCGAGCAAGCCAGATAAGGGAGCGAGCCAGACAAGAGAGCAAGCGAGCGAACCAGATATGAGAGCAAGCAAGCGAGCCAGATGTGAGAGCGAGCGAGCAAGATATGCGAGCGAGCCAGATAAGAGAGCGAGCCAGACAAGAGAGCGAGCCAGACAAGAGAGCAGCGAGCGAGCCAGATATGAGAGCAAGCGAGCAAGCCAGATGTGAGAGAGAGCGAGGCAGATAAGAGAGCGAGCCAGACAATTAAGCAAGCGAGCGAGCCAGATATGAGAGCAAGCAAGCGATCCAGATATGAGAGCTAGCCAGATATGAGAGCGAGCGAGCCAGATATGAGAGCAAGCGAGCAAGCCAGATATGAGAGCAAGCGAGCCAGCCAGATATGAGAGTGAGCGAGCCAGATAAGAGAACGAGCAAGACAAGAGAGCAAGCGAGCTAGCCATATATGAGAGCGAGCAAGACAAGAGAGCAAGCGAGCTAGCCAGATATGAGACCAAGCGAGCGAGCCAGATTTAAGAGCGAGCGAGCCAGATATGCGAGTGAGCCAGATAAGAGAGCGAGCCAGACAAGAGAGCATGCGAGCGAGCCAGATATGAGTGCAAGCGAGCGAGCCAGATATGAGAGCAAGCGAGCAATCCAGATATGAGAGCGAGACAGATAAGAGAGCGAACCAGACAAGAGAGCAAGCGAGAAAGCCAGATATGAGAGCGAGCGAGCCAGACATGAGAGCAAGCGAGCGAGCCAGATATGAGAGCGAACGAGCCAAACATGAGAGCAAGCGAGCGAACCAGATATGAGAGCGAGCGAGCCAGATAAGAGAGCGAGCCAGACAAGAGATCAAGCGAGCGAGCCAGATATGAGAGCAAGCGAGCAAGCCAGATATGATAGCGAGCCAGATAAGAGAGCGAACCAGACAAGAGAGCAAGCGAGAAAGCCAGATATGAGAGCAAGCGAGCCAGACATGAGAGCAAGCGAGCGAGCCAGATATGAGAGCGAGCCAGATAAGAGAGCGAGCCAGACAAGAGAGCGAGCCAGACAAGAGAGCAGCGAGCGAGCCAGATATGAGAGCAAGCGAGCAAGCCAGATGTGAGAGAGAGCGAGGCAGATAAGAGAGAGAGCCAGACAATTAAGCAAGCGAGCGAGCCAGATATGAGAGCAAGCGAGCGATCCAGATATGAGAGCGAGCCAGATATGAGAGCGAGCGAGCCAGATATGAGAGCAAGCGAGCAAGCCAGATATGAGAGCAAGCGAGCTAGGCATATATGAGAGCGAGCAAGACAAAAGAGCAAGCGAGCTAGCCAGATATGAGACCAAGCGAGCGAGCCAGATTTAAGAGCGAGCCAGATATGCGAGTGAGCCAGATAAGAGAGCAAGCCAGACAAGAGAGCATGCGAGCGAGCCAGATATGAGTGCAAGCGAGCGAGCCAGATATGAGAGCAAGCGAGCAATCCAGATATGAGAGCGAGACAGATAAGAGAGCGAACCAGACAAGAGAGCAAGCGAGAAAGCCAGATATGAGAGCGAGCGAGCCAGACATGAGAGCAAGCGAGCGAGCCAGATATGAGAGCAAGCGAGCAAGCCAGATATGATAGCGAGCCAGATAAAAGAGCGAACCAGACAAGAGAGCAAGAGAGAAAGCCAGATATGAGAGCAAGCGAGCCAGACATGAGAGCAAGCGAGCGAGCCAGATATGAGAGCAAGCGAGCCAGACATGAAAGCAAGCGAGCTAGCCAGATTTGAGAGCGAGCGAGCCAGATAAGAGAGCAAGCCAGACAAGAAAGCAAGCGAGCAAGCCAGATATGAGAGCAAGCGAGCGAGCCAGATATGAGAGCGAGCGAGCCAGATATGAGAGCAATCGAGCCAACCAGATGTTAGAGCGAGCGAGCCAGATATGCGAGCGAGCCAAATAAGAGAGCGAGCCAGACAAGAGAGCAAGCGAGCGAGCCAGATATGAGAGCAAGCGAGCAAGCCAGATTTGAGAGCGAGCCAGATAAGAGAGCGAACCAGACAAGAGAGCAAGTGATAAAGCCAGATATGAGAGCGAGCGAGCCAGACATGAGAGCAAGCGAGCGAGCCAAATATGAGAGCGAGCGAGCCAGACATGAGAGCAAGCGAGCCAGATATGAGAGCGAGCGAGCCAGATAAAAGAGCGAGCCAGACAAGAGAGCAAGCGAGCGAGCCAGACATGAGAGCAAGCGAGCTAGCCAGATATGAGAGCAAGCGAGCAAGCCAGATATGAGAGCGAGCGAGCCAGACATGAGAGCGAGCGAGTAAGATATGAGAGCGAGCGAGCCAAATATGCGAGCGAGAGAGCCAGATAAGAGAGCGAGCCAGACAAGAGAGCAAGTGAGTGAGCCAGATATGAGAGCGAGCGAGCCAGATATGAGAGCAAGCGAGTGAGCCAGATATGAGAGCAAATGAGCCAGCCAGATGTGAGAGCGATCGAGCCAGATATGTGAGCGAGCCAAATAAGAAAGCGAGCCAGACAAGAGAGCAAGCGAGCAAGCCAGATATGAGAGCAAGCGAGCAAGCCAGAAAGGAGAGCGAGCCAGATAAGAGAGCGAACCAGACAAGAGAGCAAGTGAGAAATCCAGATATGAGAGCGAGCGAGCCAGACATGAGAGCAAGCGAGGGAGCCAGATATGAGAGCGAGCAAGACATGAAAGCAAGCGAGCGAGCCAGATATGAGAGCGAGCGAGACAGATAAGAGAACAAGCAAGCGAGCCATATATGCTAGCGAGCAAGCCAGATAAGAGAGCGAGCCAGACAAGAGAGCAAGCGAGCGAGCCAGATATGAGAGCAAGCGAGCGAGCCAGATGTGAGAGCGAGACAGATAAGAGAGCAAGTCAGACAAGAGAGCAAGCGAGCGAGCCAGATATGATAGCGAGCAAGCCAGATAAGGGTGCGAGCCAGACAAGAGAGCAAGCGAGCGAGCCAGATATGAGAGCAAGCGAGCCAGATGAGAGAGCGAGCGAGCAAGATATGCGAGCGAGCCAGATAAGAGAGCGAGCCAGACAAGAGAGCAGCGAGCGAGCCAGATATGAGAGCAAGCGAGCAAGCCAGATGTGAGAGAGAGCGAGGCAGATAAGAGAGCGAGCCAGACAAATAAGCAAGCGAGCGAGCCAGATATGAGAGCAAGCGAGCGATCCAGATATGAGAGCGAGCCAGACATGAGAGCGAGCGAGCCAGATATGAGAGCAAGCGAGCGAGCCAGATATGAGAGCAAGCGAGCCAGCCAGATATGAGAGCAAGCGAGCCAGATAAGAGAACGAGCAAGACAAGAGAGCAAGCGAGCTAGCCAGATATGAGAGCGAGCAAGACAAGAGAGCAAGCGAGCTAGTGAGATATGAGAGCAAGCGAGCGAGCCAGATTTAAGAGCGAGCGAGCCAGATATGCGAGTGAGCCAGATAAGAGAGCGAGCCAGACAAGAGAGCAAGCGAGCGAGCCAGATATGAGTGCAAGCGAGCGAGCCAGATATGAGAGCAAGCGAGCAATCCAGATATGAGAGCGAGACAGATAAGAGAGCAAACCAGACAAGAGAGCTAGCGAGAAAGCCAGATATGAGAGCGAGCGAGCCAGATATGAGAGCGAGCGAGCCAGATAAGAGAGCGAGCCAGACAAGAGAGCAAGCGAGCGAGCCAGATATGAGAGCAAGCGAGCAAGCCAGATATGATAGCGAGCCAGATAAGAGAGCTAACCAGACAGAAGAGCAAGTGAGAAAGCCAGATATGAGAGCGAGCGAGCCTGACATGAGAGCAAGCAAGCTAGCCAGATATGAGAGCGAGCAAGACAAGAGAGCAAGCGAGCTAGCCAGATATGAGAGCAAGCGAGCGAGCCAGATTTAACAGCGAGCGAGCCAGATATGCGAGTGAGCCAGATAAGAGAGCGAGCCAGACAAGAGAGCAAGCGAGCGAGCCGGATATGAGTGCAAGCGAGCGAGCCAGATATGAGAGCAAGAAAGCAATCCAGATATGAGAGCGAGACAGATAAGAGAGCGAACCAGTCAAGAGAGCCAGATATGAGAGCGAGCGAGCCAGATAAAAGAGCGAGCCAGACAAGAGAGCAAGCGAGCGAGCCAGACATGAGAGCAAGCGAGCTAGCCAGATATGAGAGCAAGCGAGCAAGCCAGATATGAGAGCGAGCGAGCCAGACATGAGAGCGAGCGAGTAAGATATGAGAGCGAGCGAGCCAAATATGCGAGCGAGAGAGCCAGATAAGAGAGCGAGCCAGACAAGAGAGCAAGTGAGTGAGCCAGATATGAGAGCGAGCGAGCCAGATATGAGAGCAAGCGAGTGAGCCAGATATGAGAGCAAATGAGCCAGCCAGATGTGAGAGCGATCGAGCCAGATATGTGAGCGAGCCAAATAAGAAAGCGAGCCAGACAAGAGAGCAAGCGAGCAAGCCAGATATGAGAGCAAGCGAGCAAGCCAGAAAGGAGAGCGAGCCAGATAAGAGAGCGAACCAGACAAGAGAGCAAGTGAGAAATCCAGATATGAGAGCGAGCGAGCCAGACATGAGAGCAAGCGAGGGAGCCAGATATGAGAGCGAGCAAGACATGAAAGCAAGCGAGCGAGCCAGATATGAGAGCGAGCGAGACAGATAAGAGAACAAGCAAGCGAGCCAGATATGCTAGCGAGCAAGCCAGATAAGAGAGCGAGCCAGACAAGAGAGCAAGCGAGTGAGCCAGATATGAGAGCAAGCGAGCGAGCCAGATGTGAGAGCGAGACAGATAAGAGAGCAAGTCAGACAAGAGAGCAAGCGAGCGAGCCAGATATGATAGCGAGCAAGCCAGATAAGGGTGCGAGCCAGACAAGAGAGCAAGCGAGCGAGCCAGATATGAGAGCAAGCGAGCCAGATGAGAGAGCGAGCGAGCAAGATATGCGAGCGAGCCAGATAAGAGAGCGAGCCAGACAAGAGAGCAGCGAGCGAGCCAGATATGAGAGCAAGCGAGCAAGCCAGATGTGAGAGAGAGCGAGGCAGATAAGAGAGCGAGCCAGACAATTAAGCAAGCGAGCGAGCCAGATATGAGAGCAAGCGAGCGATCCAGATATGAGAGCGAGCCAGACATGAGAGCGAGCGAGCCAGATATGAGAGCAAGCGAGCGAGCCAGATATGAGAGCAAGCGAGCCAGCCAGATATGAGAGCAAGCGAGCCAGATAAGAGAACGAGCAAGACAAGAGAGCAAGCGAGCTAGCCAGATATGAGAGCGAGCAAGACAAGAGAGCAAGCGAGCTAGTGAGATATGAGAGCAAGCGAGCGAGCCAGATTTAAGAGCGAGCGAGCCAGATATGCGAGTGAGCCAGATAAGAGAGCGAGCCAGACAAGAGAGCAAGCGAGCGAGCCATATATGAGTGCAAGCGAGCGAGCCAGATATGAGAGCAAGCGAGCAATCCAGATATGAGAGCGAGACAGATAAGAGAGCAAACCAGACAAGAGAGCTAGCGAGAAAGCCAGATATGAGAGCGAGCGAGCCAGATATGAGAGCGAGCGAGCCAGATAAGAGAGCGAGCCAGACAAGAGAGCAAGCGAGCGAGCCAGATATGAGAGCAAGCGAGCAAGCCAGATATGATAGCGAGCCAGATAAGAGAGCTAACCAGACAGGAGAGCAAGTGAGAAAGCCAGATATGAGAGCGAGCGAGCCTGACATGAGAGCAAGCAAGCTAGCCAGATATGAGAGCGAGCAAGACAAGAGAGCAAGCGAGCTAGCCAGATATGAGAGCAAGCGAGCGAGCCAGATTTAACAGCGAGCGAGCCAGATATGCGAGCAAGCCAGATAAGAGAGCGAGCCAGACAAGAGAGCAAGCGAGCGAGCCAGATATGAGAGCAAGCGAGCGAGCCAGATGTGAGAGCGAGACAGATAAGAGAGCAAGTCAGACAAGAGAGCAAGCGAGCGAGCCAGATATGATAGCGAGCAAGCCAGATAAGGGTGCGAGCCAGACAAGAGAGCAAGCGAGCGAGCCAGATATGAGAGCAAGCGAGCCAGATGAGAGAGCGAGCGAGCAAGATATGCGAGCGAGCCAGATAAGAGAGCGAGCCAGACAAGAGAGCAGCGAGCGAGCCAGATATGAGAGCAAGCGAGCAAGCCAGATGTGAGAGAGAGCGAGGCAGATAAGAGAGCGAGCCAGACAATTAAGCAAGCGAGCGAGCCAGATATGAGAGCAAGCGAGCGATCCAGATATGAGAGCGAGCCAGACATGAGAGCGAGCGAGCCAGATATGAGAGCAAGCGAGCGAGCCAGATATGAGAGCAAGCGAGCCAGCCAGATATGAGAGCAAGCGAGCCAGATAAGAGAACGAGCAAGACAAGAGAGCAAGCGAGCTAGCCAGATATGAGAGCGAGCAAGACAAGAGAGCAAGCGAGCTAGTGAGATATGAGAGCAAGCGAGCGAGCCAGATTTAAGAGCGAGCGAGCCAGATATGCGAGTGAGCCAGATAAGAGAGCGAGCCAGACAAGAGAGCAAGCGAGCGAGCCAGATATGAGTGCAAGCGAGCGAGCCAGATATGAGAGCAAGCGAGCAATCCAGATATGAGAGCGAGACAGATAAGAGAGCAAACCAGACAAGAGAGCTAGCGAGAAAGCCAGATATGAGAGCGAGCGAGCCAGATATGAGAGCGAGCGAGCCAGATAAGAGAGCGAGCCAGACAAGAGAGCGAGCGAGCGAGCCAGATATGAGAGCAAGCGAGCAAGCCAGATATGATAGCGAGCCAGATAAGAGAGCTAACCAGACAGGAGAGCAAGTGAGAAAGCCAGATATGAGAGCGAGCGAGCCTGACATGAGAGCAAGCAAGCTAGCCAGATATGAGAGCGAGCAAGACAAGAGAGCAAGCGAGCTAGCCAGATATGAGAGCAAGCGAGCGAGCCAGATTTAACAGCGAGCGAGCCAGATATGCGAGCAAGCCAGATAAGAGAGCGAGCCAGACAAGAGAGCAAGCGAGCGAGCCAGATATGAGAGCAAGCGAGCGAGCCAGATGTGAGAACGAGACAGATAAGAGAGCAAGTCAGACAAGAGAGCAAGCGAGCGAGCCAGATATGATAGCGAGCAAGCCAGATAAGGGTGCGAGCCAGACAAGAGAGCAAGCGAGCGAGCCAGATATGAGAGCAAGCGAGCCAGATGAGAGAGCGAGCGAGCAAGATATGCGAGCGAGCCAGATAAGAGAGCGAGCCAGACAAGAGAGCAGCGAGCGAGCCAGATATGAGAGCAAGCGAGCAAGCCAGATGTGAGAGAGAGCGAGGCAGATAAGAGAGCGAGCCAGACAATTAAGCAAGCGAGCGAGCCAGATATGAGAGCAAGCGAGCGATCCAGATATGAGAGCGAGCCAGACATGAGAGCGAGCGAGCCAGATATGAGAGCAAGCGAGCGAGCCAGATATGAGAGCAAGCGAGCCAGCCAGATATGAGAGCAAGCGAGCCAGATAAGAGAACGAGCAAGACAAGAGAGCAAGCGAGCTAGCCAGATATGAGAGCGAGCAAGACAAGAGAGCAAGCGAGCTAGTGAGATATGAGAGCAAGCGAGCGAGCCAGATTTAAGAGCGAGCGAGCCAGATATGCGAGTGAGCCAGATAAGAGAGCGAGCCAGACAAGAGAGCAAGCGAGCGAGCCAGATATGAGTGCAAGCGAGCGAGCCAGATATGAGAGCAAGCGAGCAATCCACATATGAGAGCGAGACAGATAAGAGAGCAAACCAGACAAGAGAGCTAGCGAGAAAGCCAGATATGAGAGCGAGCGAGCCAGATATGAGAGCGAGCGAGCCAGATAAGAGAGCGAGCCAGACAAGAGAGCAAGCGAGCGAGCCAGATATGAGAGCAAGCGAGCAAGCCAGATATGATAGCGAGCCAGATAAGAGAGCTAACCAGACAGGAGAGCAAGTGAGAAAGCCAGATATGAGAGCGAGCGAGCCTGACATGAGAGCAAGCAAGCTAGCCAGATATGAGAGCGAGCAAGACAAGAGAGCAAGCGAGCTAGCCAGATATGAGAGCAAGCGAGCGAGCCAGATTTAACAGCGAGCGAGCCAGATATGCGAGTGAGCCAGATAAGAGAGCGAGCCAGACAAGAGAGCAAGCGAGCGAGCCGGATATGAGTGCAAGCGAGCGAGCCAGATATGAGAGCAAGAAAGCAATCCAGATATGAGAGCGAGACAGATAAGAGAGCGAACCAGTCAAGAGAGCAAGCGAGAAAGCCAGATATGAGAGCGAGCGAGCGAGCCAGATATGAGAGCGAGCGAGCCAGATAAGAGAGCGAGCCAGACAAGAGAGCAAGCGAGCGAGCCAGATATGAGAGCAAGCGAGCAAGCCAGATATGATAGCGAGCCAGATAAGAGAGCAAGCGAGAAAGCCAGATATGAGAGAGAGCGAGCCTGACATGAGAGCAAGCGAGCGAGCCAGATATGAGAGCGAGCGAGCCTGACATGAGAGCAAGCGAGCGAGCCAGATATGAGAGCGAGCGAGCCAGATAAGAGAGCGAGCCAGACAAGAAAGCAAGCGAGCGAGCCAGATATGAGAGCAAGCAAGCGAGCCAGATATGAGAGCAAGCGAGCAAGCCAGATATGAGAGCGAGCGAGCCAGACATGAGAGCGAGCCAGATATGCGAGCGAGCGAGCCAGATAAGAGAGCGAGCCAGACAAGAGAGCAAGCGAGCGAGCCAGATATGAGAGCAAGCGAGCGAGCCAGATATGAGAGCAAGAGAGCCAGCCAGATGTGAGAGCGAGTAAGCCAGATATGCGAGCGAGCCAGATAAGAAAGCGAGCCAGACAAGAGAGCAAGCGAACGAGCCAGATATGAGAGCAAGCGAGCAAGCCAGATATGAGAGCGAGCCAGATAAGAGAGCGAACCAGACAAGAGAGCAAGCGAGAAAGCCAGATATGAGAGCGAGCGAGTGAGCCAGATATGAGAGCGAGCGAGCCAGAGAAGAGAGCAAGCCATACAAGAGAGCAAGCGAGCGAGCCAGATATGCTAGCGAGCAAGCCAGATAAGAGAGCGAGCCAGACAAGAGAGCAAGCGATCGAGCCAGATTTGAGAGCAAGCGAGCGAGCCAGATGTGAGAGCGAGCGAGCAAGATATGCAAGCAAGCCAGATAAGAGAGCGAGCCGGACAAGAGAGCAAGCGAGCGAGCCAGATATGAGAGCAAGCGAGCGAGCCAGATGTAATAGCGAGACAGATAAGAGAGCAAGCCAGATAAGAGAGCAAGCGAGCGAGCCAGATATGCTAGCGAGCAAGCCAGATGAGAGAGCGAGCCAGACAAGAGAGCAAGCGAGCGAGCCAGATATGAGAGCAAGCGAGCGAGCCAGATGTGAGAGCGAGCGAGCAAGATGTGCGAGCGAGCCAGATAAGAGAGCGAGCCAGACAAGAGAGCAGCGAGCGAGCCAGATATGAGAGCAAGCGAGCAAGCCAGATGTGAGAGAGAGTGAGGCAGATAAGAGAGCGAGCCAGACAATTAAGCAAGTGAGCGAGCCAGATATGAGAGCAAGCGAGTGATCCAGATATGAGAGCGAGCCAGACATGAGAGCGATCGAGCCAGATATGAGAGCAAGCGAGCCAGCCAGATATGAGAGCAAGCGAGCCAGCCAGATATGAGAGCGAGCCAGATAAGAGAGCGAGCAAGACAAGAGAGCAAGTGAGCTAGCCAGATATGAGAGCAAGGGAGCGAGCCAGATATGAGAGCAAGCGAGCGAGCCAGATTTGAGAGCGAGCGAGCCAGATATGCGAGCGAGCCAGATAAGAGAGCGAGCCAGACAAGAGAGCAAGCGAGCTAGCCAGATATGAGAGCGAGCAAGACAAGAGAGCAAGCGAGCTAGCCAGATATGAGAGCAAGCGAGCCAGCCAGATATGAGAGCGAGCCAGATAAGAGAGCGAGCGAACTAGCCAGATATGAGAGCAAGCGAGCCAGCCAGATGTGAGAACGAGCGAGCAAGATATGCGAGCGAGACAGACTAGAGAGCAGCGGGCGAGCCAGATATGAGAGCAAGCGAGCAAGCCAGATGTGAGAGAGAGCGAGGCAGATAAGAGAGCAAGCCAGACAATTAAGCAAGCGAGCGAGCCAGATATGAGAGCAAGCAAGCGATCCAGATATGCGAGCGAGCCAGACATGAGAGCGAGCCAGATATGAGAACGAGCGAGCCAGCCAGATATGAGAGCGAGCCAGATAAGAGAGCGAGCGAGCTAGCCAGATATGAGAGCAAGCGAGCTAGCCAGATTTGAGAGCGAGCGAGCCAGATATGTGAGTGAACCAGATAAGAGAGCGAGCGAGCCAGTCAGATATGAGAGTGAGCGAGCCAGACATAAGAGCAAGCGAGCGAGCCAGATGTGAGAGCGAGACAGATAAGAGAGCTTGCCAGACAATTAAGCAAGCGAGCGAGCCAGATATGAGAGCAAGCAAGCGATCCAGATGTGCCAGCAAGCCAGACATGAGAGCGAGCGACCCAGTTATGAGAGCAAGCGAGCGAGCCAGATATGAGAGCAAGCGAGCCAGCCAGATATGAGAGCGAGCGAGCCAGATAAGAGAGCGAGCAAGACAAGAGAGCAAGCGAGCTAGCCAGATATGAGAGCAAGCGAGCGAGCCAGATTTCAGAGCGAGCGAGCCAGATATGCGAGTGAACCAGATAAGAGAGCGAGCCAGACAAGAGAGCAAGCGAGCGAGCCAGATATGAGAGCAAGCGAGCGAGACAGATATGAGAGCAAGTGAGCAAGCCAGATATGAGAGCATGCCAGATAAGAGAGCGAACCAGACAAGAGAGCATGCGAGCGAGCCAGATATGAGAGCAAGCGAGCGAGCCAGATGTGAGAGCGAGACAGATAAGAGAGCAAGTCAGACAAGAGAGCAAGCGAGCGAGCCAGATATGATAGTGAGCAAGCCAGATAAGAGAGCGAGCCAGACAAGAGAGCAAGCGAGCGAACCAGATATGAGAGCAAGCAAGCGAGCCAGATGTGAGAGCGAGCGAGCAAGATATGCGAGCGAGCCAGATAAGAGAGCGAGCCAGACAAGAGAGCGAGCCAGACAAGAGAGCAGCGAGCGAGCCAGATATGAGAGCAAGCGAGCAAGCCAGATGTGACAGAGAGCGAGGCAGATAAGAGAGCGAGCCAGACAATTAAGCAAGCGAGCGAGCCAGATATGAGAGCAAGCGAGCGATCCAGATATGAGAGCGAGCCAGATATGAGAACGAGCGAGCCAGATATGAGAGCAAGCGAGCGAGCCAGATATGAGAGCAAGCGAGCCAGCCAGATATGAGAGCGAGCGAGCCAGATAAGAGAACGAGCAAGACAAGAGAGCAAGCGAGCTAGCCAGATATGAGAGCGAGCAAGACAAGAGAGCAAGCGGCTAGCCAGATATGAGAGCAAGCGAGCGAGCCAGATTTAAGAGCGAGCGAGCCAGATATGCGAGTGAGCCAGATAAGAGAGCGAGCCAGACAAGAGAGCATGCGAGCGAGCCAGATATGAGTGCAAGCGAGCGAGCCAGATATGAGAGCAAGCAAGCAATCCAGATATGAGAGCGAGACAGATAAGAGAGCGAACCAGACAAGAGAGCAAGCGAGAAAGCCAGATATGAGAGCGAGCGAGCCAGACATGAGAGCAAGCGAGCGAGCCAGACATGAGAGCAAGCGAGCAAACCAGATATGAGAGCGAGCGAGCCAGATAAGAGAGCGAGCCAGACAAGAGATCAAGCGAGCGAGCCAGATATGAGAGCAAGCGAGCAAGCCAGATATGATAGCGAGCCGGATAAGAGAGCGAACCAGACAAGAGAGCAAGTGAGCGAGCCAGATATGAGAGCAAGCGAGCGAGCCAGATATGAGAGCAAGTGAGCCAGCCAGATGTGAGAGTGAGTGAGCCAGATATGCAAGCAAGCCAGATAAGAGAGCGAGCCAGACAAGAGAGCAAGCGATCGAGCCAGATATGAGAGAAAGTGAGCAAGCCAGATATGAGAGCGAGCCAGATAAGAGAGCGAACCAGACAAGAGAGCAAGCGAGAAAGCCAGATATGAGAGCGAGCGAGCCAGACATGAGGGCAAGCGAGCGAGCCAGATATGAGAGCGAGCGAGCCAGAGAAGAGAGCAAGCCATACAAGAGAGCAAGCGAGCGAGCCAGATATGCTAGCGAGCAAGCCAGATAAGAGAGCGAGCCAGACAGGAGAGTAAGCGATTGAGCCAGATTTGAGAGCAAGCGAGCGAGCCAGATGTGAGAGCGAGCGAGCAAGATATGCAAGCAAGCCAGATAAGAGAGTGAGCCAGACAAGAGAGCAAGCGAGCGAGCCAGATATGAGAGCAAGCGAGCGAGCCAGATGTAATAGCGAGACAGATAAGAGAGCAGCGAGCGAGCCAGATATGAGAGCAAGCGAGCAAGCCAGATGTGAGAGAGAGCGAGACAGATAAGAGAACGAGCCAGACAATTAAGCAAGCGAGCGAGCCAGATATGAGAGCAAGCAAGCGATCCAGATATGCGAGCAAGCCAGACATGAGAGCGAGCGACCCAGATATGAGAGCAAGCGAGCGAGCCAGATATGAGAGCAAGCGAGCCAGCCAGATATGAGAGCGAGCGAGCCAGATAAGAGAGCGAGCAAGACAAGAGAGCAAGCGAGCTAGCCAGTTATGAGAGCAAGTGAGCGAGCCAGATTTCAGAGCGAGCGAGCCAGATATGCGAGTGAACCAGATAAGAGAGCGAGCCAGACAAGAGAGCAAGCGAGCGAGCCAGATATGAGAGCAAGCCAGCGAGACAGATATGAGAGCAAGTGAGCAAGCCAGATATGAGAGCATGCCAGATAAGAGAGCGAACCAGACAAGAGAGCATGCGAGCGAGCCAGATATGAGAGCAAGCGAGCGAGCCAGATATGAGAGCAAGACAGATAAGAGAGCAAGTCAGACAAGAGAGCAAGCGAGCGAGCCAGATATGATAGTGAGCAAGCCAGATAAGAGAGCGAGCCACACAAGAGAGCAAGCGAGCGAACCAGATATGAGAGCAAGCAAGCGAGCCAGATGTGAGAGCGAGCGAGCAAGATATGCGAGCGAGCCAGATAAGAGAGCGAGCCAGACAAGAGAGCGAGACAGACAAGAGAGCAGCGAGCGAGCCAGATATGAGAGCAAGCGAGCAAGCCAGATGTGAGAGAGAGCGAGGCAGATAAGAGAGCGAGCCAGACAATTAAGCAAGCGAGCGAGCCAGATATGAGAGCAAGCGAGCGATCCAGATATTAGAGCGAGCTAGACAAGAGAGCATGCGAGCGAGCCAGATATGAGTGCAAGCGAGCGAGCCAGATATGAGAGCAAGCGAGCAATCCAGATATGAGAGCAAGACAGATAAGAGAGCGAACCAGACAAGAGAGCAAGCGAGAAAGCCAGATATGAGAGCGAGCGAGCCAGACATGAGAGCAAGCGAGCGAGCCAGACATGAGAGCAAGCGAGCCAACCAGATATGAGAGCGAGCGAGCCAGATAAGAGAGCGAGCCAGACAAGAGATCAAGCGAGCGAGCCAGATATGAGAGCAAGCGAGCAAGCCAGATATGATAGCGAGCCAGATAAGAGAGCGAACCAGACAAGAGAGCAAGTGAGCGAGCCAGATATGAGAGCAAGCGAGCGAGCCAGATATGAGAGCAAGTGAGCCAGCCAGATGTGAGAGCGAGTGAGCCAGATATGCAAGCGAGCCAGATAAGAGAGCGAGCCAGACAAGAGAGCAAGCGATCGAGCCAGATATGAGAGAAAGCGAGCAAGCCAGATATGAGAGCGAGCCAGATAAGAGAGCGAACCAGACAAGAGAGCAAGCGAGAAAGCCAGATATGAGAGCGAGCGAGCCAGACATGAGGGCAAGCGAGCAAGCCAGATAAGAGAGCGAGCCAGACAAGAGATCAAGCGAGCGAGCCAGATATGAGAGCAAGCGAGCAAGCCAGATATGATAGCGAGCCAGATAAGAGAGCGAACCAGACAAGAGAGCAAGTGAGCGAGCCAGATATGAGAGCAAGCGAGCGAGCCAGATATGAGAGCAAGTGAGCCAGCCAGATGTGAGAGCGAGTGAGCCAGATATGCAAGCGAGCCAGATAAGAGAGCGAGCCAGACAAGAGAGCAAGCGATCGAGCCAGATATGAGAGAAAGCGAGCAAGCCAGATATGAGAGCGAGCCAGATAAGAGAGCGAACCAGACAAGAGAGCAAGCGAGAAAGCCAGATATGAGAGCGAGCGAGCCAGACATGAGGGCAAGCGAGCGAGCCAGATATGAGAGCGAGCGAGCCAGAGAAGAGAGCAAGCCATACAAGAGAGCAAGCGAGCGAGCCAGATATGCTAGCGAGCAAGCCAGATAAGAGAGCGTGCCAGACAGGAGAGCAAGCGATCGAGCCAGATTTGAGAGCAAGCGAGCGAGCCAGATGTGAGAGCGAGCGAGCAAGATATGCAAGCAAGCCAGATAAGAGAGCGAGCCAGACAAGAGAGCAAGCGAGCGAGCCAGATATGAGAGCAAGCGAGCGAGCCAGATGTAATAGCGAGACAGATAAGAGAGCAGCGAGCGAGCCAGATATGAGAGCAAGCGAGCAAGCCAGATGTGAGAGAGAGCGAGACAGATAAGAGAGCGAGCCAGACAATTAAGCAAGCGAGCGAGCCAGATATGAGAGCAAGCAAGGGATCCAGATATGCGAGCAAGCCAGACATGAGAGCGAGCGACCCAGATATGAGAGCAAGCGAGCGAGCCAGATATGAGAGCAAGCGAGCCAGCCAGATATGAGAGCGAGCGAGCCAGATAAGAGAGCGAGCAAGACAAGAGAGCAAGCGAGCGAGCCAGATTTCAGAGCGAGCGAGCCAGATATGCGAGTGAACCAGATAAGAGAGCGAGCCAGACAAGAGAGCAAGCGAACGAGCCAGATATGAGAGCAAGCGAGCGAGACAGATATGAGAGGAAGTGAGCAAGCCAGATATGAGAGCATGCCAGATAAGAGAGCGAACCAGACAAGAGAGCATGCGAGCGAGCCAGATATGAGAGCAAGCGAGCGAGCCAGATGTGAGAGCGAGACAGATAAGAGAGCAAGTCAGACAAGAGAGCAAGCGAGCGAGCCAGATATGATAGTGAGCAAGCCAGATAAGAGAGCGAGCCAGACAAGAGAGCAAGCGAGCGAACCAGATATGAGAGCAAGCGAGCGAGCCAGATGAGAGAGCGAGACAGATAAGAGAGCAAGTCAGACAAGAGAGCAAGCAAGCGAGCCAGATATGATAGCGAGCAAGCCAGATAAGGGAGCGAGCCAGACAAGAGAGCAAGCGAGCGAACCAGATATGAGAGCAAGCAAGCGAGCCAGATGTGAGAGCGAGCGAGCAAGATATGCGAGCGAGCCAGATAAGAGAGCGAGCCAGACAAGAGAGCGAGCCAGACAAGAGAGCAGCGAGCGAGCCAGATATGAGAGCAAGCGAGCAAGCCAGATGTGAGAGAGAGCGAGGCAGATAAGAGAGCGAGCCAGACAATTAAGCAAGCGAGCGAGCCAGATATGAGAGCAAGCGAGCGATCCAGATATGAGAGTGAGCCAGATATGAGAGCGAGCGAGCCAGATATGAGAGCAAGCGAGCGAGCCAGATATGAGAGCAAGCGAGCCAGCCAGATATGAGAGCGAGCGAGCCAGATAAGAGAACGAGCAAGACAAGAGAGCAAGCGAGCTAGCCAGATATGAGAGCGAGCAAGACAAGAGAGCAAGCGAGCTAGCCAGATATGAGACCAAGCGAGCGAGCCAGATTTAAGAGCGAGCGAGCCAGATATGCGAGTGAGCCAGATAAGAGAGCGAGCCAGAAGGGGGAGCATGCGAGCGAGCCAGATATGAGTGCAAGCGAGCGAGCCAGATATGAGAGCAAGCGAGCTAGCCAGATATGAGAGCGAGACAGATAAGAGAGCGAACCAGACAAGAGAGCAAGCGAGAAAGCCAGATATGAGAGCGAGCGAGCCAGACATGAGAGCAAGCGAGCGAGCCAGACATGAGAGCAAGCGAGCGAACCAGATATGAGAGCGAGCGAGCCAGATAAGAGAGCGAGCCAGACAAGAGATCAAGCGAGCGAGCCAGATATGAGAGCAAGCGAGCAAGCCAGATATGATAGCGAGCCAGATAAGAGAGCGAACCAGACAAGAGAGCAAGCGAGAAAGCCAGATATGAGAACAAGCGAGCCAGACATGAGAGCAAGCGAGCGAGCCAGATATGAGAGCAAGCGAGCCAGACATGAGAGCAAGCGAGCTAGCCAGATATGAGAGCGAGCGAGCCAGATAAGAGAGCAAGCCAGACAAGAAAGCAAGTGAGCGAGCCAGATATGAGAGCAAGCGAGCGAGCCAGATATGAGAGCAAGCGAGCAAGCCAGATATGAGAGCGAGCGAGCCAGACATGAGAGCGAGCCAGATATGCGAGCGAGCAAACCAGATAAGAGAGCGAGCCAGACAAGAGAGCAAGTGAGCGAGCCAGATATGAGAGCAAGCGAGCGAGCCAGATATGAGAGCAAGTGAGCCAGCCAGATGTGAGAGCGAGTGAGCCAGATATGCAAGCGAGCCAGATAAGAGAGCGAGCCAGACAAGAGAGCAAGCGATCGAGCCAGATATGAGAGAAAGCGAGCAAGCCAGATATGAGAGCAAGCCAGATAAGAGAGCGAACCAGACAAGAGAGCAAGCGAGAAAGCCAGATATGAGAGCGAGCGAGCCAGACATGAGGGCAAGCGAGCGAGCCAGATATGAGAGCGAGCGAGCCAGATAAGAGAGCGAGCCAGACAGGAGAGCAAGCGATCGAGCCAGATTTGAGAGCAAGCGAGCGAGCCAGATGTGAGAGTGAGCGAGCAAGATATGCAAGCAAGCCAGATAAGAGAGCGAGCCAGACAAGAGATCAAGCGAGCAAGCCAGATATGAGAGCAAGCGAGCGAGCCAGATGTAATAGCGAGACAGATAAGAGAGCAAGCCAGACAAGAGAGCAAGCGAGCGAGCCACATATGCTAACGAGCAAGCCAGATGAGAGAGCGAGCCAGACAAGAGAGCAAGCGAGCGAGCCAGATGTGAGAACGAGCCAGACAAGAGAGCAGCGAGCGAGCCAGATATGAGAGCAAGCGAGCAAGCCAGATGTGAGAGAGAGTGAGGCAGATAAGAGAGCGAGCCAGACAATTAAGTAAGCGAGCGAGCCAGATATGAGAGCAAGCGAGTGATCCAGATATGAGAGCGAGCCAGACATGAGAGCGATCGAGCCAGATATGAGAGCAAGCGAGCCAGCCAGATATGAGAGCAAGCGAGCCAGCCAGATATGAGAGTGAGCCAGATAAGAGAGCGAGCAAGACAAGAGAGCAAGCGAGCTAGCCAGATATGAGAGCAAGCGAGCGAGCCAGATATGAAAGCAAGCGAGCGAGCCAGATTTGAGAGCGAGCGAGCCAGATATGCGAGCGAGCCAGATAAGAGAGCGAGCCAGACAAGAGAGCAAGCGAGCTAGCCAGATTTGAGAGCGAGCAAGACAAGAGAGCAAGCGAGCTAGCCAGATATGAGAGCAAGCGAGCCAGCCAGATATGAGAGCGAGCCAGATAAGAGAGCGAGCGAGCGAGCGAGCTAGCCAGATATGAGAGCAAGCGAGCAAGCCAGATTTGAGAGCGAGCGAGCCAGATATGCGAGCGAGCAAGATAAGAGAGCGAGCCAGACAAGAGAGCAAGCGAGCAAGCCAGAAATGAGAGCAAGGGAGCAAGTCAGATATGAGAGCAAGCGAGCGAGCCAGATATGAGAGCGAGCTAGCCAGATATGCGAGCGAGCCAGATAAGAGAATGAGCCAGACAAGAGAGCAAACGAGCTAGCCAGATATGAGAACAAGCGAGCAAACCAGATTTGAGAGCGAGGGAGCTAGATATGCGAGCGAGCCAGATATGCGAGCGAGCCAGATAAGAGAGTGAGCCACACAAGAGAGCAAGCGAGCGAGCCAGATATGAGAGCAAGTGAGCGAGACAGATATGAGAGCAAGCGAGCGAGACAGATATGAGAGCGTGCCAGATAAGAGAGCAAACCAGACAAGAGAGCAAGCGAGCCAGACAGATATGAGAGCGAACAAGCCAGACAAGAGAGCAAGCGAGCCAGACAGATATGAGAGCGTAACAAATAAGAGAGCGAGCCAGACAAGAGAGCAAGTGAGCGAGCCACATATGAGAGCGAGTGAGCCAGACATGAGAGCAAGCGAGCGAACCAGAGATGAGAGCGAGCAAGCCAGACATGAGAGCAAGCGAGCGAGCCAGATATGAGAGCGAGCGAGCCAGGCAAGAGAGCAAGCGAGCCAGACAGATATGAGAGCGAGCAAGCCAGACAAGAGAGCAAGCGAGCCAGACAGATATGAGAGCGTAACAAATAAGAGAGCGAGCCAGACAAGAGAGCAAGTGAGCGAGCCAGATATGAGAGCGAGTGAGCCAGACATGAGAGCAAGCGAGCGAACCAGAGATGAGAGCGAGCAAGCCAGACATGAGAGCAAGCGAGCGAGCCAGATATGAGAGCGAGCGAGCCAGGCATGAGAGTAAGTGAGCGAGCCAGATATGAGAGCGAGCGAGCAAGACATGAGAGCGAGCGAGCCAGATATGAGAGCGAGCGAGCCAGATAAGAGAGCGAGCCAGACAAGAGAGCAAGCGAGCGAACCAGAGATGAGAGCGAGCAAGCCAGACATGAGAGCAAGCGAGCGAGCCAGAGATGAGAGCGAGCAAGCCAGACATGAGAGCAAGCGAGCGAGCCAGATATGAGAGCGAGCGAGCCAGACAAGAGAGCAAGCGAGCTAGCCAGATTTGAGAGCGAGCAAGACAAGAGAGCAAGCGAGCTAGCCAGATATGAGAGCAAGCGAGCCAGCCAGATATGAGAGCGAGCCAGATAAGAGAGCGAGCGAGCGAGCGAGCTAGCCAGATATGAGAGCAAGCGAGCAAGCCAGATTTGAGAGCGAGCGAGCCAGATATGCGAGCGAGCAAGATAAGAGAGCGAGCCAGACAAGAGAGCAAGCGAGCAAGCCAGAAATGAGAGCAAGGGAGCAAGTCAGATATGAGAGCAAGCGAGCGAGCCAGATATGAGAGCGAGCTAGCCAGATATGCGAGCGAGCCAGATAAGAGAATGAGCCAGACAAGAGAGCAAGCGAGCGAGCCAGATGTGAGAGCGAGCGAGCCAGATATGCGAGCGAGCCATATAAGAGAGCGAGCCAGACAAGAGAGCAAGCGAGCGAGCCAGATATGAGAGCGAGCGAGCCAGACATGAGAGCAAGCGAGCGAGCCAGATATGAGAGCGAGCGAGCCAGATAAGAGAGCGAGCCAGACAAGAGAGCAAGCGAGCGAGCCAGATATGAGAGCAAGCGAGCGAGCCAGAGGTGAGAGTGAGCGAGCCAGATATGCGAGCAAGCCAGATATGAGAGCAAGCTTGCCAGATAAGAGAGGGAGCCAGACAAGAGAGCAAGCGAGCGAGCCAGATGTGAGAGCGAGCGAGCCAGATATGCGAGCGAGCCATATAAGAGAGCGAGCAAGACAAGAGAGCAAGCGAGCGAGCCAGATATGAGAGCGAGCGAGCCAGACATGAGAGCAAGCGAGCGAGCCAGATATGAGAGCGAGCGAGCCAGATAAGAGAGCGAGCCAGACAAGAGAGCAAGCGAGCGAGCCAGATGTGAGAGCGAGCCAGATAAGAGAGCGAGCCAGACAAGAGAGCAAGCGAGCGAGCCAGACAAGAGAGCAAGCGAGCGAGACACATATGAGAGCAAGCGAGCGAGCCAGATATGAGAGCAAGCGAGCGAGCCAGATAAGAGAGCGAACCAGACAAGAGAGAAAGCGAGCGAGCGAGATATCAGAGTGAGCGAGCCACATATGAGAGCGAGCTAACCAGATGAGCGAGCGAGCCATTTAAGTGAGAGAGCCAGACAAGAGAGTAAGCGAGCGAGCCAGATATGAGAGCGAGTGAGCCAGACATGAGAGCAAGTGAGCGAGCAATACATGAGAGCGAGCGAGCAATACATGAGAGCAAGCGAGCAAGCCAGATATGAGAGTGAGCGAGCCAGATAAGAGAGCGAGCCAGACAAGAGAGCAAGCGAGCGAGCCAGATGTCAGAGCAAGCCAGATAAAAGAGCGAGCCAGACAAGAGAGCAAGCGAGCTAGACAGATATGAGAGTGAGCGAGCCAGACATGAGAGCAAGCGAGCGAGCAAGATATGAGAGAGAACAAGCCAGATAAGAGAGCGAGCCAGACAAGAGAGCATGCGAGCGAGCCAGATATGAGAGCAAGCGAGCGAGCCAGATGTGAGAGCGAGACAGATAAGAGAGCGAGCCAGACAAGAGAGCAAGCGAGCGAGCCAGATATGAGAGCACGCGAGCGAGCCAGATGTGAGAGCGAGCGAGCCAGATATGCGAGCGAGCCAGATAAGAGAGTGAGCCAGAAAAGAGAGCAAGCGAGCGAGCCAGATATGAGAGCAAGCGAGCGAGCCAGATGTGAGAGAGAGCGAGCCAGATATGTGAGTGAGCCAAATAAGAGAGCGAGCCAGACAAGAGAGCAAGCGAGCGAGCCAGATATGCTAGCAAGCGAGCCAGATAAGAGAGCGAGCCAGACAAGAGAGCAAGCGAGCGAGCCAGATATTTCAGCAAGCGAGCAAGCCAGATATGAGAGCAAGAGAGCGAGCCAGACAAGCGAGCAAGCGAGCGAGCCAGACAAGAGAGCAAGAGAGTGAGCCAGATATGAGCGCAAGCGAGCTAGCCAGATATGAGAGCAAGCGAGTGAGCCAGATATGAGAGCGTGCCAGATAAGAAAGCGAACCAGACAAGAGAGCAAGCGAGCGAGACAGATATGACAGCGAGCAAAACCACACATGAGAGCAAGCGAGCGAGCCAGATATGTGAGCGAGCGAGCCAGATATGAGAGCGAGCTAGCCAGATTTGCGAGCAAGCGAGCCAGATTTTCGAGCGAACAGGCCAGATAAGAGAGCGAGCCAGAGAAGAGCGCAAGCGAGCGAGCCAGACAAGAGAGCAAGCGAGCGAGCCAGATGTGAGAGCGAGCAAGCAAGATATGCGAGCGAGCCAGATAAGAGAACGAGCCAGACAAGAGAGCAGCGAGCGAGCCAGATATGAGAGCAAGCGAGCAAGCCAGATGTGAGAGAGAGTGAGGCAGATAAGAGAGCGAGCCAGACAATTAAGCAAGCGAGCGAGCCAGATATGAGAGCAAGCGAGTGATCCAGATATGAGAGCGAGCCAGACATGAGAGCGATCGAGCCAGATATGAGAGCAAGCGAGCCAGCCAGATATGAGAGCAAGCGAGCCAGCCAGATATGAGAGTGAGCCAGATAAGAGAGCGAGCAAGACAAGAGAGCAAGCGAGCTAGCCAGATATGAGAGCGAGCCAGATAAGAGAATGAGCCAGACAAGAGAGCAAACGAGCTAGCCAGATATGAGAACAAGCGAGCAAACCAGATTTGAGAGCGAGGGAGCTAGATATGCGAGCGAGCCAGATATGCGAGCGAGCCAGATAAGAGAGTGAGCCACACAAGAGAGCAAGCGAGCGAGCCAGATATGAGAGCGTGCCAGATAAGAGAGCAAACCAGACAAGAGAGCAAGCGAGCCAGACAGATATGAGAGCGAGCAAGCCAGACAAGAGAGCAAGCGAGCCAGACAGATATGAGGGCGTAACAAATAAGAGAGCGAGCCAGACAAGAGAGCAAGTGAGCGAGCCAGATATGAGAGCGAGTGAGCCAGACATGAGAGCAAGCGAGCGAACCAGAGATGAGAGTGAGCAAGCCAGACATGAGAGCAAGCGAGCATGCCAGATATGAGAGCGAGCGAGCCAGGCAAGAGAGCAAGCGAGCCAGACAGATATGAGAGCGAGCAAGCCAGACAAGAGAGCAAGCGAGCCAGACAGATATGAGAGCGTAACAAATAAGAGAGCGAGCCAGACAAGAGAGCAAGTGAGCGAGCCAGATATGAGATCGAGTGAGCCAGACATGAGAGCAAGCGAGCGAACCAGAGATGAGAGCGAGCAAGCCAGACATGAGAGCAAGCGAGCGAGCCAGATATGAGAGCGAGCGAGCCAGGCATGAGAGTAAGTGAGCGAGCCAGATATGAGAGCGAGCGAGCAAGACATGAGAGCGAGCGAGCCAGATATGAGAGCGAGCGAGCCAGATAAGAGAGCGAGCCAGACAAGAGAGCAAGCGAGCAAGCCAGATGTGAGAGCGAGCGAACCAGATATGCGAGCGAGCGAGCCAGATAAGAGAGCGAGCCAGACAAGAGAGCAAGCGAGCGAGCCAGATGTGAGAGCGAGCGAGACAGATATGCGAGCGAGCCATAAAAGAGAGCAAGCGAGCGAGCCAGATATGAGAGCAAGCGAGCGAGCCAGATATGAGAGCGAGCCAGATAAGAGAGCCAGCCAAACAAGAGAGCAAGCGAGCGAGCCAGATATGAGAGCAAGCGAGCGAGCCAGATGTGAGAGCGAGCGAGCCAGATTTGCGAGCGAGCCAAATAAGAGAGCGAGCCAGACAAGAGAGCAAGCTAGCAAGCCAGATATGAGAGCAAGCTTGCCAGATAAGAGAGGGAGCCAGACAAGAGAGCAAGCGAGCGAGCCAGATGTGAGAGCGAGCGAGCCAGATATGCGAGCGAGCCATATAAGAGAGCGAGCCAGACAAGAGAGCAAGCGAGCGAGCCAGATATGAGAGCGAGCGAGCCAGACATGAGAGCAAGCGAGCGAGCCAGATATGAGAGCGAGCGAGCCAGATAAGAGAGCGAGCCAGACAAGAGAGCAAGCGAGCGAGCCAGATATGAGAGCAAGCGAGCGAGCCAGAGGTGAGAGTGAGCGAGCCAGATATGCGAGCAAGCCAGATATGAGAGCAAGCTTGCCAGATAAGAGAGGGAGCCAGACAAGAGAGCAAGCGAGCGAGCCAGATGTGAGAGCGAGCAAGCCAGATATGCGAGCGAGCCATATAAGAGAGCGAGCCAGACAAGAGAGCAAGCGAGCGAGCCAGATATGAGAGCGAGCGAGCCAGACATGAGAGCAATCGAGCGAGCCAGATATGAGAGCGAGCGAGCCAGATAAGAGAGCGAGCCAGACAAGAGAGCAAGCGAGCGAGCCAGATGTGAGAGCGAGCCAGATAAGAGAGCGAGCCAGACAAGAGAGCAAGCGAGCGAGCCAGACAAGAGAGCAAGCGAGCGAGACACATATGAGAGCAAGCGAGCGAGCCAGATATGAGAGCAAGCGAGCAAGCCAGATATGAGAGCGAGCCAGATAAGAGAGCGAACCAGACAAGAGAGAAAGCGAGCAAGCGAGATATCAGAGTGAGCGAGCCACATATGAGAGCGAGCTAGCCAGATGAGCGAGCGAGCCATTTAAGTGAGAGAGCCAGACAAGAGAGTAAGCGAGCGAGCCAGATATGAGAGCGAGTGAGCCAGACATGAGAGCAAGTGAGCGAGCAATACATGAGAGCGAGCGAGCAATACATGAGAGCAAGCGAGCAAGCCAAATATGAGAGTGAGCGAGCCAGATAAGAGAGCGAGCCAGACAAGAGAGCAAGCGAGCGAGCCAGATGTCAGAGCAAGCCAGATAAAAGAGCGAGCCAGACAAGAGAGCAAGCGAGCTAGACAGATATGAGAGTGAGCGAGCCAGACATGAGAGCAAGTGAGCGAGCAAGATATGAGAGAGAACAAGCCAGATAAGAGAGCGAGCCAGACAAGAGAGCATGCGAGCGAGCCAGATATGAGAGCAAGCGAGCGAGCCAGATGTGAGAGCGAGACAGATAAGAGAGCGAGCCAGACAAGAGAGCAAGCGAGCGAGCCAGATATGAGAGCACGCGAGCGAGCCAGATGTGAGAGCGAGCGAGCCAGATATGCGAGCGAGCCAGATAAGAGAGTGAGCCAGAAAAGAGAGCAAGCGAGCGAGCCAGATATGAGAGCAAGCGAGCGAGCCAGATGTGAGAGCGAGCGAGCCAGATATGCGAGTGAGCCAAATAAGAGAGCAAGCCAGACAAGAGAGCAAGCGAGCGAGTCAGATATGCTAGCAAGCGAGCCAGATAAGAGAGCGAGCCAGACAAGAGAGCAAGCGAGCGAGCCAGATATTTCAGCAAGCGAGCAAGCCAGATATGAGAGCAAGAGAGCGAGCCAGACAAGCGAGCAAGCGAGCGAGCTAGACAAGAGAGCAAGAGAGCGAGCCAGATATGAGCGCAAGCGAGCTAGCCAGATATGAGAGCAAGCGAGTGAGCCAGATATGAGAGCGTGCCAGATAAGAAAGCGAACCAGACAAGAGAGCAAGCGAGCGAGACAGATATGACAGCGAGCAAAACCACACATGAGAGCAAGCGAGCGAGCCAGATATGTGAGCGAGCGAGCCAGATATGAGAGCGAGCTAGCCAGATTTGCGAGCGAGCGAGCCAGATTTTCGAGCGAACAGGCCAGATAAGAGAGTGAGCCAGAGAAGAGCGCAAGCGAGCGAGCCAGATATGAGAGCAAGCGAGCGAGCCAGATATGCGAGCGGGCCATATAAGAGAGCGAGCCAGACATGAGAGCAAGCGAGCGAGCCAGATATGAGAGCGAGCGAGCCAGATATGCGAACGAGTCAGATAAGAGAGCGAGCCAGACAAGAGAGCAAGCGAGCGAGCCAGATATGAGAGCAAGCGAGCGAGCCAGATGTAAGCGAGCGAGCCAGATATGCGAGCGAGCCAGATAAGAGATCGAGCCAGACAAGAGAGCAAGCGAGCGAGCCTGATTTGAGACCAAGCGAGCGAGCCAGATGTGAGCGAGCGAGCCAGATATGCGAGCGAGCCAGATAAGAGAGCGAGCCAGATATGCGAGCGAGCGAGCCAGATATGCGAGCGAGTGAGCCAGATAAGAGAGCGAGCCAGACAGGAGAGCGAGCGAGCGAGCCAGGTATGAGAGCGAGCGAGCCAGATAAGAGAGCGAGCCAGACAGGAGAGCGAGCGTGCGAGCCAGATATGAGAGCAAGCGAATGAGCCAGATGTGAGAGCGAGCGAGCCAGATATGCGAGCGAGCCATATAAGAGAGCGAGACAGACAAGAGAGCAAGAGAGCCAGATATAAGAGCAAGCGAGCAAGCCAGATATACGAGCGGGCCAGATAAGAGAGCGAGCCAGACAAGAGAGCAAGCGAGCGAGCCAGATATGAGAGCGATCAAGCAAGGAATGAGAGTAAGCCAGCGAGCCAGATATGAGAACGAGCGAGCCAGACATGAGAGCAAGCGAGCGAGCCAGATATGCGAGCGAAAGAGCCAGATAAGAGAGCGAGCCAGATAAGAGGACAAGCGAGCGAGCCAGATGTGGGAGCGAGCGAGCCAGATATGCAAGCAAGCCAGATAAGAGAGCGAGCCAGACAAGAGAGAGAGCGAGCCAGATATGAGAGCAAGCGAGCGAGCCAGATATGCGAGCGAGCGAGCCAGATAAGAGAGCGAACCAGACAAGAGAGCAAGCGAGCTAGCCAGATATGAGAGCAAGCGAGCGAGCCAGATTTGAGAGCGAGCGAGCCAGATATGCGAGTGAACCAGATAAGAGAGCGAGCCAGACAAGAGAGCAAGCGAGCGAGCCAGATATGAGAGCAAGCGAGCGAGCCAGATATGAGAGCAAGCGAGCAAGCCAGATATGAGAGCGTGCCAGATAAGAGAGCGAACCAGACAAGAAAGCAAGCGAGCCAGACATATATGAGAGCGAGCGAGCCAGACAAGAGAGCAAGCGAGCGAGCCAGATATGAGAGCAAGCGAGCCAGATAAGAGAGGGAGCCAGACAAGAGTGCAAGCGAGCGAGCCAGATGTGAGAGCGAGCGAGCCAGATATGCGAGCGAGCCATATAAGAGAGCGAGCCAGACAAGAGAGCAAGCGAGCGAGCCAGATATGAGAGCGAGTGAGCCAGACTTGAGAGCAAGTGAGCGAGCCAGATATGAGAGCGAGCGAGCCAGACATGAGAGCAAGCGAGCGAGCCAGATATGAGAGCGAGCGAGCCAGATAAGAGAGCGAGCCAGACAAGAGAGCAAGTGAGCGAGCCAGATATGAGAGTGAGCGAGCCAAATATGCGAGCGAGCCATGAAAGAGAGCGAGACAGACAAGAGAGCAAGCGAGCGAGCCAGATATGAGAGCAAGCGAGCAAGCCAGATATTAGAGCGAGCCAGATAAGAAAGCAAGCCAGACAAGAGAGCAAGCGATCGAGCCAGAGATGAGAGCAAGCGAGCCAACCAGATGTGAGAGCGAGCGAGCCAGATAAGAGAGCGAACCAGACAAGAGAGCAGCGAGCGAGCCAGATATGTTAGCGAGCAAGCCAGATAAGAGAGCGAGCCAGACAAGAGAGCAAGTGAGCGAGCCAGATATGAGAGAAAGCGAGCGAGCCAGATGTGAGAGCGAAACAGATAAGAGAGTAATTGAGCAAGCCAGATGTGAGAGAGATCGAGGCAGATAAGAGAGCGAGCCAGACAATTAAGCAAGCGAGCGAGCCAGATATGAGAGCAAGCGAGCAAGCCAGATATGAGAGCGTGCCAGATAAGAGAGCGAACCAGACAAGAAAGCAAGCGAGCCAGACAGATATGAGAGCGAGCGAGCCAGACAAGAGAGCAAGCGAGCGAGCCAGATATGAGAGCAAGCGAGCCAGATAAGAGAGGGAGCCAGACAAGAGTGCAAGCGAGCGAGCCAGATAGGAGAGCGAGCGAGCCAGATATGCGAGCGAGCCATATAAGAGAGCGAGCCAGACAAGAGAGCAAGCGAGCGAGCCAGATATGAGAGCGAGTGAGCCAGACTTGAGAGCAAGTGAGCGAGCCAGATATGAGAGCGAGCGAGCCAGACATGAGAGCAAGCGAGCGAGCCAGATATGAGAGCGAGCGAGCCAGATAAGAGAGCGAGCCAGACAAGAGAGCAAGTGAGCGAGCCAGATATGAGAGCGAGCGAGCCAAATATGCGAGCGAGCCATGAAAGAGAGCGAGACAGACAAGAGAGCAAGCGAGCGAGCCAGATATGAGAGCAAGCGAGCAAGCCAGATATTAGAACGAGCCAGATAAGAAAGCAAGCCAGACAAGAGAGCAAGCGATCGAGCCAGATATGAGAGCAAGCGAGCCAACCAGATGTGAGAGCGAGCGAGCCAGATATGCGAGCGAGCAAGATAAGAAAGCGAGCCAGACAAGAGAGCAGCGAGCGAGCCAGATATGTTAGCGAGCAAGCCAGATAAGAGAGCGAGCCAGACAAGAGAGCAAGTGAGCGAGCCAGATATGAGAGAAAGCGAGCGAGCCAGATGTGAGAGCGAAACAGATAAGAGAGTAATTGAGCAAGCCAGATGTGAGAGAGAGCGAGGCAGATAAGAGAGCGAGCCAGACAATTAAGCAAGCGAGCGAGCCAGATATGAGAGCAAGCGAGCGATCCAGATATACGAGCGAGCCAGATATGAGTACAAGCGAGCCAGCCAGATATGAGAGCGAGCGAGACAGATAAGAGAGCGAGCAAGACAAGAGAGCATGCAAGCTAGCCAGATATGAGAGCAAGCGAGCAAGACAGATTTGAGAGCGAGCAAGCCAGATATGCGAGCGAGCAAGATAAGAGAGCGAGCCAGACAAGAGAGCAAGCGAGCAAGCCAGATATGCTAGCGAGCAAGCCAGATAAGAGAGCGAGCCAGACAAGAGAGCAAGCGATCGAGCCAGATTTGAGAGCAAGCGAGCGAGCCAGATGTGAGAGCGAGCGAGCAAGATATGCAAGCAAGCCAGATAAGAGAGCGAGCCGGACAAGAGAGCAAGCGAGCGAGCCAGATATGAGAGCAAGCGAGCCAGCCAGATATGAGAGCGAGCGGGCCAGATAAGAGAGCGAGCAAGACAAGAGAGCAAGCGAGCTAGCCAGATATGAGTGCAAGCGAGCGAGCCAGATGTGAGAGCGAGCGAGCAAGATATGCAAGCAAGCCACATAAGAGAGCGAGCCGGACAAGAGAGCAAGCAAGCGAGCCAGATATGAGAGCAAGCGAGCGAGCCAGATGTAATAGCGAGACGGATAAGAGAGCAAGCCAGACAAGAGAGCAAGCGAGCGAGCCAGATATGCTAGCGAGCAAGCCAGATGAGAGAGCGAGCCAGACAAGAGAGCAAGCGAGCGAGCCAGATATGAGAGCAAGCGAGCGAGCCAGATGTGAGAGCGAGCGAGCAAGATGTGCGAGCGAGCCAGATAAGAGAGCGAGCCAGACAAGAGAGCAGCGAGCGAGCCAGATATGAGAGCAAGCGAGCCAGCCAGATGTGAGAGAGAGTGAGGCAGATAAGAGAGCGAGCCAGACAATTAAGCTAGTGAGCGAGCCAGATATGAGAGCAAGCGAGTGATCCAGATATGAGAGCGAGCCAGACATGAGAGCGATCGAGCCAGATATGAGAGCAAGCGAGCCAGCCAGATATGAGAGCAAGCGAGCCAGCCAGATATGAGAGCGAGCCAGATAAGAGAGAGAGCAAGACAAGAGAGCAAGTGAGCTAGCCAGATATGAGAGCAAGCGAGCGAGCCAGATATGAGAGCAAGCGAGCGAGCCACATTTGAGAGCGAGCGAGCCAGATATGCGAGCGAGCCAGATAAGAGAGCGAGCCAGACAAGAGAGCAAGCGAGCTAGCCAGATATGAGAGCGAGCAAGACAAGAGAGCAAGCGAGCTAGCCAGATATGAGAGCAAGCGAGCCAGCCAGATATGAGAGCGAGCCAGATAAGAGAGCGAGCGAGCGAGCTAGCCAGATATGAGAGCAAGCGAGCCAGCCAGATGTGAGAACGAGCGAGCAAGATATGCGAGCGAGACAGACTAGAGAGCAGCGGGCGAGCCAGATATGAGAGCAAGCGAGCAAGCCAGATGTGAGAGAGAGCGAGGCAGATAAGAGAGCGAGCCAGACAATTAAGCAAGCGAGCGAGCCAGATATGAGAGCAAGCAAGCGATCCAGATATGCGAGCGAGCCAGACATGAGAGCGAGCCAGATATGAGAACAAGCGAGCCAGCCAGATATGAGAGCGAGCCAGATAAGAGAGCGAGCGAGCTAGCCAGATATGAGAGCAAGCGAGCGAGCCAGATTTGAGAGCGAGCGAGCCAGATATGTGAGTGAACCAGATAAGAGAGCGAGCGAGCCAGTAAGATATGAGAGTGAGCGAGCCAGACATAAGAGCAAGCGAGCGAGCCAGATGTGAGAGCGAGACAGATAAGAGAGCTTGCCAGACAATTAAGCAAGCGAGCGAGCCAGATATGAGAGCAAGCAAGCGATCCAGATATGCCAGCAAGCCAGACATGAGAGCGAGCGACCCAGTTATGAGAGCAAGCGAGCGAGCCAGATATGAGAGCAAGCGAGCCAGCCAGATATGAGAGCGAGCGAGCCAGATAAGAGAGCGAGCAAGACAAGAGAGCAAGCGAGCTAGCCAAATATGAGAGCAAGCGAGCGAGCCAGATTTCAGAGCGAGCGAGCCAGATATGCGAGTGAACCAGATAAGAGAGCGAGCCAGACAAGAGAGCAAGCGAGCGAGCCAGATATGAGAGCAAGCGAGCGAGACAGATATGAGAGCAAGTGAGCAAGCCAGATATGAGAGCATGCCAGATAAGAGAGCGAACCAGACAAGAGAGCATGCGAGCGAGCCAGATATGAGAGCAAGCGAGCGAGCCAGATGTGAGAGCGAGACAGATAAGAGAGCAAGTCAGACAAGAGAGCAAGCGAGCGAGCCAGATATGATAGTGAGCAAGCCAGATAAGAGAGCGAGCCAGACAAGAGAGCAAGCGAGCGAACCAGATATGAGAGCAAGCAAGCGAGCCAGATGTGAGAGCGAGCGAGCAAGATATGCGAGCGAGCCAGATAAGAGAGCGAGCCAGATAAGAGAGCGAGCCAGACAGGAGAGTAAGCGATCGAGCCAGATTTGAGAGCAAGCGAGCGAGCTAGATGTGAGAGCGAGCGAGCAAGATATGCAAGCAAGCCAGATAAGAGAGCGAGCCAGACAAGAGAGCAAGCGAGCGAGCCAGATATGAGAGCAAGCGAGCGAGCCAGATGTAATAGCGAGACAGATAAGAGAGCAGCGAGCGAGCCAGATATGAGAGCAAGCGAGCAAGCCAGATGTGAGAGAGAGCGAGACAGATAAGAGAACGAGCCAGACAATTAAGCAAGCGAGCGAGCCAGATATGAGAGCAAGCAAGCGATCCAGATATGCGAGCAAGCCAGACATGAGAGCGAGCGACCCAGATATGAGAGCAAGCGAGCGAGCCAGATATGAGAGCAAGCGAGCCAGCCAGATATGAGAGCGAGCGAGCCAGATAAGAGAGCGAGCAAGACAAGAGAGCAAGCGAGCTAGCCAGATATGAGAGCAAGCGAGCGAGCCAGATTTCAGAGCGAGTGAGCCAGATATGCGAGTGAACCAGATAAGAGAGCGAGCCAGACAAGAGAGCAAGCGAGCGAGCCAGATATGAGAGCAAGCGAGCGAGACATATATGAGAGCAAGTGAGCAAGCCAGATATGAGAGCATGCCAGATAAGAGAGCGAACCAGACAAGAGAGCATGCGAGCGAGCCAGATATGAGAGCAAGCGAGCGAGCCAGATGTGAGAGCGAGACAGATAAGAGAGCAAGTCAGACAAGAGAGCAAGCAAGCGAGCCAGATATGATAGTGAGCAAGCCAGAAAAGAGAGCGAGCCAGACAAGAGAGCAAGCGAGCGAACCAGATATGAGAGCAAGCAAGCGAGCCAGATGTGAGAGCGAGCGAGCAAGATATGCGAGCGAGCCAGATAAGAGAGCGAGCCAGACAAGAGAGCGAGACAGACAAGAGAGCAGCAAGCGAGCCAGATATGAGAGCAAGCGAGCAAGCCAGATGTGAGAGAGAGCGAGGCAGATAAGAGAGCGAGCCAGACAATTAAGCAAGCGAGCGAGCCAGATATGAGAGCAAGCGAGCGATCCAGATATGAGAGCGAGCCAGACAAGAGAGCATGCGAGCGAGCCAGATATGAGTGCAAGCGAGCGAGCCAGATATGAGAGCAAGCGAGCAATCCAGATATGAGAGCAAGACAGATAAGAGAGCGAACCAGACAAGAGAGCAAGCGAGAAAGCCAGATATGAGAGCGAGCGAGCCAGACATGAGAGCAAGCGAGCGAGCCAGACATGAGAGCAAGCGAGCCAACCAGATATGAGAGCGAGCGAGCCAGATAAGAGAGCGAGCCAGATAAGAGAGCGAACCAGACAAGAGAGCAAGTGAGCGAGCCAGATATGAGAGCAAGCGAGCGAGCCAGATATGAGAGCAAGCGAGCAAGCCAGATATGATAGCGAGCCAGATAAGAGAGCGAACCAGACAAGAGAGCAAGTGAGCGAGCCAGATATGAGAGCAAGCGAGCGAGCCAGATATGAGAGAAAGCGAGCAAGCCAGATATGAGAGCGAGCCAGATAAGAGAGCGAACCAGACAAGAGAGCAAGCGAGAAAGCCAGATATGAGAGCGAGCGAGCCAGACATGAGGGCAAGCGAGCGAGCCAGATATGAGAGCGAGCGAGCCAGAGAAGAGAGCAAGCCATACAAGAGAGCAAGCAAGCGAGCCAGATATGCTAGCGAGCAAGCCAGATAAGAGAGCGAGCCAGACAAGAGAGCAAGCGAGCGAACCAGATATGAGAGCAAGCAAGCGAGCCAGATGTGAGAGCGAGCGAGCAAGATATGCGAGCGAGCCAGATAAGAGAGCGAGCCAGACAAGAGAGCGAGACAGACAAGAGAGCAGCGAGCGAGCCAGATATGAGAGCAAGCGAGCAAGCCAGATGTGAGAGAGAGCGAGGCAGATAAGAGAGCGAGCCAGACAATTAAGCAAGCGAGCGAGCCAGATATGAGAGCAAGCGAGCGATCCAGATATGAGAGCGAGCCAGACAAGAGAGCATGCGAGCGAGCCAGATATGAGTGCAAGCGAGCGAGCCAGATATGAGAGCAAGCGAGCAATCCAGATATGAGAGCAAGACAGATAAGAGAGCGAACCAGAAAAGAGAGCAAGCGAGAAAGCCAGATATGAGAGCGAGCGAGCCAGACATGAGAGCAAGCGAGCGAGCCAGACATGAGAGCAAGCGAGCGAACCAGATATGAGAGCGAGCGAGCCAGATAAGAGAGCGAGCCAGACAAGAGATCAAGCGAGCGAGCCAGATATGAGAGCAAGCGAGCAAGCCAGATATGATAGCGAGCCAGATAAGAGAGCGAATCAGACAAGAGAGCAAGTGAGCGAGCCAGATATGAGAGCAAGCGAGCGAGCCAGATATGAGAGCAAGTGAGCCAGCCAGATGTGAGAGCGAGTGAGCCAGATATGCAAGCGAGCCAGATAAGAGAGCGAGCCAGACAAGAGAGCAAGCGATCGAGCCAGATATGAGAGAAAGCGAGCAAGCCAGATATGAGAGCGAGCCAGATAAGAGAGCGAACCAGACAAGAGAGCAAGCGAGAAAGCCAGATATGAGAGCGAGCGAGCCAGACATGAGGGCAAGCGAGCGAGCCAGATATGAGAGCGAGCGAGCCAGAGAAGAGAGCAAGCCATACAAGAGAGCAAGCGAGCGAGCCAGATATGCTAGCGAGCAAGCCAGATAAGAGAGCGTGCCAGACAGGAGAGCAAGCGATCGAGCCAGATTTGAGAGCAAGCGAGCGAGCCAGATGTGAGAGCGAGCGAGCAAGATATGCAAGCAAGCCAGATAAGAGAGCGAGCCAGACAAGAGAGCAAGCGAGCGAGCCAGATATGAGAGCAAGCGAGCGAGCCAGATGTAATAGCGAGACAGATAAGAGAGCAGCGAGCGAGCCAGATATGAGAGCAAGCGAGCAAGCCAGATGTGAGAGAGAGCGAGACAGATAAGAGAGCGAGCCAGACAATTAAGCAAGCGAGCGAGCCAGATATGAGAGCAAGCAAGCGATCCAGATATGCGAGCAAGCCAGACATGAGAGCGAGCGACCCAGATATGAGAGCAAGCGAGCGAGCCAGATATGAGAGCAAGCGAGCCAGCCAGATATGAGAGCGAGCGAGCCAGATAAGAGAGCGAGCAAGACAAGAGAGCAAGCGAGCGAGCCAGATTTCAGAGCGAGCGAGCCAGATATGCGAGTGAACCAGATAAGAGAGCGAGCCAGACAAGAGAGCAAGCGAGCGAGCCAGATATGAGAGCAAGCGAGCGAGACAGATATGAGAGCAAGTGAGCAAGCCAGATATGAGAGCATGCCAGATAAGAGAGCGAACCAGACAAGAGAGCATGCGAGCGAGCCAGATATGAGAGCAAGCGAGCGAGCCAGATGTGAGAGCGAGACAGATAAGAGAGCAAGTCAGACAAGAGAGCAAGCGAGCGAGACAGATATGATAGTGAGCAAGCCAGATAAGAGAGCGAGCCAGACAAGAGAGCAAGCGAGCGAACCAGATATGAGAGCAAGCGAGCGAGCCAGATGAGAGAGCGAGACAGATAAGAGAGCAAGTCAGACAAGAGAGCAAGCAAGCGAGCCAGATATGATAGCGAGCAAGCCAGATAAGGGAGCGACCCAGACAAGAGAGCAAGCGAGCAAACCAGATATGAGAGCAAGCAAGCGAGCCAGATGTGAGAGCGAGCGAGCAAGATATGCGAGCGAGCCAGATAAGAGAGCGAGCCAGACAAGAGAGCGAGCCAGACAAGAGAGCAGCGAGCGAGCCAGATATGAGAGCAAGCGAGCAAGCCAGATGTGAGAGAGAGCGAGGCAGATAAGAGAGCGAGCCAGACAATTAAGCAAGCGAGCGAGCCAGATATGAGAGCAAGCGAGCGATCCAGATATGAGAGCGAGCCAGATATGAGAGCGAGCGAGCCAGATATGAGAGCAAGCGAGCGAGCCAGATATGAGAGCAAGCGAGCCAGCCAGATATGAGAGCGAGCGAGCCAGATAAGAGAACGAGCAAGACAAGAGAGCAAGCGAGCTAGCCAGATATGAGAGCGAGCAAGACAAGAGAGCAAGTGAGCTAGCCAGATATGAGACCAAGCGAGCGAGCCAGATTTAAGAGCGAGCGAGCCAGATATGCGAGTGAGCCAGATAAGAGAGCGAGCCAGACAAGAGAGCATGCGAGCGAGCCAGATATGAGTGCAAGCGAGCGAGCCAGATATGAGAGCAAGCGAGCAATCCAGATATGAGAGCGAGACAGATAAGAGAGCGAACCAGACAAGAGAGCAAGCGAGAAAGCCAGACATGAGAGCAAGCGAGCGAGCCAGACATGAGAGCAAGCGAGCGAACCAGATATGAGAGCGAGCGAGCCAGATAAGAGAGCGAGCCAGACAAGAGATCAAGCGAGCGAGCCAGATATGAGAGCAAGCGAGCAAGCCAGATATGATAGCGAGCCAGATAAGAGAGCGAACCAGACAAGAGAGCAAGCGAGAAAGCCAGATATGAGAACAAGCGAGCCAGACATGAGAGCAAGCGAGCGAGCCAGAGATGAGAGCAAGCGAGCCAGACATGAGAGCAAGCGAGCTAGCCAGATATGAGAGCGAGCGAGCCAGATAAGAGAGCAAGCCAGACAAGAAAGCAAGCGAGCGAGCCAGATATGAGAGCAAGCGAGCGAGCCAGATATGAGAGCAAGCGAGCAAGCCAGATATGAGAGCGAGCGAGCCAGACATGAGAGCGAGCCAGATATGCGAGCGAGCAAACCAGATAAGAGAGCGAGCCAGACAAGAGAGCAAGTGAGCGAGCCAGATATGAGAGCAAGCGAGCGAGCCAGATATGAGAGCAAGTGAGCCAGCCAGATGTGAGAGCGAGTGAGCCAGATATGCAAGCGAGCCAGATAAGAGAGCGAGCCAGACAAGAGAGCAAGCGATCGAGCCAGATATGAGAGAAAGCGAGCAAGCCAGATATGAGAGCAAGCCAGATAAGAGAGCGAACCAGACAAGAGAGCAAGCGAGAAAGCCAGATATGAGAGCGAGCGAGCCAGACATGAGGGCAAGCGAGCGAGCCAGATATGAGAGCGAGCGAGCCAGAGAAGAGAGCAAGCCATACAAGAGAGCAAGCGAGCGAGCCAGATATGCTAGCGAGCAAGCCAGATAAGAGAGCGAGCCAGACAGGAGAGCAAGCGATCGAGCCAGATTTGAGAGCAAGCGAGCAAGCCAGATGTGAGAGTGAGCGAGCAAGATATGCAAGCAAGCCAGATAAGAGAGCGAGCCAGACAAGAGATCAAGCGAGCAAGCCAGATATGAGAGCAAGCGAGCGAGCCAGATGTAATAGCGAGACAGATAAGAGAGCAAGCCAGACAAGAGAGTAAGCGAGCGAGCCACATATGCTAGCAAGCAAGCCAGATGAGAGAGAGAGCCAGACAAGAGAGCAAGCGAGCGAGCCAGATGTGAGAGCGAGCAAGCAAGATATGCGAGCGAGCCAGATAAGAGAACGAGCCAGGCAAGAGAGCAGCGAGCGAGCCAGATATGAGAGCAAGCGAGCAAGCCAGATGTGAGAGAGAGTGAGGCAGATAAGAGAGCGAGCCAGACAATTAAGCAAGCGAGCGAGCCAGATATGAGAGCAAGCGAGTGATCCAGATATGAGAGCGAGCCAGACATGAGAGCGATCGAGCCAGATATGAGAGCAAGCGAGCCAGCCAGATATGAGAGCAAGCGAGCCAGCCAGATATGAGAGTGAGCCAGATAAGAGAGCGAGCAAGACAAGAGAGCAAGCGAGCTAGCCAGATATGAGAGCAAGCGAGCGAGCCAGATATGAAAGCAAGCGAGCGAGCCAGATTTGAGAGCGAGCGAGCCAGATATGCGAGCGAGCCAGATAAGAGAGCGAGCCAGACAAGAGAGCAAGCGAGCTAGCCAGATTTGAGAGCGAGCAAGACAAGAGAGCAAGCGAGCTAGCCAGATATGAGAGCAAGCGAGCCAGCCAGATATGAGAGCGAGCCAGATAAGAGAGCGAGCGAGCGAGCGAGCTAGTCAGATATGAGAGCAAGCGAGCAAGCCAGATTTGAGAGCGAGCGAGCCAGATATGCGAGCGAGCCAGATATGCGAGCGAGCAAGATAAGAGAGCGAGCCAGACAAGAGAGCAAGCGAGCAAGCCAGAAATGAGAGCAAGGGAGCGAGTCAGATATGAGAGCAAGCGAGCGAGCCAGATATGAGAGCGAGCTAGCCAGATATGCGAGCGAGCCAGATAAGAGAATGAGCCAGACAAGAGAGCAAACGAGCTAGCCAGATATGAGAACAAGCGAGCAAACCAGATTTGAGAGCGAGGGAGCTAGATATGCGAGCGAACCAGAAATGCGAGCGAGCCAGATAAGAGAATGAGCCACACAAGAGAGCAAGCGAGCGAGCCAGATATGAGAGCAAGTGAGCAAGACAGATATGAGAGCAAGCGAGCGAGCCAGATATGAGAGCGTGCCAGATAAGAGAGCAAACCAGACAAGAGAGCAAGCGAGCCAGACAGATATGAGAGCGAGCAAGCCAGACAAGAGAGCAAGCGAGCCAGACAGATATGAGAGCGTAACAAATAAGAGAGCGAGCCAGACAAGAGAGCAAGTGAGCGAACCAGATATGAGAGCGAGTGAGCCAGACATGAGAGCAAGCGAGCGAACCAGAGATGAGAGCGAGCAAGCCAGACATGAGAGCAAGCGAGCGAGCCAGATATGAGAGCGAGCGAGCCAGGCAAGAGAGCAAGCGAGCCAGACAGATATGAGAGCGAGCAAGCCAGACAAGAGAGCAAGCGAGCCAGACAGATATGAGAGCGTAACAAATAAGAGAGCGAGCCAGACAAGAGAGCAAGTGAGCGAGCCAGATATGAGAGCGAGTGAGCAAGACATGAGAGCAAGCGAGCGAACCAGAGATGAGAGCGAGCAAGCCAGACATGAGAGCAAGCGAGCGAGCCAGATATGAGAGCGAGCGAGCCAGGCATGAGAGTAAGTGAGCGAGCCAGATATGAGAGCGAGCGAGCAAGACATGAGAGCGAGCGAGCCAGATATGAGAGCGAGCGAGCCAGATGAGAGAGCGAGCCAGACAAGAGAGCAAGCGAGCAAGCCAGATGTGAGAGCGAGCGAACCAGATATGCGAGCGAGCCAGATAAGAGAGTGAGCCAGACAAGAGAGCAAGCGAGCGAGCCAGATGTGAGAGCGAGCGAGACAGATATGCGAGCGAGCCATAAAAGAGAGCAAGCGAGCGAGCCAGATATGAGAGCAAGCGAGCGAGCCAGATATGAGAGCGAGCCAGATAAGAGAGCCAGCCAAACAAGAGAGCAAGCGAGCGAGCCAGATATGAGAGCAAGCGAGCGAGCCAGATGTGAGAGCGAGCGAGCCAGATTTGCGAGCGAGCCAAATAAGAGAGCGAGCCAGACAAGAGAGCAGCGAGCGAGCCAGATATGAGAGCAAGCGAGCAAGCCAGATGTGACAGAGAGCGAGGCAGATAAGAGAGCGAGCCAGACAATTAAGCAAGCGAGCGAGCCAGATATGAGAGCAAGCGAGCGATCCAGATATGAGAGCGAGCCAGATATGAGAGCGAGCGAGCCAGATATGAGAGCAAGCGAGCGAGCCAGATATGAGAGCAAGCGAGCCAGCCAGATATGAGAGCGAGCAAGACAAGAGAGCAAGCGGCTAGCCAGATATGAGAGCAAGCGAGCGAGCCAGATTTAAGAGCGAGCGAGCCAGATATGCGAGTGAGCCAGATAAGAGAGCGAGCCAGACAAGAGAGCATGTGAGCGAGCCAGATATGAGTGCAAGCGAGCGAGCCAGATATGAGAGCAAGCAAGCAATCCAGATATGAGAGCGAGACAGATAAGAGAGCGAACCAGACAAGAGAGCAAGCGAGAAAGCCAGATATGAGAGCGAGCGAGCCAGACATGAGAGCAAGCGAGCGAGCCAGACATGAGAGCAAGCGAGCAAACCAGATATGAGAGCGAGCGAGCCAGATAAGAGAGCGAGCCAGACAAGAGATCAAGCGAGCGAGCCAGATATGAGAGCAAGCGAGCAAGCCAGATATGATAGCGAGCCAGATAAGAGAGCGAACCAGACAAGAGAGCAAGTGAGCGAGCCAGATATGAGAGCAAGCGAGCGAGCCAGATATGAGAGCAAGTGAGCCAGCCAGATGTGAGAGTGAGTGAGCCAGATATGCAAGCAAGCCAGATAAGAGAGCGAGCCAGACAAGAGAGCAAGCGATCGAGCCAGATATGAGAGAAAGCGAGCAAGCCAGATATGAGAGCGAGCCAGATAAGAGAGCGAACCAGACAAGAGAGCAAGCGAGAAAGCCAGATATGAGAGCGAGCGAGCCAGACATGAGGGCAAGCGAGCGAGCCAGATATGAGAGCGAGCGAGCCAGAGAAGAGAGCAAGCCATACAAGAGAGCAAGAGAGCGAGCCAGATATGCTAGCGAGCAAGCCAGATAAGAGAGCGAGCCAGACAGGAGAGTAAGCGATTGAGCCAGATTTGAGAGCAAGCGAGCGAGCCAGATGTGAGAGCGAGCGAGCAAGATATGCAAGCAAGCCAGATAAGAGAGCGAGCCAGACAAGAGAGCAAGCGAGCGAGCCAGATATGAGAGCAAGCGAGCGAGCCAGATGTAATAGCGAGACAGATAAGAGAGCAGCGAGCGAGCCAGATATGAGAGCAAGCGAGCAAGCCAGATGTGAGAGAGAGCGAGACAGATAAGAGAACGAGCCAGACAATTAAGTAAGCGAGCGAGCCAGATATGAGAGCAAGCAAGCGATCCAGATATGCGAGCAAGCCAGACATGAGAGCGAGCGACCCAGATATGAGAGCAAGCGAGCGAGCCAGATTTCAGAGCGAGCGAGCCAGATATGCGAGTGAACCAGATAAGAGAGCGAGCCAGACAAGAGAGCAAGCGAGCGAGCCAGATATGAGAGCAAGCGAGCGAGACAGATATGAGAGCAAGTGAGCAAGCCAGATATGAGAGCATGCCAGATAAGAGAGCGAACCAGACAAGAGAGCATGCGAGCGAGCCAGATATGAGAGCAAGCGAGCGAGCCAGATGTGAGAGCGAGACAGATAAGAGAGCAAGTCAGACAAGAGAGCAAGCGAGCGAGCCAGATATGCTAGCGAGCAAGCCAGATAAGAGAGCAAGCCAGACAAGAGAGCAAGCGAGCCAGATATGAGAGCAAGCGAGCAATCCAGATATGAGAGCAAGACAGATAAGAGAGCGAACCAGACAAGAGAGCAAGCGAGAAAGCCAGATATGAGAGTGAGCAAGCCAGACATGAGAGCAAGCGAGCGAGCCAGACATGAGAGCAAGCGAGCCAACCAGATATGAGAGCGAGCGAGCCAGATAAGAGAGCGAGCCAGACAAGAGATCAAGCGAGCGAGCCAGATATGAGAGCAAGCGAGCAAGCCAGATATGATAGCGAGCCAGATAAGAGAGCGAACCAGACAAGAGAGCAAGTGAGCGAGCCAGATATGAGAGCAAGCGAGCGAGCCAGATATGAGAGCGAGCGAGCCAGATAAGAGAACGAGCAAGACAAGAGAGCAAGTGAGCTAGCCAGATATGAGAGCGAGCAAGACAAGAGAGCAAGCGGCTAGCCAGATATGAGAGCAAGCGAGCGAGCCAGATTTAAGAGCGAGCGAGCCAGATATGCGAGTGAGCCAGATAAGAGAGCGAGCCAGACAAGAGAGCATGCGAGCGAGCCAGATATGAGTGCAAGCGAGCGAGCCAGATATGAGAGCAAGCAAGCAATCCAGATATGAGAGCGAGACAGATAAGAGAGCGAACCAGACAAGAGAGCAAGCGAGAAAGCCAGATATGAGAGCGAGCGAGCCAGACATGAGAGCAAGCGAGCGAGCCAGACATGAGAGCAAGCGAGCAAACCAGATATGAGAGCGAGCGAGCCAGATAAGAGAGCGAGCCAGACAAGAGATCAAGCGAGCGAGCCAGATATGAGAGCAAGCGAGCAAGCCAGATATGATAGCGAGCCAGATAAGAGAGCGAACCAGACAAGAGAGCAAGTGAGCGAGCCAGATATGAGAGCAAGCGAGCGAGCCAGATATGAGAGCAAGTGAGCCAGCCAGATGTGAGAGTGAGTGAGCCAGATATGCAAGCAAGCCAGATAAGAGAGCGAGCCAGACAAGAGAGCAAGCGATCGAGCCAGATATGAGAGAAAGCGAGCAAGCCAGATATGAGAGCGAGCCAGATAAGAGAGCGAACCAGACAAGAGAGCAAGCGAGAAAGCCAGATATGAGAGCGAGCGAGCCAGACATGAGGGCAAGCGAGCGAGCCAGATATGAGAGAGAGCGAGCCAGAGAAGAGAGCAAGCCATACAAGAGAGCAAGCGAGCGAGCCAGATATGCTAGCGAGCAAGCCAGATAAGAGAGCGAGCCAGACAGGAGAGTAAGCGATCGAGCCAGATTTGAGAGCAAGCGAGCAAGCCAGATGTGAGAGCGAGCGAGCAAGATATACAAGCAAGCCAGATAAGAGAGCGAGCCAGACAAGAGAGCAAGCGAGCGAGCCAGATATGAGAGCAAGCGAGCGAGCCAGATGTAATAGCGAGACAGATAAGAGTGCAGCGAGCGAGCCAGATATGAGAGCAAGCGAGCAAGCCAGATGTGAGAGAGAGCGAGACAGATAAGAGAACGAGCCAGACAATTAAGCAAGCGAGCGAGACAGATATGAGAGCAAGCAAGCGATCCAGATATGCGAGCAAGCCAGACATGAGAGCGGCGACCCAGATATGAGAGCAAGCGAGCGAGCCAGATATGAGAGCAAGCGAGCGAGCCAGATTTCAGAGCGAGCGAGCCAGATATGCGAGTGAACCAGATAAGAGAGCGAGCCAGACAAGAGAGCAAGCGAGCGAGCCAGATATGAGAGCAAGCGAGCGAGACAGATATGAGAGCAAGTGAGCAAGCCAGATATGAGAGCATGCCAGATAAGAAAGCGAACCAGACAAGAGAGCATGCGAGCGAGCCAGATATGAGAGCAAGCGAGCGAGCCAGATGTGAGAGCGAGACAGATAAGAGAGCAAGTCAGACAAGAGAGCAAGCGAGCGAGCCAGATATGATAGTGAGCAAGCCAGATAAGAGAGCGAGCCAGACAAGAGAGCAAGCGAGCGAACCAGATATGAGAGCAAGCAAGCGAGCCAGATGTGAGAGCGAGCGAGCAAGATATGCGAGCGAGCCAGATAAGAGAGCGAGCCAGACAAGAGAGCGAGCCAGACAAGAGAGCAGCTAGCGAGCCAGATATGAGAGCAAGCGAGCAAGCCAGATGTGACAGAGAGCGAGGCAGATAAGAGAGCGAGCCAGACAATTAAGCAAGCGAGCGAGCCAGATATGAGAGCAAGCGAGCGATCCAGATATGAGAGCGAGCCAGATATGAGAGCGAGCGAGCCAGATATGAGAGCAAGCGAGCGAGCCAGATATGAGAGCAAGCGAGCCAGCCAGATATGAGAGCGAGCGAGCCAGATAAGAGAACGAGCAAGACAAGAGAGCAAGCGAGCTAGCCAGATATGAGAGCGAGCAAGACAAGAGAGCAAGCGGCTAGCCAGATATGAGAGCAAGCGAGCGAGCCAGATTTAAGAGCGAGCGAGCCAGATATGCGAGTGAGCCAGATAAGAGAGCGAACCAGACAAGAGAGCAAGCGAGCAAGCCAGATATGATAGCGAGCCAGATAAGAGAGCGAACCAGACAAGAGAGCAAGCGAGAAAGCCAGATATGAGAACAAGCGAGCCAGACATGAAAGCAAGCGAGCGAGCCAGATATGAGAGCAAGCGAGCCAGACATGAGAGCAAGCGAGCTAGCCAGATATGAGAGCGAGCGAGCCAGATAAGAGAGCAAGCCAGACAAGAAAGCAAGCGAGCGAGCCAGATATGAGAGCAAGCGAGCGAGCCAGATATGAGAGCAAGCGAGCAAGCCAGATATGAGAGCGAGCGAGCCAGACATGAGAGCGAGCCAGATATGCGAGCGAGCAAACCAGATAAGAGAGCGAGCCAGACAAGAGAGCAAGTGAGCGAGCCAGATATGAGAGCAAGCGAGCGAGCCAGATATGAGAGCAAGTGAGCCAGCCAGATGTGAGAGCGAGTGAGCCAGATATGCAAGCGAGCCAGATAAGAGAGCGAGCCAGACAAGAGAGCAAGCGATCGAGCCAGATATGAGAGAAAGCGAGCAAGCCAGATATGAGAGCAAGCCAGATAAGAGAGCGAACCAGACAAGAGAGCAAGCGAGAAAGCCAGATATGAGAGCGAGCGAGCCAGACATGAGGGCAAGCGAGCGAGCCAGATATGAGAGCGAGCGAGCCAGAGAAGAGAGCAAGCCATACAAGAGAGCAAGCGAGCGAGCCAGATATGCTAGCGAGCAAGCCAGATAAGAGAGCGAGCCAGACAGGAGAGCAAGCGATCGAGCCAGATTTGAGAGCAAGCGAGCGAGCCAGATGTGAGAGTGAGCGAGCAAGATATGCAAGCAAGCCAGATAAGAGAGCGAGCCAGACAAGAGATCAAGCGAGCAAGCCAGATATGAGAGCAAGCGAGCGAGCCAGATGTAATAGCGAGACAGATAAGAGAGCAAGCCAGACAAGAGAGTAAGCGAGCGAGCCACATATGCTAGCAAGCAAGCCAGATGAGAGAGCGAGCCAGACAAGAGAGCAAGCGAGCGAGCCAGATGTGAGAGCGAGCAAGCAAGATATGCGAGCGAGCCAGATAAGAGAACGAGCCAGACAAGAGAGCAGCGAGCGAGCCAGATATGAGAGCAAGCGAGCAAGCCAGATGTGAGAGAGAGTGAGGCAGATAAGAGAGCGAGCCAGACAATTAAGCAAGCGAGCGAGCCAGATATGAGAGCAAGCGAGTGATCCAGATATGAGAGCGAGCCAGACATGAGAGCGATCGAGCCAGATATGAGAGCAAGCGAGCCAGCCAGATATGAGAGCAAGCGAGCCAGCCAGATATGAGAGTGAGCCAGATAAGAGAGCGAGCAAGACAAGAGAGCAAGCGAGCTAGCCAGATATGAGAGCAAGCGAGCGAGCCAGATATGAAAGCAAGCGAGCGAGCCAGATTTGAGAGCGAGCGAGCCAGATATGCGAGCGAGCCAGATAAGAGAGCGAGCCAGACAAGAGAGCAAGCGAGCTAGCCAGATTTGAGAGCGAGCAAGACAAGAGAGCAAGCGAGCTAGCCAGATATGAGAGCAAGCGAGCCAGCCAGATATGAGAGCGAACCAGATAAGAGAGCGAGCGAGCGAGCGAGCTAGCCAGATATGAGAGCAAGCGAGCAAGCCAGATTTGAGAGCGAGCGAGCCAGATATGCGAGCGAGCAAGATAAGAGAGCGAGCCAGACAAGAGAGCAAGCGAGCAAGCCAGAAATGAGAGCAAGGGAGCGAGTCAGATATGAGAGCAAGCGAGCGAGCCAGATATGAGAGCGAGCTAGCCAGATATGCGAGCGAGCCAGATAAGAGAATGAGCCAGACAAGAGAGCAAACGAGCTAGCCAGATATGAGAACAAGCGAGCAAACCAGATTTGAGAGCGAGGGAGCTAGATATGCGAGCGAGCCAGATATGCGAGTGAGCCAGATAAGAGAGTGAGCCAGACAAGAGAGCAAGCGAGCGAGCCAGATATGAGAGCAAGTGAGCGAGACAGATATGAGAGCAAGCGAGCGAACCAGATATGAGAGCGTGCCAGATAAGAGAGCAAACCAGACAAGAGAGCAAGCGAGCCAGACAGATATGAGAGCGAGCAAGCCAGACAAGAGAGCAAGCGAGCCAGACAGATATGAGAGCGTAACAAATAAGAGAGCGAGCCAGACAAGAGAGCAAGTGAGCGAGCCAGATATGAGAGCGAGTGAGCCAGATATGAGAGCGAGCGAGCCAGATAAGAGAGCGAGCCAGACAAGAGAGCAAGCGAGCAAGCCAGATGTGAGAGCGAGCGAAACAGATATGCGAGCGAGCGAGCCAGATAAGAGAGCGAGCCAGACAAGAGAGCAAGCGAGCGAGCCAGATGTGAGAGCGAGTGAGACAGATATGCGAGCGAGCCATAAAAGAGAGCAAGCGAGCGAGCCAGATATGAGAGCAAGCGAGCGAGCCAGATATGAGAGCGAGCCAGATAAGAGAGCCAGCCAAACAAGAGAGCAAGCGAGCGAGCCAGATATGAGAGCAAGCGAGCGAGCCAGATGTGAGAGCGAGCGAGCCAGATTTGCGAGCGAGCCAAATAAGAGAGCGAGCCAGACAAGAGAGCAAGCTAGCAAGCCAGATATGAAAGCAAGCTTGCCAGATAAGAGAGGGAGCCAGACAAGAGAGCAAGCGAGCGAGCCAGATGTGAGAGCGAGCGAGCCAGATATGCGAGCGAGCCATATAAGAGAGCGAGCCAGACAAGAGAGCAAGCGAGCGAGCCAGATATGAGAGCGAGCGAGCCAGACATGAGAGCAAGCGAGCGAGCCAGATATGAGAGCGAGCGAGCCAGATAAGAGAGCGAGCCAGACAAGAGAGCAAGCGAGCGAGCCAGATATGAGAGCGAGCGAGCCAGACATGAGAGCAAGCGAGCGAGCCAGATATGAGAGCGAGCGAGCCAGATAAGAGAGCGAGCCAGACAAGAGAGCAAGCGAGCGAGCCAGATATGAGAGCAAGCGAGCGAGCCAGAGGTGAAAGTGAGCGAGCCAGATATGCGAGCAAGCCAGATATGAGAGCAAGCTTGCCAGATAAGAGAGGGAGCCAGACAAGAGAGCAAGCGAGCGAGCCAGATGTGAGAGCGAGCGAGCCAGATATGCGAGCGAGCCATATAAGAGAGCGAGCCAGACAAGAGAGCAAGCGAGCGAGCCAGATATGAGAGCGAGCGAGCCAGACATGAGAGCAAGCGAGCGAGCCAGATATGAGAGCGAGCGAGCCGGATAAGAGAGCGAGCCAGACAAGAGAGCAAGCGAGCGAGCCAGATGTGAGAGCGAGCCAGATAAGAGAGCGAGCCAGACAAGAGAGCAAGCGAGCGAGCCAGACAAGAGAGCAAGCGAGCGAGACACATATGAGAGCAAGCGAGCGAGCCAGATATGAGAGCAAGCGAGCAAGCCAGATATGAGAGCGAGCCAGATAAGAGAGCGAACCAGACAAGAGAGAAAGCGAGCGAGCGAGATATCAGAGTGAGCGAGCCACATATGAGAGCGAGCTAGCCAGATGAGCGAGCGAGCCATTTAAGTGAGAGAGCCAGACAAGAGAGTAAGCGAGCGAGCCAGATATGAGAGCGAGTGAGCCAGACATGAGAGCAAGTGAGCGAGCAATACATGAGAGCGAGCGAGCAATACATGAGAGCAAGCGAGCAAGCCAGATATGAGAGTGAGCGAGCCAGATAAGAGAGCGAGCCAGACAAGAGAGCAAGCGAGCGAGCCAGATGTCAGAGCAAGCCAGATAAAAGAGCGAGCCAGACAAGAGAGCAAGCGAGCTAGACAGATATGAGAGTGAGCGAGCCAGACATGAGAGCAAGCGAGCGAGCAAGATATGAGAGAGAACAAGCCAGATAAGAGAGCGAGCCAGACAAGAGAGCATGCGAGCGAGCCAGATATGAGAGCAAGCGAGCGAGCCAGATGTGAGAGCGAGACAGATAAGAGAGCGAGCCAGACAAGAGAGCAAGCGAGCGAGCCAGATATGAGAGCACGCGAGCGAGCCAGATGTGAAAGCGAGCGAGCCAGATATGCGAGCGAGCCAGATAAGAGAGTGAGCCAGAAAAGAGAGCAAGCGAGCGAGCCAGATATGAGAGCAAGCGAGCGAGCCAGATGTGAGAGCGAGCGAGCCAGATATGCGAGTGAGCCAAATAAGAGAGCGAGCCAGACAAGAGAGCAAGCGAGCGAGCCAGATATGCTAGCAAGCGAGCCAGATAAGAGAGCGAGCCAGACAAGAGAGCAAGCGAGCGAGCCAGATATTTCAGCAAGCGAGCAAGCCAGATATGAGAGCAAGAGAGCGTGCCAGACAAGCGAGCAAGCGAGCGAGCCAGACAAGAGAGCAAGAGAGCGAGCCAGATATGAGCGCAAGCGAGCGAGCCAGATATGAGAGCAAGCGAGTGAGCCAGATATGAGAGCAAGCGAGTGAGCCAGATATGAGAGCGTGCCAGATAAGAAAGCGAACCAGACAAGAGAGCAAGCGAGTGAGACAGATATGACAGCGAGCAAAACCACACATGAGAGCAAGCGAGCGAGCCAGATATGTGAGCGAGCGAGCCAGATATGAGAGCGAGCTAGCCAGATTTGCGAGCGAGCGAGCCAGATTTTCGAGCGAACAGGCCAGATAAGAGAGCGAGCCAGAGAAGAGCGCAAGCGAGCGAGCCAGATATGAGAGCAAGCGAGCGAGCCAGATATGCGAGCGGGCCATATAAGAGAGCGAGCCAGACATGAGAGCGAGCGAGCCAGACATGAGAGCAAGCGAGCGAGCCAGATATGAGAGCGAGCGAGCCAGATATGCGAACGAGTCAGATAAGAGAGCGAGCCAGACAAGAGAGCAAGCGAGCGAGCCAGATATGAGAGCAAGCGAGCGAGCCAGATGTGAGCGAGCGAGCCAGATATGCGAGCGAGCCAGATAAGAGATCGAGCCAGACAAGAGAGCAAGCGAGCGTGCCTGATTTGAGACCAAGCGAGCGAGCCAGATGTGAGCGAGCGAGCCAGATATGCGAGCGAGCCAGATAAGAGAGCGAGCCAGATATGCGAGCGAGCGAGCGAGCCAGATATGCGAGCGAGTGAGCCAGATAAGAGAGCGAGCCAGACAGGAGAGCGAGCGAGCGAGCCAGATATGAGAGCGAGCGAGCCAGATAAGAGAGCGAGCCAGACAGGAGAGCGAGCGAGCGAGCCAGATATGAGAGCAAGCGAACGAGCCAGATGTGAGAGCGAGCGAGCCATATATGCGAGCGAGCCATATAAGAGAGCGAGACAGACAAGAGAGCAAGAGAGCCAGATATAAGAGCAAGCGAGCAAGCCAGATATACGAGCGGGCCAGATAAGAGAGCGAGCCAGACAAGAGAGCAAGCGAGCGAGCCAGATATGAGAGCGAGCAAGCAAGGAATGAGAGTAAGCCAGCGAGCCAGATATGAGAACGAGCGAGCCAGACATGAGAGCAAGCGAGCGAGCCAGATATGCGAGCGAGCGAGCCAGATAAGAGAGCGAGCCAGATAAGAGGACAAGCGAGCGAGCCAGATGTGGGAGCGAGCGAGCCAGATATGCGAGCAAGCCAGATAAGAGAGCGAGCCAGACAAGAGAGAGAGCGAGCCAGATATGAGAGCAAGCGAGCGAGCCAGATATGCGAGCGAGCGAGCCAGATAAGAGAGCGAACCAGACAAGAGAGCAAGCGAGCTAGCCAGATATGAGAGCAAGGGAGCGAGCCAGATTTGAGAGCGAGCGAGCCAGATATGCGAGTGAACCAGATAAGAGAGCGAGCCAGACAAGAGAGCAAGCGAGCGAGCCAGATATGAGAGCAAGCGAGCGAGCCAGATATGAGAGCAAGCGAGCAAGCAAGATATGAGAGCGTGCCAGATAAGAGAGCGAACCAGACAAGAAAGCAAGCGAGCCAGACATATATGAGAGCGAGCGAGCCAGACAAGAGAGCAAGCGAGCGAGCCAGATATGAGAGCAAGCGAGCCAGATAAGAGAGGGAGCCAGACAAGAGTGCAAGCGAGCGAGCCAGATGTGAGAGCGAGCGAGCCAGATATGCGAGCGAGCCATATAAGAGAGCGAGCCAGACAAGAGAGCAAGCGAGCGAGCCAGATATGAGAGTGAGTGAGCCAGACTTGAGAGCAAGTGAGCGAGCCAGATATGAGAGCGAGCGAGCCAGACATGAGAGCAAGCGAGCGAGCCAGATATGAGAGCGAGCGAGCCAGATAAGAGAGCGAGCCAGACAAGAGAGCAAGTGAGCGAGCCAGATATGAGAGTGAGCGAGCCAAATATGCGAGCGAGCCATGAAAGAGAGCAAGACACACAAGAGAGCAAGCGAGCAAGCCAGAAATGAGAGCAAGGGAGCGAGTCAGATATGAGAGCAAGCGAGCGAGCCAGATATGAGAGCGAGCTAGCCAGATATGCGAGAGAGCCAGATAAGAGAATGAGCCAGACAAGAGAGCAAGCGAGCTAGCCAGATATGAGAACAAGCGAGCAAACCAGATTTGAGAGCGAGGGAGCTAGATATGCGAGCGAGCCAGATATGCAAGCGAACAAGATAAGAGAGTGAGCCACACAAGAGAGCAAGCGAGCGAGCCAGATATGAGAGCAAGCGAGCGAGCCAGATATGAGAGCGTGCCAGATAAGAGAGCAAACCAGACAAGAGAGCAAGCGAGCCAGACAGATATGAGAGCGAGCAAGCCAGACAAGAGAGCAAGCGAGCCAGACAGATATGAGAGCAAGTGAGCGAGCCAGATATGAGAGCAAGCGAGCAAGCCAGATATGAGAGCGTAACAAATAAGAGAGCGAGCCAGACAAGAGAGCAAGCGAGCGAGCCAGATATGAGAGCGAGTGAGCCAGACATGAGAGCAAGCGAGCGAACCAGAGATGAGAGCGAGCAAGCCAGACATGAGAGCAAGCGAGCGAGCCAGATATGAGAGCGAGCGAGCCAGGCATGAGAGTAAGTGAGCGAGCCAGATATGAGAGCGAGCGAGCAAGACATGAGAGCGAGCGAGCCAGATATGAGAGCGAGCGAGCCAGATAAGAGAGCGAGCCAGACAAGAGAGCAAGCGAGCAAGCCAGATGTGAGAGCGAGCGAACCAGATATGCGAGCGAGCGAGCCAGATAAGAGAGCGAGCCAGACAAGAGAGCAAGCGAGCGAGCCAGATGTGAGAGCGAGCGAGCCAGATATGCGAGCGAGCCATAAAAGAGAGCAAGCGAGCGAGCCAGATATGAGAGCAAGCGAGCGAACCAGATATGAGAGCGAGCCAGATAAGAGAGCGAGCTAGACAAGAGAGCAAGCGAGCGAGCCAGATATGAGAGCAAGCGAGCGAGCCAGATGTGAGAGCGAGCCAGATAAGAGAGCCAGCCAAACAAGAGAGCAAGCGAGCGAGCCAGTTATGAGAGCAAGCTTGCCAGATAAGAGAGGGAGCCAGACAAGAGAGCAAGCGAGCGAGCCAGATGTGAGAGCGAGCGAGCCAGATATGCGAGCGAGCCATATAAGAGAGCGAGCCAGACAAGAGAGCAAGCGAGCGAGCCAGATATGAGAGCGAGCGAGCCAGACATGAGAGCAAGCGAGCGAGCCAGAAATGAGAGCAAGGGAGCGAGTCAGATATGAGAGCGAGCCAGACAAGAGAGCAAGCGAGCGTGCCAGATGTGAGAGCGAGCCAGATAAGAGAGCGAGCCAAACAAGAGAGCAAGCGAGCGAGCCAGATATGAGAGCAAGCGAGCGAGCCAGAGGTGAGAGTGAGCGAGCCAGATATGCGAGCGAGCCAGTTAAGAGAGCGAGCCAGACAAGAGAGCAAGCGAGCGAGACACATATGAGAGCAAGCGAGAGAGCCAGATATGAGAGCAAGCGAGCAAGCCAGATATGAGAGCGAGCCAGATAAGAGAGCGAACCAGACAAGAGAGCAAGCGAGCGAGCGAGATATCAGAGTGAGCGAGCCACATATGAGAGCGAGCTAGCCAGATGAGCGAGCGAGCCATTTAAGTGAGAGAGCCAGACAAGAGAGTAAGCGAGCGAGCCAGATATGAGAACGAGTGAGCCAGACATGAGAGCAAGTGAGCGAGCAATACATGAGAGCGAGCGAGCAATACATGAGAGCAAGCCAGCAAGCCAGATATGAGAGTGAGCGAGCCAGATAAGAGAGCGAGCCAGACAAGAGAGCAAGCGAGAGAGCCAGATGTCAGAGCAAGCCAGATAAAAGAGCGAGCCAGACAAGAGAGCAAGCGAGCTAGACAGATATGAGAGTGAGCGAGCCAGACATGAGAGCAAGCGAGCGAGCAAGATATGAGAGCGAACAAGCCAGATAAGAGAGCGAGCCAGACAAGAGAGCATGCGAGCGAGCCAGATATGAGAGCAAGCGAGCGAGCCAGATGTGAGAGCGAGACAGATAAGAGAGTGAGCCAGACAAGAGAGCAAGCGAGCGAGCCAGATATGAGAGCACGCGAGCGAGCCAGATGTGAGTGCGAGCGAGCCAGATATGCGAGCGAGCCAGATAAGAGAATGAGCCAGAAAAGAGAGCAAGCGAGCGAGCCAGATATGAGAGCAAGCGAGCGAGCCAGATGTGAGAGCGAGCGAGCCAGATATGCGAGCGAGCCAAATAAGAGAGCGAGCCAGACAAGAGAGCAAGCGAGCGAGCCAGATTTGAGAGCAAGCAAGCGAGACAGATATGAGAGCAAGCGAGCGAGCCAGATATGAGAGCGAGCTAGCCAGATATGCGAGCGAGCCAGATAAGAGAGTGAGTCAGACAAGAGAGCAAGCGAGCTAGCCAGATATGAGAACAAGCGAGCAAATCAGATGTGAGAGCGAGTGAGCCAGATATGCGAGCGAGCCAGATATGCGATGGAGCCAGATAAGAGAGCGAGCCAGACAAGAGAGCAAGCGAGCGAGACAGATATGAGAGCAAGCGAGCAAGCCAGATATGAGAGCGAGCCAGATAAGAGAGAGAACCAGACAAGAGAGCAAGCGAGCGAGACAGATATGTGAGCGAGCGATCCAGATATGGGAGAAAGCGAACGAGCCAGATATGAGAGCGAGCTAGCCAGATATGCAAGCGAGGGAGCCAGATAAGAGAGCGAGCGAGACAAGAGAGCAAGCCAGCGAGCCAGATATGTTAGCGAGCAAGCCAGATAAGAGAGCGAGCCAGACAAGAGAGCAAGCGAGCGAGCCAGATATGAGAGCAAGCGAGCAAGCCAGATGTGAGAGCGAGACAGATTAGAGAGCGAGCCAGACAAGAGAGCAAGCGAGTGAGCCAGATGTTAGAGCGAGCGAGCAAGATATGTGAGCGAGCCACATAAGAGAGCGAGTCAGACAAGAGAGCAGCGAGTGAGCCAGATGTGAGAGAGAGCGAGGCAGATAAGAGAGCGAGCCAGGCAATTAAGCAAGCGAGCGAGCCAGATATGAGAGCAAGCGAGCGAGCCAGATATGCGAGCGAGCCAGACATGAGAGCAAGCGAGCCAGATATGAGAGCAAGCGAGCGAGCCAGATATGAGAGCAAGCGAGCCAGCCAGATATGAGAGCGAGCCAGATAAGAGAGCGAGCAAGACAAGAGAGCAAGCGAGCTAGCCAGATATGAGAGCAAGCGAGCCAGCCAGATTTGAGAGCGAGTGAGCCAGATATGCGAGTGAACCAGATAAAAGAGCGAGCCAGACAATAGTGCAAGCGAGCGAGCCAGATATGAGAGCAAGCGAGCGAGCCAGATATGCGAGTGAACCAGATAAGAGAGCGAGCCAGACAATAGAGCAAGCGAGCGAGCCAGATATGAGAGCAAGCGAGCGAGCCAGATATGAGAGCAAGCGAGCAAGCTAGATATGAGAGCGTGCCAGATAAGAGAGCGAACCAGACAAGAGAGCAAGCAAGCGAGACAGATATGAGAGCGAGCGAGCCAGACAAGAGAGCAAGCGAGCGAGCCAGATATGAGAGCAAGCGAGCGAGCCAGATATGAGAGCAAGCGAGCAAACCAGATATGAGAGCGTGCCAGATAAGAGAGCGAGCCAGATATGAGAGCAAGCGAGCGAGATAGGAGAGCAAGCCAGACAAGAGAGCAAGCAAGCGAACCAGAGATGAGAGTGAGCAAGCCAGATATGAGAGCAAGCGAGCGAGCCAGATATGAGAGCAAGTGAGCCAGCCAGATTTGAGAGCGAGTGAGCCAGATATGCGAGTGAACCAGATAAGAGAGCGAGCCAGACAAGAGAGCAAGCGAGCGAGCCAGATATGAGAGTAAGCGAGCGAGCCAGATATGAGAGCAAGCGAGCAATCCAGATATGAGAGCGTGCCAGATAAGAGAGCGAACCAGACAAGAAAGCAAGCAAGCGAGACAGATATGAGAGCGAGTGAGCCAGACAAGAGAGCAAGCGTGCGAGCCAGATATGAGAGCAAGCGAGCGAGCCAGATATGAGAGCAAGCGAGCAAGCCAGATATGAGAGCGTGCCAGATAAGAGAGCGAGCCAGATAAGAGAGCAAGCGAGCGAGCCAGATATGAGAGCGAGTGAGCCAGACATGAGAGCAAGCAAGCGAACCGGAGATGATAGTGAGCAAGCCAGACATGAGAGCAAGCCAGATATTAGAGTGAGCGAGCCAGGCATGAGAGTAAGTGAGCGAGCCAGATATGAGAGCGAGTGAGCCAGACATGAGAGCGAGCGAGCAAGATATGAGAGAGAGCGAGCCAGATATGCGAGCGAGCGAGCCAGATAAGAGAGCAAGACAAGAGAGCAAGCGAGCGAACCAGATGTGAGAGCGAGCGAGCCAGATATGCGAGCGAGCCATAAAAGAGAGCGAGACAGACAAGAGAGTAAGGGAGCGAGCCAGATATGAGAGCAAGCGAGCAAGCCATATATGAGAGCGAGCCAGATAAGAGAGCGAGACAGACAAGAGAGCAAGCGAGCGAGCCAGATATGAGAGCAAGCGAGCGAGCCAGATGTGAGAGCGAGACAGATAAGAGAGCGAGCCAAACAAGAGAGCAAGCGAGCCAGATATGAGAGCAAGCAAGCGAGCCAGATGTGAGAGCGAGCGAGCCAGATAAGAGAGCGAGCCAGACAAGAGAGCAAGCGAGCGAGCCAGATATGAGAGCAAGCGAGCGAGCCAGATGTGAGAGCGAGCGAGCCAAATAAGAGAGCGAGCCAGACAAGAGAGTAAGCGAGCGAGCCAGATATGAGAGCAAGCGAGGGAGCCAGATATGAGAGCGAGCTAGCCAGATATGCGAGCGAGCCAGATAAGAGAGTGCGTCAGACAAGAGAGCAAGCGAGCGAACTAGATATGACAGCGAGCGAGCCAGACATGAGAGCAAGCGAGCTAGCCAGATATGAGAACAAGCGAGCAAACCAGATGTGAGAGCGAGCGAGCCAGATATGCGAGCAAGCGAGTGAGCCAGATATGCGAGCGAGCCATATAAGAGAGCGAGTCAGACAAGAGAGCAAGCGAGCGAACCAGATATGACAGCAAGCGAGCCAGACATGAGAGCAAGCGAGCGAGCCAGATATTAGAGCGAGCGAGCCAGACATGAGAGCAAGCGAGCGAGCATGATATGAGAGCGAGCGAGCCAGATATGCGAGCCAGATAAGAGAGCGAGCCAGACAAGAGAGCAAGCGAGCGAGCCAGATGTGAGAGCGAGCGAGCCAGATATGCGAGCGAGCCATATAAGAGAGCGAGCCAGACAAGAGAGCAAGCAAGCGAGCCAGATATGAGAGCGAGTGAGCCAGACATGAGAGCAAGTGAGCGAGCCAGATCTGAGAGCGAGTGAGCCAGACATGAGAGCAAGCGAGCGAGCCAGATATGAGAACGAGTGAGCCAGATGAGAGAGCAAGCCAGACAAGAGAGCAAGCGAGCGAGCCAGATGTGAGAGCGAGCCAGATAAGGGAGCGAGCCAGACAAGAGAGCAAGCGAGAGAGCCAGATATGAGAGCAAGCGAGCGAGCCAGAGGTGAGAGCGAGCGAGCCAGATATGCGAGCCAGATAAGAGAGCGAGCCAGACAAGAGAGCAAGCGAGCGAGACAGATATGAGAGCAAGCGAGCGAGACAGATATGAGAGCAAGCGAGCGAGCCAGATGTGAAAGCAAGCGAGCCAGATAAGAGAGCCAGATAAGAGAGCGAGCCAGACAAGAGAGCAAGCGAGCGAGCCAGATATGAGAGCAAGTGAGCGAGCCAGATATGCGAGCGAGCTAGCCAGATATGAGAGCAAGCCAGATTAGAGAGCGAGCCAGACAAGAGAGCAAGCGAGCTAGCCAGATATGAGAGCGAGCCAGACAAGAGAGCAAGCGAGCGAGCCAGACATGAGAGCGAGCGAGCCAGATATGAGAGCAAGCAAGCCAGATATGAGAGTGAGCCAGATATGAGAGCGAGCGAGCCAGATTTGTGAGCGAGCGAGCCAGATATGAGAGCGAGCGAGACGTGAGAGCAAGCAGGCGAGACATGAGAGCATGCGAGCGAGCCAGATATGAAATCGAGCGAGCCAGATATGCGTGCGAGCAGGCCAGATATGCGAGCGAGCCAAGTATGAGAGCGAGCGAGTCTGTGGAGGAGCATTGCTCGGGGCAACAGATCGAGATTTTTTTCCTGGAAAAAGGACATCGGCAGGCCGTTGCTGGGGGCAACCGACGTGGGCCACAACCGGTGGTCGCCAGATGAAGCCGAGGTCCCGTGAGTTGTTGGTGGGCAGAATCCCACTGTGGGTGAACTTGGATTGTTGCCAGACTGTATCTCGGATTATGCCAGAAATAATTCCATTTGTGAAGTCCCGCCCGGAGCCCAGTAAGACTATTCAAATTACCTTTGATACATGTTTTGGGACAGTAAGCCATATGATGGAGGTATGTGCGGAACTTACAGTGGAAATTGCACTGGGCAGAGACTTTCCGTATTTCTGGCAGCTGTGGAATGCTGACAGTGCACCTCAGAGTTCACGCACAAAGGTTCCGGAAGTAGTGAGGACTGGGGGGTCTCTACTGGACTGTGTGAATGGTGCTGTATATTGTGAACCCATGCAGGCTGATAATGTTTTTCTTGAAGCACTTATGTTAATGTGTTCCGATGTAAAGAGTATTGTCGCCACCTCTCACAGGACAAAAGAAAACCTTTGTGAGCTGGAAATAGAAGGTAAAAAGATGATGGTTTTGTTAGATCCAAAATTTGTAATAAGTCTGGTAAAGACCAGCGGCAGAAAGCCAGACCCTGCTGTAGTGTAAAACAGTAAATGTGTGTATTTCTACTCCCTATGCTACCATAAGTCATAAGGTTGCAATTGAGCCTTCCTAAGAGTATGAAGCAGTGCTGGGGAAGGATTTTCCATTTTTTCAGCAGTTGTGGGAAGATAGTCAGGTGACTAGAGCAGAACACCTGATAGGCTCACAACACTTGATTTACACCACATAGCAATGGACAGTAACTCCACAGAGGCTGAGGACGGGGAGTGTCAGCAGACCCTAGGTATATCTCAGGTGGGAGTGTGCCAGACCACTAGGGGAGCTGAAGAACAGTCCGCGAGTCAAGATAAAGATGTGACTGGAAAAGAAGCTACAGAGATGGCTGGGGAGAAACCAAAACTCCGGAAAAGAGTACCGGTGGAGCTGGGGGGCTGCGCTTACGGTCACAGACAGAGTCCTAAGTGAAGAAGATGTGGTGTCTGAACTAGAGAGAGGTCGTAACCAGGAAGGTCGAACCACTGGACCACATATTGTTGCAGACCCAGGAGCCCTAATAGTTTTTTCCAGGCCATGAAGAGACTGTGACAAGATAAAAGAAAAGTCTGCCAAGGAGCCAAGAGACAGTTCAGAGGAACTGTTTGGGAATCACCTGGATTCGCTGGTGCCCAGAGTCATTGAAGTTGTTGCTAGGGGCAACAAACTTACCACCAAGGGATTTCCAGTCCGACGGGAATGTTTAGCAAGAGTCTCCTGAGTTGCCAACGTGGTGGGAGAGGAAGAGGGCCAGGTGTCAGTGGCACCTGTTGTTGATGATAATAATGAGGCACAAGTGGCCACAACCCCAAAAAAGGGGGAGACTTCATCTAGAGATGGAGAAGAGCTGGGTCGAGTGTCTGACAGAGGACGAGAGGATGTCTCAAGGTCTAACAGCGAGAGTGAGGAGACCGCTGTCAGTAAAAGGTCTCGGAAAAGACGAGCTGGCCTTGAAAAAATACTGGAGCAGATCCAGAATCTGGAAGAAACCCTGCAGATGGTTTCTGTGAAGTTGATGGAAAAAGAAAAAGAGGTACAGTGATCCCCCGACTTATGATGGCCCCGACATATGATCATTTCAACATATGATGACCTCTCAGAGCCCATTGTATGTTGAAGGCAGCCTCGACATATGATGCTGCTGTGTGTCGGGGCCATCGTACAAACAGCTATCTGACAGCGCTGACAACTTCAGCAAATGACAGACAGTTGTATAATGTGCCCCGTGTGCCCCGTTCTGCCTCCTGTTACTCACATGCTGTCCTGCTAACTCACGGAGGCTTCCACTGTGAGCTCCGTGTAAGCACCGCCCCCCCATTGCAGCCATAGCCAATAGCCTGCAGCATCTTGCTGCAGGCATCCAATGAGCCGCTCCCCTTCCTTTCCTATAGAGCTGTAGTCGGCAGGATCGTAATGGAGGACATTCTGTCACCCCCTGAAGGTATTTAAAGAACTGTACAGTACTGTATGCGATGTCACACATCACATACAATACATAGACACACTATACACCCCATACATCAATGTTTCCCTATCAGTGTGCCTCCAGCTGTTGCAAAACTATAACTCCCAGAATGCCCAGACAGTCAATGGCTGTACATGCATGCTGGGAGTTGTAGTTGTGCAACAGCTGGAGGCACCCTGGTTTGTTAAACACTCCCCATACACTCCACCTACAATGGTCATCCCAGAACCAATTAGCAGTTTCCCATAGAGATATGTATTCAACATACAATGGTTCCGAGGCCCCAGAACCAATTACTATTTTTACATAGACATATGTACTCGACATATGATGGTTTCAACATATGATGGTTCTCCTGGAACCAATTAATATCATATGTTGAGGGACCACTGTTCATCGCTTGACAGAGGAGAAGGACAAATCACTTGCTGACTTTAAGAAAGAGCAAGAAGCGAGGCTTCAGCTGGAAAAAGTCATGGAGCACCACAGAAGTGAGTTTGTGGCTCTGCAGGATGAACTGTCCCTCTCCCAGGGTCTTGTGACCAGCAAGGAGAGTGAAGTGGAGAGTCTGGCCAAGCGGATGTCATTCAAGGAAGAAGAAGTGAGTCTTCTACATGGTGCATATCAGGCTCTGTGGAGTGATCACAAGGCTAGGCTGGTAGCCATGAAAAAACGAAGAATGAAATGAAGATGGAAGTTGAGGCTCTTGCCAGCAATCTGGAGAGTGTCTCTAAAGCTAAGAGACAACTTGTGGAGGAAGTCATGGCGAAGAATGCCCTTGCACATGCTCTTCAATCTGCTCGTCATGACAATGACTTGCTCCGTGAGCAGTATGAGGAGGCCCTGAAACAAGTTGAGACTCTGAAACATGAAAACAAGAACTTGCAACAGGAGATCTCAGATCTATCTGAACAGATTGGTGAGAGTGGAAAATTTATCAATGAGTTAGAGAAGACCAAGAAACAGTTGCTGGACAGTGAGAAGATGAACTCTGCTAAGCTCAAGAGTGAGCAGCTAAAATATATAAAGCTGGAAGATGACATGAAGATCTTAAAAGAGAGCCTGGAAGTGCAGAACGAAATGCGCAGAAGGTCCCACGTAGCTGCCTTGGTTTTGCTGGGAGCGCAACTCTACGAGCAGGTGGCTGTGCTGGCGGACAATGAACAGTTGAGGAAACAATTGCTGTCTTCGGAAGATACTGTCAGGGACTTGACAGAGTTACTTGACAGTGAGAGGATGAAGTCCGCTAAGCTCCAGTGTAAGCAGCGAAAATGTGAGAAAAAGGAAGAGGACCAGGAAGTCCTAAAAGAGAGCAGAGACCAAGCTATGGGGGAATTGGCTCAAGAAAGGCTTCTGGGGCAGAAGTTACGGGATACAGGGATGCTTTCTCTGAAGCCCGGTAAAAAGTCCTCTAATGCTAAGATTGAGGTGAAGCCCTGTAAGAAGTCCCCTGAAGCTAGGACTGAGCAGAAACCTGGTGTGAAATCCTCTGAAGTGGAGACTAAGGAGGAGTCAGGCGGGAAATCCTCTGAACCTGAGCAGACCAAAAATTCTGAAGGTAATGCTGAGGCAGAGAAATCCTCTGAAGCAGAAGCTAAACCAGAGTCAACCTCAAAAGCTATGAGTAAAGAGAATGGCACAACTGAAGCTACAGGTGAAGAGAAGAGTAAGCCTGAAGAAGCTGCAGTGAAGAGCCAAACAGTAGTAGAAGCTGATTCCAGACAAGAATCTGAAGGAGCCAAAGACTCTGAAGCCAAACATGAGGAAGCTGGTGCCACTGGTGCCGAAAGCTGGAAGGGATGAGGTGCCGAAAGCTGGAAGGGATGAAGTGAAACCATGTGAGAAATGCACTGAAGTCAAAACTGTGGTGAAACCAGGTGGGAAGTACTCTAAAGTTGAAACTGAGATCGACCCGTGTCGGAGGTCCTCTGAAGCTACAGAAAACAAGACAATGGTTGGTGAAGCCACTGAGGCCGAAAGATTCTCTGAAGCAGAGGCAGAGGTCTGGCAAGCCAGAAGAAGACAAAGGTTAGAAGCATCGGTCCTCTCTCTCCTTAATTTCAAGAACCCTGCTCACACCAGGGTGAAGAACCTAGTACTGGAGAGGTGTGACCGAGAGACATGCAATTGGTGGCTGGTAAAAATCCGGAAAAAAAAAGTCAAGGACTTCAGAGACTGTGGGACAAAAGTTGACCAAGGAAAAGAAAAGGCAGTTGGACTCTGCCTTTTGAATAAAAGTGCTCCTTCCCGGTGGTCTGAGCAGAGGGGGGGGGGGGATTTGTGGCAGTGTGGCAAGGAAAGGCTGTATTTCCCTCGCTAACTCTGGAGAATGTTCCACCTGTGGACTGATTAATGAGGTATCAGGAAGGGGAAGTGTGTGTAAAAGGAAAGGAATCAGAATAGTTGGGGCTCTCCCTTGGAAACAGTATGCTGGCTGTTAGAGGGGGAGACACACAGACCCTGTTTAGGTAACACGTAGAAGGCGCTACGAGTGGTCCAAGAAGTGGTGTGAACTGTGAGTAACAGGTTGCAGGAGACACATGTTTAACTGGCTGAGGGAAGCTCACCAGTTTGTAGTCAGGGCATGCTGACATGTCTAGTCAGTGACCAGACGGTCTAGGACTTTATTTTGTTCCTGTTTATGTTTTGTTTTACCTGCAACCTGTGGAAATAAATCTGCCGAGGAGCCACACTTGTATGCGGAACTGTGGTCTCTGGTGTTATTGTGAGGAACGTGTCCCGTGGCAAGTGACCAGGACGATCCCAGAGCTAATCCCCAAGGAGGAATCTTCACAATATATATATATATAGAGAGATAGAGAGAGAGAGAGAGAGAGAGAGAGAGAGAGAGAAAGAGAGATGGATAGATAGATAGATACACATATGTGTGTATTGCTGGAGTTGCAAACATGGGTGCACTTGACAAACTCAGCGCGGCTATTCCCCATTGAAAGATTGTTGCATCCAGGACCCTTAGCACTGTGATATGCTACTCAATACCACTGGCATGGCCAGGTGTAAACAACATCTGACCTTTGTTGTGTATGTAACCATGGAGATTGTGATGTCGCCTAGGCCCACCAAAGAACAGCCTTGTCAGAAGCAGCACTGCCATGAGCAGAAGCAGCAGCACCATAGGTTGTCAAATAAGCTGGATTTAACCAAGACAAGGGAGTCCAATAGGATGCAGGTATGTCCTCTATCCTTACAGCTTCCCGTGGCTGTTGGTTTTATACCGTTTGGGGACAGCCAAGGAGGCGTCAGCAGGCAACACAGGTAAGTGTGTGCTTGTGTGTGTGTTTCCTATGCAGATCCTAAACCCAGTATCAAATGCAAGTAGGAGGAGTAAGAAGGGTTCCTGCCAAAGCCAGGTTATGGATTGCATTTAAAAATTGTCCATCAGAGTGAAATGGACTCCCATCTTCCTGCTTAGCAATAATGATATGGGTTTAGGGCCTGCTGTGTGTACTGGTGGGTGACTGCCACCCAGCTAGAGTGTGTATGGGAGGCTGCCAGCCAGCCTCCCTTCCTACAAGTAGTGATGGTGCTTATGAAGGGGACAGCGTTGGTTCCTCCCCTTTCACAGTCATCACTTTTTATCCTTCCTTTTGGCTGGTATCAAATGTGGTGTCAGTTTATATCAGTTTAATTTCTGATATGTCCCCTATCTGGTAGCATATATTAAGTGCACCACCAGGTTTTAGTGTTGGAAAGAAAGATTACCTGTTTATTTGCTGCTACTGCAGCTGCTTGCTGGCTAGTCCAGTGGGCCCCTACTGCAGGCAAAAGACAATAGGTGGTGCCGCTTGTGTCTGGCCCCTGTTGGAGCGACCAGGCACAGGACTGCTGCTGCTGAATGTCCTCTTTAATTGAATAAGCTCAGCAACCAGCACACCTGTGCAGGTTGGACATGACATGATAGGTAGCTGTCTTTCAGGTAGTGGGTGCTGAATCTTGTTAATTGACATGGGGGTGTCATTGCTGTTGATTGACCATGCATTGGTACTGTGGTATTGGAATAATAAAAACAAATGTTGCCAGCCAGCCAGCCATCCATTGCAATAATGGATATGACATCAGCTATGAGGCATTTGTTTGTACAACCTGCTGCTCACAACTAATGTTGCAATATAGTGTCTCCATCTGCTGGTGGTATTGAATAAGCAATAGTGCAATGATAGGGTCTGAAAAAGAAGAAAAATAAGAAGCAGCAGCATAGGAAAAAAGGAGGAAAGAAGGAAAACATGGAGAGAAGAAAAAAATAAGAAGGTAAAAAAAAAGGTGAAAACATGTTTAAAAAAGTATTTCCATCTCTCTCTCTCTATATATATGTATATATATATATATATATATATATATATATATATATATTTAAAAGAAAAAAAATATATATATATATATACATATAGAGAGAGAGAGAGATAAATATATATAGAGATAGATGGATAGATAGATAGACAGACAGATATATAGATATACATACATACATACATACGTGTGTATTGTTGGAGTTGCAAACATGGGTGCACTTGACAAACTCAGTGCGGCTATTCCCCATTGAAAGATTGTTGCATCCAGGACCCTTAGCACTGTGATATGCTACTCAATACCACTGGCATGGCCAGGTGTAAACAACATCTGACCTTTGTTGTGTATGTAACCATGGAGATTGTGATGTCGCCTAGGCCCACCAAAGAACAGCCTTGTCAGAAGCAGCACTGCCATGAGCAGAAGCAGCAGCACCATAGGTTGTCAAATAAGCTGGATTTAACCAAGACAAGTGAGTCCAATAGGATACAGGTATGTCCTCTATCCTTACAGCTTCCCGTGGCTGTAGGTTTTATACCGTTTGGGGACAGCCAAGGAGGCGTCAGCAGGCAACACAGGTAAGTGTGTGCTTGTGTGTGTGTTTCCTATGCAGATCCTAAACCCAGTATCAAATGCAAGTAGGAGGAGTAAGAAGGGTTCCTGCCAAAGCCAGGTTATGGATTGCATTTAAAAATGGTCCATCAGAGTGAAATGGACTCCCATCTTCCTGCTTAGCAATAATGATATGGGTTTAGGGTCTGCTGTGTGTACTGGTGGGTGACTGCAACCCAGCCAGAGTCAAGGCTGGACTGGGATACCGGGAAAATCCCCGGTGGGCCGATCACCTTGACTGCCGAATGGCCAGTGCATTGATGTAGAACGAGATTTGCCATAGAATGAGATGGTCCGCCTCCATCACATCCTATTGGCTCACTCTTGTCACGTGACATATTTAAACGTCACGCATCGATGCGCACAGCAGTGTCAGTTTGGCTATCACAGGGAGAGGATCTCCTCTCCCTATGATAGCTGAAGCTGCACGGAGCTCTCATGGCCTCTGTTGCCCGACAGAAGTTCACACATGTACGCAGCTCATACGGCTGGCTCATATACACTTACTCTATTATTACATGTACTGTTGATCCACAGCGCTATCGGGATCCCGATGCCCGATGGCGCTGTCATCAGTGTGCGTCCCCGCGAGCGCCCCGCAGCTCTACTCCCCGTCC